>NC_053459.1:11662215-11975340 GCF_015227805.2 Hirundo rustica | reverse complement strand
CTTTGTTCTTTTCCATTTACAAACTAACAGGTACACATAAAAACCAGTCATGAATGTTTGATTAGTTTTGATTTACACAAAAGTATCTGTTATATTTCTTTGAAGGGTGCTTGTTTATTTAGTGTTTTTACAATAGCAAAACTAACAAAGACTGTGCATTAGCTCAGACTCATGCTAAAAAAGGCTCTAACTAATATTATAATTTGCAGGGGTGAAAACACCAGGTTTCCTGATGGTAATTTTGCATTTTCTGTCTTGGCTCTCTAATATAGTGGGTAACAATATTCCCTGTTTCTTTCCTGTACAGGCTACAGATATTCATTAGTATTTTTAAAAATATTTCGATTTAACTAGGTTTAAAATAAAAAATAGTTGCCTCGCTTAATTTTATTTCATAACTGTATTTCCCCACAAAAGCATTGCAGAGTGTTTCATTCACTTCCACTAGTACTTTAAAATCATTTTTCTATTACTGGAAACACAAATCTCAGATGAAAGGTCATAGGACACTAGCTGACATAAAAATGCAGGTGACAGTGCCTTTGTCAAAGGCAGAATTAGGACTTCACTAATAAGATTAAGTAGAGGAATGGTGTGTCAGAAAGGTATGAAGAAATGAGTATAATTACATTTGAGGAAAATCCACGTGTAGTATGAAGAATCAAAGAAAAATGTAGAGAGTAAACTTGAGCAGATAATTTTCACAATGAATAAAAATAGTTCAGGATTTTTGAAGGTATATAAAAATAATATTCTCATATCTTACATGTGGAATTAATGCTATATTGGGATGCTATGTATAATGATAGTAGTTTTTAGACTTCTAACAGAAAGAAAAGGAAGAAAATCTAATGCTATATCAGCTTTTTCATAGATATAATTTAAATATTTAGAAGCAGAATTATTCCATCAAGATAAAAGGTTAGTACAGGAGGTTAAAAGCCTTTGTTTTAATAGCACTGCTGATTAATCTAGCACTGCTGATTAAGTCCAGAATTGTAATACAGGTGAGCAAGTTTCAAGATTTCAAATCTCCAGGCAGCCAGCAAGATCAAATTTCTCTGCTACTAAAATCAGTGAATTAGAAAATATAATAGCTGAGTATATAAATAGTTGGGTGTCATTAGTTGACATCAGCACCTGCTACACCATAAATTGAGAAGGACCTGCACGAAGTTTTGGACATCTGCAGCACTGCAGCATCCCTCTACCACCTGCAGAGCATATAAACCCTGAGGAATAGACCCCAAACAGGTGGAATTACACATTGCATTAGCTGGCAGAGAAAACTCGGTTCAGAAAACATTATTCTGACAAGAATTTGAGATTTGTAACACTAAATAATGTACAGCAGATGGAATTAGACCATGGAAAGTCTTGAATCGGTGCAATTTCCTGCTACTTTATGTGCCAGCCCATCTGGGTGAACCTCAGGCCCCTATTCAAGTGAGTGTCCATACGTTTAAATCTCCAGTTCAGGTGATTGTAAGGATGGTAATTCATTTTGCCACTGATACCACACACTCAAGGCGAGAGAGCAAACCATTTTCCTTTACAAGATGTGAGCTCTTGAGAAGTTCAACTCTTCCATTTTAATACTAATACTTGATATATGCATTGATCATTGGAAAGCGAAGGGTTCTGCCCCCTCTTTCTAAACATCAGGAACAATCTACTTGAACAGGTCTTTGCCAGAGGAGAATATAAAATAATCCATTGCATACCTCTCTTGACTAAAAATCATTATTGTCACTCCTAAAGTAGCCACCGACTTTTTTTTTTTTTTTTTTTTAAATAAATAACTATTGCTTATACTGTGAAGTATAAAATTTTAGGTTTTTATCCCTGTTTATTCTATGCGTAATTTCAAGCGAAAACCAGCAAATCCTAGCCTTAAAGCCAGACTACTCTTCATTGCTGTAGACGTCATTCCTAAGCAACACAAGGTGAAAATACAAGCAGGAATTTGTTCTGATGGATAAAAAGAGGGGTAGAAAGGTGAGATATTAGCTAAGAGAAATATCACATAAAAATTTCAAAATTTTAACCCCTTTCTCAATAGCTTGCCACAATACAGACAGCAAGGCTGTTGAGTATTTAATGTACCACCAGAAATCGTTTTACTCACTGTTGGGTTTCTTCCCCACAAAAGTACTACAATAGCAGCAATTGATACCAAAAAAATATATTTAATATCTACTCATTATTCATAAGGATATAACAGTAGAATTCTTTTTCTTTATACACGTGATCACTTACACAGCTCCACAGTACATTAAATGTCTGATTCTACCTGACATCCAAAAAAAAAAAAAAAAAAAAAAAAACCAAGAAAACTATCTTACTAGTAAATGACTTCACAAGTTACATCTGTACCTAACATCAAAGCCACACAAATCCTGTGTGACTGATGGTACTGGAACAAACGAATTGTAGATGTAATTCCACTCAAATGAGGATAAAAACTGCTTAAACTTCAATATTTCATTGTATTTTGTTCTTTTCCCCTCATTTTACTAGTCAAAGTTCTTTTTCAATTATTTCCTTTTTCCAAATTCTATATGCAGAAAAAACCACCTTTCAAAATACAAGAGAGCAGTCCATGGTTGGCTCACAACTATTATTACTAGCTATTTTCAAATATATGAAAAGTCAGCATCTTATTATGGGCATGAGTTTCTGTATGCATGGAAATATCTAAGTGCTTTAAAATCAAGGTGAATATGTGAGCAATTCCAAGCCCTTTTTGGATAAGGGATATGTAAGGAATTAAAAATAATGACCAGACAGCAGTGAAATTAAATTATTTTTTGGCACAAGCCTTTATCATAAGGGATAATGAGGGAATTTCTATTCCAAGGGCATTTCTTATAGGAATTCATAGTGTGGACTTAAGAGAGATTGAACACTTTACGAAGGAAATAATAGAGCAACCTAAGAAATGCAAGTGCAGTGAATAGCCACCATATGGTTCTTGTTCCAATGTTCTGGAAGAAATGAACTATGGAATAGCAAAGTTACTGAAGAGTAATTTAATGAACTTAAAAGTATCAGCACTTCTTGAGTTTAGAGGCCCTCTAATTTAACCGGAGTCTTCCACGGGAGACAAGAGAGATCTCAAAATACAGAGTCAGGAGAATAACTTTAGCCTGAAGAAGCTACTTGAGAGTCTAATTAAGCATAAAATAGCATAATTATATTTTAATTGGTTCAAATTAGAGCAACTTGTGCAAGAAACAATAATGCCTTTGCCACCAATTACTTGTGTTTGAATAAAGTTAAGAACAGTGGAGAGATGTGACCAACCAGCTCAATAAAAACCTGTGGCTGGTCATTCACCCTGTGCACCAGCACAAGTACCTGCAGAGCCACAAGGAAAAACGCTGCAAGTTTGTCCATTGTTTTTTGTTTGGGAAACCGACAGATAATTGATCTTGAGAAATTAGTTAAACAATAAAAAAAAGGCAAATAACAATTTTACGTTGTTAATTTTCCCTATTCAAATAATTTTTGGATCCATTTCAATTACACCCAGTCAATCAGGTGCACATTCACCTCGCTTTCTTCAACAAACATTTACCTTGGCAGAAGTGGGAGGTGTGGGCAGAAGGGAAGGCTGTGATGCACTGCAGGAACATCCCAATTCAGTGTTCCAATGCACCAGCACCAGTCCATGGGATTTCCTGCAGGTAATGGAATGTCTCCTCCAGGCCTCTTACTGCACCCTTTTATTCCTTTTCTCTAAATCTGAAGATGCAAAGATTCAGCTCACCCTTACTATGCATCCCTATATCTCCTTGTGTAGAAGAATTTTGCCTTTAACTCCCTGGCAGTAACCCATTTTATTCAGAGAAACCCTCAGCTACTCACAGCTCTCACTGCAGGGCTCTGGTTGGGGTTTTTCCCCTTTACAACATAATCAGCTTATGCTGTTGACATATTCCATAATTTCATAGACCTTGTGTGCCTTGATATCAACTTATCAATAAAATACTTTAATCACAAGAGAAGTCTCATAAATTCCCCTCTTAAATGTTTATTCTGCTACATTAAACTATGAGAAGGGAGGGAGAGAATTACTTTGCAGCCAAAAAATTCATCGAGCTGAGTGATTGCAGTCTTCCAGGGGCAGCAGGAAACACGCAATTCAGCCTTGGCTTTCAATGGGAATGAATTAACTTACAAAGCTGGTCAGGTCCATCTGTGATGGTGACAGGACCAACCTTCCAATTCCAGATTGTAGCTACTTGAAAACTCATCTGACAAAGTGATCTGGGTTGAGATCTCCCTCATCAGTAATCAGCAAAGTGTTTAACATCCCCTGGAGGATGGATACATGAGTTATCATCCTTCTTCTTTCCCCAAAAATTTCAATGATGATATTTTACCTTGACACTGGAATAGCACATATTTAAATATTTGAAATTTGTACATTAGAGAGAGAGAGGCAAAAAAAGCATTCTGAACTGTGAGTTGATTTCCAGGGTTGATGAAATTAAAAAGGATGGAATTAATCTAAAGGAGACCAATCTGCTGCTGCTTGTTTTTATTGAAGACCCAGGAAAATAAATAGTCTTATGTCTACCTCATGAAAAGTGTACTAAAATACCAGAAGCCAGGGAAAGGAGACCCTATAAAAAAAGTACATGGAAAATTAAAGGAGGGAGAAAGTGAAAACAAACCATTAAAAATATAAAATAGTAGAGATTTTTATTACAGCAGTTATAAAGGACTAAGGCAGGTGTATGATTCAGGCTGCATAAAGCAAAAGTATTTAAATCAATGAAAAGGCCTTGTGCACTGTCATTAAAACTCTTTGTACCTGCACAGGTTCAGTTACAAAAATGTTTGCAAGGAAGGTTACTTAACTGCCTGAGAGCAATTCTAAGGTGCTTTTAATAATGCTCTTTGGAAGCTTCAAATAGCACTAAACCTGCAGCAGAAAAACAGTTCTGCTAATTTGGACCTTCATCTTCCTAATATTCTTTTACCTATTTTGTGTGAGTGTAACTCATATTGACCTGAAAGACAAAAACCTAATTTACTACACACTGTTAGAGACTGAGTAGAAGTGAAAGCTGTAACTTCAAACATCTGGTTTGTATACAGCCACTAAAAGCTCATATTGATCCACTTTGGGTGTATTGGGGTATTCTTCCTGATCTTAAAGGGCTGTTTAAAATGCATGTTGGTGTGTCTGCCAGCAGCATAATAAAATGAAGAGGGGAAACAAACATTTTTTACACTCGAAGATAAAAGAATAAAACCACTACAACAGTCCACAAGAAGAATTTGACGACTTATATCTTTTGTACAATTTATAGATATAAATGTATCTGAAACACCATCTAGAATTTCAATAACTTCACTGGCAGCATTGCCCTTAGGAGGGAAATCAGAGAAGAACAAATATTCTTCAAGGACTGGTGACTGTAGCTGGGGCAAAATTACAATGCCAAGAGAGAAACCCTATCCCTACTGCAAATAAATAGTCAACTCCTACTGCTTTTGTTAATTTAACATAAAAACTCCATTCCAAAAGCATGAATGGCAGCAGCAGCATGGCATACCCTTGTCAGAAAGAAGCCAGCTTCTCTGTAAAAGTAGTCATTAGGGAAAAATACTCAGCTTATAAAAACATTGCCTTTCATTGCAGTTTTGCATTGAAGGTTATGCAACATCATTCAGATGTAACATTTAAATCCTCTCAAAAGAGCACAATGATCACTCAACTGTGTCTGTAGCCAACAGCAGGAAAGGGAAAGATCAGTGTGTTATAAATGTTATGAGAAGATTTTCTGTTACTGAGCATTTGACCTGTTGAACTTTCCTCTGGAAATCAAAATTTAAAACAGAAAAATTTTTAATGCTTAGTAGTAATTTCCAAAAATCAATAATCAAATTTATGCCCAAGACTGTGTATAATCTCATTAAAACTCCTTTTCTGCCCACCATCACTTTCCTGCACTTGCCTACAAATAGTCAAATCACAAAAACCTCTGCATAGAAATGAGGATCTGCAAACTATCCAAGTGAGCAAGTCCCAGGGCCTGCCAGGGAATTATCCCAGGGCTGGGACTTGCATGGCAGTCCATCCATCACCCCTGAGCCACGGGGAGCACAAACTCCTACCCCAAAACGCACAGAGCTAGGGGACTGCTCAGTCCTCCCTCTCCAAGACAAGGCTCACAAGCCACTGGTCACAAACTTCTAAATCCAGGCCAGTATTTCCCTTTCCTTAAGGAGGCAGAGAGGAAGAACACATGGTGAGCAGAATATTATTTCTACAGCCATCAATTATTCTGCCAGATGCTGCCCATAGGTCCTGGTTTTTTCTTCCCCAGAAAAGTGCAGGGCATCAGAAAGCAGCAGTGCCTGGCCACATTCTCTTTCACAGAATCATGGGGAACAGGATTAAGAGAAAAATTTGATTAAATTCCTCTTCAGCTTAGGTCCTCTGTATCCTTCTGTGCAGTGCCACCTATCATTCCCTAGGAACACTTTAACCAGGAGCTAAAGTACCGTAGCATGAAAACAGAAAGAACACCTTTAACAAAGATTCCCTACAATGAATACTATTTACTGACATCCGTCTACAGCTTTTGCAATACTTGGTTCAGAGATTTTTCACAGGACATGAAAGACAAAATTTGCAACAGCTCCAGCAGTCATAAGAAATAACAGATTGCTCTGGAGATAATACAGTGCACGATTACAAACAGCAAAGCTGCTGCTGGGGCCTCTGTACTGCCTAACACTGGCTGCTCCAGTGGTCTGCACTGCTCCAACCCAAAACACACGTGCATTTATTTATTATTGCTCACCTTCAGCCTACAGAGCAGCTGGCTTTTTCCTGCTTTGTTCTGGGTTGGTTTTTTCCACCCTCAGTGATGAAACAGCAAAAATCAATGTCCCATAAGCATCATTTCTCCCACTGAATGGCCAGTCAGAAAGCTCAGCTGGAAGAAAGGCTCACCTTAAAAAGCACCCCTGTGAACCTCAGCTGAGAACTTAGTAGCTTTTTTATTATTAATATTACTCTTATGAAAAACTAATTTGCTGATATAAATACTCATAGAGTAGTTCCTTTTAACTTTCAGAGTATTTCATTAAAAACTGTAATAGTTTTGATAGGTTTGAGCTCAAGCTTTAGAAATCAAAATTTTTAATGTTTTAGTTTGACTGTATTTGCAAGTATAAAGTATACTGCTGCCCCCCTCACACACACACAAAAAGTTTTAAAAAAATCAAATTTATGATCATGTTTTGACAGAGTTCAATAATCTTTTCCAGTTTTCTTGTGTAATTGGGGGGGGGGGGGGGGGTTTGTATTTTAAAGTTAAGCATCTCTACTGACAATGGAAATTTTACTAAAAGTGAAAATGCAGAGATGAAAGAATTCAAAGAAAATTAACTACCAATTTAAACCTCAAACTTCAAATTACTGACTGCAACACATAATGAAGTTTAAGAATTTGACCCAAATTACAATTCCCTTCAATAAACAGACATCTGAAGAAAACAAAGTACAATCAGAATCATGAGCTGCTTTCGAGTAGGAAATGAGAATTAAGAAAACTGTGGTGATATTTTAGCAAACATTAGATAGTCTGGGGAGGGAAGGGTTTCCAAACAGAATAACTTCGTGTCATTTGGGTATCATATGTCAGTTATGAATTTTTTGCAATTTATTGTAATATACCAAAATGTGACCTATATAACATTAACTAATCATCTTAGTTATTAAAATTAATAATTATGAATGTTAAACCAGTGGCCCTTGTCACTCATAAAGAGGTAATTGAATTTTTTCAATCCTGACTGATGCTTATAGGGCTATATCCAACACTGATTATAGCAGAATTCTGTTCATTATTTTCCTTCCACAGAAAAGAAACTGTTGATGGAAGAAGACAGAAAAGAGGTGTCTGAGCAAACCAAACTGGGGGCACTGACAGAGCAGATGCAGGAATGCCTGTCCACAGAGAGTGACCTTGACAAAAACTCTGAACACAGCAGAGCATCAGCAGCTGCTGGTTGTGTGAGTGGTGACAAAAAGCAGCAGCAGTAGGTGACCAGGGAGGAACATGTCAGTTAGGGGGAGAAGTGCTGCACAAATGGGGTAGGAAAGTGCAGACACATCAAAATCTGAGACACTGTCAGAACAATGTCTTTGTTTCAAATACAAGCACAAGGCTTAGGAGCAAACTTCTAAAGTGTGACACTGTGAAGTGTTCCCTGTCCCAGACCCTCAGCAGCCTGCCTGCCCGCTGGTGTGAGACTGCTTCCACCCTTAAAGGGAGCCTGGCACTGGGAAACACAAGAAGGAAACCTCTGGCACTTACGAGCCAGAGCAACGGGTGGGACCATCCATAGGACAGAGTTTGACCGTGATTGTGAGTCTGGGAATCAGAAAAGGAACAGCAGAGTCACAGCAGGCACAGTGAGATTTAAAAATCTGCCATATTTGAATGAAAAAGCAAGATTGACTGTAAATATACTATATTGCTAGAAAATAACTCATTGCAGCGAAGGATAATTGCCAGAGGAAGCCTGGGAAGCGAGTGTGTTTGTGGGCACGGTCTCAGCAGGAACCAGTCTGAAAGTCTCTTTACCCTTCCTCTCCGGGTTTCATAAGTTGCTCAAAGAACTGCTGAACAGAAAGCATTGCAACAACTCTAAAAAGCAGACTAGGAAGAAAGAAGACAGGGCCAAACTTTAAGGACAAAAATATCTGAGATGCAATGACAGAGCTTCATGTGATTTTTGGATTATCCTCATCCCTCAGACAGATGTCTCATGACATGGCAGAAGGAATTAATACTTTGACTTCAATGCAACAAAAAACCCGGAATCATATACAATTCTAGAGATCAAAACTTGAGTTGGAAGGCAACATTAATCTTGAAAGTCTATATAAAATAGTAAAGCAAGATTTGTGAATCATTAGGGGAGCTTTTTTAGCAGGCTAGACATAATCCTTGTGCAAGGTAACCTTACATAACCTGTAACGCAGGGATTAATTCTATGCCATTTATAAGAAAGTTCACATTTAATTTTGAAAAAGTCTAAAAGTACTTTTCCTGATCTACCTTCTACTGTCAAATCCTCTTTTTTCAAATACATTGTTTGAAGTACAAGTACAAAAACATTAATGATTTGTGAAATTCAGCATTTGCATCCACATCATAAGCATTATGTTCATTAGAGATTGAGCTGATTTTTTTCTAAAAATGTGAAGCACAACATGAAAAGAGTTCTAAAACTGGGGAGACACGTTTTCAGCACTGATATAAACAACAGTATTTTTATGGGTCTGGTAACTGAACTCATGGATTGGTGTCATCCAGACCAGCGCACATCTCCGCCTTGGGGAGGCTGCTCTCCCTGCCTGTGTTTGTCTGGTGCTGAACACGTGCACAGACTGCCAGCAGATGATCCTGCAGACTCAACAGAGCCCCAGCTACCGAGTTCTTGTAGCTGTAAACTCCCAGTGAATCTTGCATACATGGACTGATGTAGACTAGATACACCTTAAAGCCATTATTATCTTCTATACATAGTGATTGTTAGAAAATTATGATGTAGATTTTTAAAAGTGTCTAAGGTAATTTGGCAAACAAACAAACAAACAAAAAGCCACCAAAGTCCATCAAAAATCACTCAAATTTCTAATGATTCTAGGAATTCAATTTTTAATGGAATATATTATCAAAGATAAGTTAAAAAATCCAATATTTCATTTAAGAGCAAAACAAAAACCATACTTTTCTGCTCAAGGGGGAAAAAAATAGTGCAGCCCTTTTTCTAACAGACTATTGAGAAATTCTGCATAATGAAAAAAAAAGCAAAATCATTCCTGTTGCCAGATATAAGTTGACACTGGTCAAATGCTCTTTCACATTTGACAAAATGGGAGAGAGGAAAAAGAGAAAAGTCTAGTTTCAGATTCATGGGTCAATTCCAATAGGTCACAATTCACTTTTTTACAGCTTTTAGAAAGTTCTCTGTAATGATGGACAAAACCACTACAGGCTCATTATTTTTACTGTGGTAGAGTATGGATATTAAAATTTATGAGTAAAATAAAATTGTCCCCAGGCCATAGATCTCACATATAATAGGTACTCATTCACTGGGTTCTTTTCATATTAATGAATGCAGAAAATACAAGTTAGGCTAAATTACAGGCATATAAATACAGTGAGATGGTTCAGATGGCACATAAAATGCAATGTTACACTCAAAATTATTTTTATTACTAGCACAGAGCACAGATATACATTTCTTCACATTGATTATTTCTTCTTGCTTTTGTCTTTATGTTTACTAATTAATCTATAGTTAAAATTTCATCAGATGGCACTGCTGTTAGGAAAATGCTATTAATGCTTTTTAAAAGAAAATTATTTCCCATAATTCCCTGTTTATATTGCATTCATAACTGGTTTTTGACAACAGAGGACTTTAAATGCAAGTCCAGGCACTTTGGACATATTCAAATAATACAATTTACTTTATAAAAAGAGTCACTCAAGACTAAATTGTATTTCACAGCTCCAGGATTTAGACTGCTATAATTTAGCTTTGGTATTCTCAGAGAAACATAAAAGTTTTTTTAAAGTTCTTTCTCAAAATAAGTTTTTATTCACATAGCTAGTGGCTAAGGAGATAAGGCAAACTCTGTATGCACCTAAAGAAAGGTTAAAATTTCATTACCCTCTAAGGAAATTTAGGTAGTTAATTAGTTGCAGTTTCTTTTCTAAACTTTCTCTTAATACCTGTAGGTGCAACGTCTTTGGAGCTCCTGTCAAGTGCTTCATTATAGCAAAGGCTTTAACAGGGCAAGCTAACCTCTGTAAACTGTTTTAACTGGGGGTGTGTCAGCTGTGTCAAATTTTAGCCTTAAATACACTTGTAGGCAAATAAATCTGCTGCACCAAAATTTGCAAGCTATTAGCTTTATGAAGACCTATAATTAAAACAAAAGATCCGTGGTGGAAACAGGTAAGGCTGATGTTAGAACAGTAGATCACACCTCTTTCAAGTACTTGATTCATTTTAGCTCCCCTTCAAGAGATTTTTCCCTTTTCTTCCAAATGTCTGGAGAAGTTAGAACATTCTAGCTGAGAAAAAAAAGCATTTCACCACTCATAAGCTTGCAAAGCAAAACTACTTTGGAATTCAAAGGCTTATATGTTGTACAAAAGTCTGCTCCATTCATGAAAAACACATTACTGTAAGTAATGCAGCCTAGGATCCATCTTAACTGGGGACAAGCTACACAGACTAGTAGTGTGTGAAGAGAAATATGCTAATTTTATTGATCAGTGGAGAAAATGAGGAAGAATATGAATTCCCAAAGAAAAAAATTGCAGTTCCTAAATTTTCTCTTTGCTTTAAAAATCAAAGCAGAATCAACACTATTATAATAATATGTGCATGCCTGGAACTGCCTCAATCCAACTGTTTCTGTACAACTTGGGCAGAGGGATTACAGCCTAGTTTGGTTTGGGAGGCTTTGCTTTTTTTATTTTTCATTTTTCTAAGAAAGAGAACAAAATTAGTTTCAAATCAAGATCCAGCAGCTGAAAGTGAGGCTTAGCTCTTCCAGCTGTGTGCAAAAGCCAGAGCCACTTTACACCTCAGCTTCAGAGGCAGGGTATGCCCCCAACAGATGTGTTATTTAAAACACACATACCTAGTGTTACACACATCTCACTGGAACAATGCACATTTGAGATCCCACTATCAGATGTGGCCTAAGAAAAAACACATGTTGGCCACCATGGGATGAAATGAGATGAACAAGAGTAAAATTTTACCTAATTTTTGTTTATCCAGTTGTTATGAAAAGTGTGGAAAAGAGAGGAGAAATTAACAACGCAAAAGAGCAGAAGAAAGCAACAGAGAAAATAATAATACTATAAAAAATAATCTGCATATTCCTGTATGGCTGGTACTGTATTATCAAATTGCAATATTGTTACACATCATAATATCAGTAATACTGACATAATAAAGGCAGTGGGGGTGACATATCTGTGTATTTTGTGTTCTGCTTCCAAGAAGGATATTTGCTGAAAAAGACCACCCTTAGAGCTGCGTTCTCCTGTGGAGCAGACGGCAGTCCTAGCAAGACGTCACCAGTCTACACAAGGGCTGTAAGAACTGAGCTCTGAGTAGGCTGGCAGCCCTTATATTTCTTTTATACCTTGTTTACACTTGCAATTGTACCACAACTACTCAGACTGAAAAGAACGCTCACAAATTTATCATTAATGGCATAGTGTAGGGATAAAAGTTTGCTTCTTCACTGCAAGGACTTTGCTTGGGTAAAGGAATGGAGTTGGGTTTTATTTAGTTGGTTGTCCAAAGCTGTTTGAAAAGAATTAAAAGTTCCTTCAGTTTCTAATTTATCAGGCTGCAAGGAGATTTAACCTATGCAACTGCAAAACAGTAGCTACTGAAGTTCTTTCTACAAGAATTTCAGAAGAGCAAGGAAACAGATCTTTGCATAGTTGGTGGTTCATTTAATCAAAAACCACAAAGAATTAAAAAAAAAAAAAACCACAACAACAACAAAAAAAAAAAACCTCAAAAAAACCCCAAACCAAACACAACATTGTCCTGCCCAAAAACCCCACAACCTGTCTAAGGCAGATAGAAGGGGGAGTGCACCAGAAAAGAAATTCACTTCTATACACCCTCTAAACAGTTAACCAGGAAGATCATCACACCAGCCTTGACCTCAGGATATGTTGTACCCAGCCAACAGGGTCCCAGAGGAAAGAATGCCCCATAACCAGGGGAAGAGGTCTCCTGACCATTCAGGTAGAATCTAGCTAGTGCTGGAATCTCCCCAACCATGGGAACATGGGATTTAGGGAAGATTTTGGGGGCAAATCTTCAGAATCCACCTTCCTCACCAGCACGGCCAACCCAGGTACGTCTGCACTATTTCCCACAGAACAAGGGCTATCAAATAGTTGCACCCCAGGCACGCTCTGAAAGCAAAGCAGTTTGTGTTCCTTCTCAGGGGGACTGGAAGCTTTCTGCACATTTACTTCTGAGATAAAAGTGCTGAGACTCTATGAGAGGTGCACTTTTTATTTGAAGCCTTACATCGCTTCTCTGTCACCATATTAAAAGAATGAAAAGGTGCAGAATCAATCAAAAATTACAGATTGCAGCTCCCCTATTTGATAATATGTCTGTCTTTGTTCTCTGTCCTCTGTCACATTTCTTCTGAGTGCCTTTATTTTTACTAGATGGGCAATTACTTTTTTTTTTTTTTAATTCACGACTACATGATGTCTTTTACTTTTATCTTACCTTTCTTCACCTCCTCTTTGGTTATCTTTTCACTTTATTCCATTTCTTCCAATTAGTGGGAAAAAACCAATCTGCCAAGCTAAGAGGCAAGTACAAAGAAGAAAGAGCAAAGAAGAATGCTACTAATGTTTTTGCAAAGAGATTTAGAAAAAGCATTATTAAAAATAAAGCCCAGAAGTTTTGATGTAATCACTCTGAAATATATAAAAATCTACCAACAGATCTATAACACTACTCCAAATACTGGATTGGTTTTTTTCATATTCTTCCCTTCTGTAGGCTTACTCTGTTTTCTTTTAAACCACCACTGGCAGTCATCAGGATTATTACGAAGATTGTTTTCAGACAGAAAATCTGAACCGTGCAAGACAGTCCATGAGAGAAAATGCAAACCAGCTATACCAAGACCCCAACACTGCTGCAAATATGAACAACCTTAAGCTTAAAGGACTCTGAAAAATATATCTAGCACTTATAAAAAATAGAAGAGCTCCACAGCATCCTGAGAAATCATCTGGTCCATCTCACATCTCAAAACACGTCAGACATTGAGACGTTTGACGCATGCTTTTCTACCTGCTTTGTTAAACCACGTGTGATGGATAACCCAGACTTTCCTGTCTGATAGATTATCCCTGTAGACGGAAAATTCCATTAATGTCTGGGACAGGCTGTCCAAAATACACTATGGATAACAAAAATGGCACAAGCAGCCCTCCCAAAGTACAGCATAGCCTTGCCCCGAGACCAAAATCTTCACAACACCTATTGCTACCACCTATGCACGTGCGTGGACTCTTGGCCAGACTTGCTGCTATATATCATGGATCATTGTCCCAGCCAACATTCTGAAGGTTCTTGACTTTCTTTTTTAGGTTAATTATTATTCTTTTAAATTTTCAAGTCAGATTTTCAAACCTGACATTATTTCTGCATCTCCCTAGCTGTCTCTGGCTCATGGTCTTTCTTGAAGTGCAGTACCAAAATTAGCAGCCCCATAGCTGAAAGTCCTACCAGCACTCAGATGAAAGAATTCCTTTTGCTCCTATCACAGCTTTCCTATCTGTGACACACAAGAATCTATGGTTGCTTTTCTGTTACTGACATTAAGACACAATTTATCATTAGAAAATTACTTCTCCCTACCTCAAGATATCTTACAGAGATAAATAAATAAAAATTAAAAAGGAGAGAGAGAGAGACTCACATCAAATACTGCTTTTCTTTTTATTGAACAACTGATCCACTGCAGACTCATTCATGCATTATGAATGTCCAGATAAGCAAAAAGCCTTTCCTCTACAATTTTAGAATAAACAAGCTTAAGGCAGGTTGGTGCACTCAGCTGCTAAGCTACTCACAGTCCCCAAACATTTTAGCAATTCAAAGCTCTCACCTTTTACAAAGGGCTATGACTTCCAAGGTCACTGAGGACTGAATGGAGACTGGTACATTTTTAAGTGCTATTGTTCAGCTCTAGTCCTGAGGAAGGCACATCTGCCAGAAACTCACAAATTCAAAGAGGGAAAAGCCTTGGAAATATTATTTGCCTTCAACTTTACATATCCTGCATACAGACAGAACTACAATCTCAGAGAGAGCACTAATAATTTACATGAATTGCAAATATCCCACTTTTTAATAAATAAAAGATCAATATATCTTTGCAACCATCCTTACATCTTGTCTTTTGCTAACCCTTTACCCTTAGAAGCCGATGTTACAAAACAAGGTAACTTCTATTTCATCATCTTTATGCAGAAAGAAAGCAGAATCTCTTTCATTATTACGGACAATGGGACTTGGTGCAGTTTCTTAAGTATTTAATAAAGTGTGCTCTTTTCTTTCAGACACAGTAAAAACATTTCATCCTTTCTTTTGTTTCCTCCCGCTTTTCTTAACGCTTTCTAAAGATTAATGAACACTGCTGTTATGTACCTTACCCCTGAAGAAGCATGATCTTCAAGGCAGTTATGAAATGGAAGTCAGGAACTCCTCTGTACTCATTAGTTTTATATTAAGTTAATCTGTTGTGGCTTTCATTGTTAGTGGTTTGGGGTTCTTTTCTAATTGTAGTTAACTCTCTGAATACAACAGTTAAGGGGGGTGTTGTATTTCCGTTACCTTTTACCATGAAGATGTTCTTTAATAAGCAAACAGAGATCATTCCTCATTTCTCAGAGCACATAGAGTCTTTTCACATTTCCTGAGTTAGTGCACAGCTGGTGCATCACTCACTAACCATCACAGGCAGCAGCACTGTAGTAAATTGGTATTAAATTATTCACCAAGCTCTGCTTAAAAGAAAGTTTAAATATCTTTCTGGAAAATGCTATTAATACCTAAAGAACCAGGCATATGAAGCAAAACCTGCTGAACACATCTCTGTGCACATAACCAACAGATCTAACTAAAATATAATTCTTGTTTCAGCAACTGAAGTCCCAAGTTAGCCTAAAACTGAAAGTAAATGTTTAGGATACTGGCTTTTTCTTTGGTTTTATAGGAAAGCTCTTAAACATGCATACAGAGATAAATTTATTTAAAGTGTTCAAATTGATATCCTCTGATTTTATGTAAAAATAAAAATGACACTACTACTTTTACTACTGCAATACCAAAGCACTTTGAAATAGCTTTTTTCCTCTCTTCTGAAGAATCAGAAAAAAACCCCTGAACTTTCAGTCACATATCTGTATCATAGGCCAACTTTCAAAATTACATCTCACAAAAGTAGTCAACTGTTAAAAGCTCTGAAATATTTTTAAAATCTACAAACATACAAGTATATGTTGCCTGAAATTACCACAGTAATAATCACAAAATTAGATCATATAAGATCACATAAATAATATTGTACTTCAGAAGATTATTTTAACAACCTCCTTTTGACTTGCAACAGGCTATTTTAATTTCTCTGGATGCAATTTTTCCTTATTAGTACTCCTTCATTGCACAAGCATTAAGTCAATAGGAGAGGCATTACTGCCTCATCCCCATAGTCTTCCTCTCATTTTGTTTCATAAGTTGAAGGTATCAGGGCCCCTCTCAGCCAAAATTTCCCATGAAACAAAAAGAGATACAAGAAAAGAGCTTTATGCAGCCAGTTTCCCCCTCCCTTCCCCATCACGTGAGGGGGAATATTTATTCAGTCTGTTATTCCTTGGCTCTCTGGATAACAAGGCCTTCATTGCTTTCCTTTACCATGAGAGATGAGAGCTCATTTTCTGAGAAACTAATTTTGAAATGACTTGTGGATGCAGTAATTTAAAGCACAGGGGGGGAAAAAAAAAAAAAAAAAAAAAAAAAAAAAAAAAAAAAAAAAAAAAAAAAAAAGGTGAAGTTATGAATAGGCATTTTGTAATTTCCATTTTCTTCTCATGATTGATTCCTTTCTTATGCAGTGTGAAAGACAGAAACCAGAGCTCATCTCCACAGTGCAATACCGGCTCTGACTGAGGGCATCACGACTCTGCCCCGGCATTGGCAGGGCAGAGACAAAGCTGCTTATTAGCACAAGCGAGATTCATTACTGTAACCAAAGCAGCAACATCCCCCACTCATAAATCCACAGGTAATCTTACATTGTTAGAGCTGCAGTGCCTGTGCTTCCTTTTTGTCACTAATAAAAATAGTTTTTATTACAGTCTATTCTGGGTGAAGGTCAAGCGAGAGAGACAGGATTGGAAAGTGAAGTCTTTTAAAGGGAGACAGCACATAATGCAGAATCCTCTTGTACAAGTTCTTCTTCCTGCAGTATAAGCCTTGACCTAGGCTGCCTCTACATCTTGAGCATTTCAGGGCTTGAAATAATTCATTCTATATGCAAGAATTTATGAAAGGGACGCCTTCCATTTGTCCATGTTGCTCAGAGCCCAACCCAGCTCGGCCTTGAACACTTCTGGGGATGGGGCATCCACAGCTTCTCTGAACAGCATGTGCCAGGGCCTCACCACCCTCACAAGGAAAAAATTCTTCCTAATAGAGAATCAATATCCACACCCTCCTTTGGTTCAAAGCCATTACCACTTGGATAGTTGTCTTTTAGAGGACATTTTACACCAGGGCTCCCCCTGTGATCACCAGACTTTGTCTATTAAAGAATGCAAGAATGACTTGACAGACTATGAAAGACGAAACCTTTCTCTATTGCAGTTCTATTGCTCAGTTTTCTAATTTACAGATCACAGTAGTAGAAAAGGTAATTCTATTCAAACACAAAGACATGTGTTAAATTGTCTGAAAAAAAGAAAATTAAGTATTCTACAGAGAAAGGGAAAGAGGCGTCTGCTTGTCTTCTGAAATGGTACCTGCTTTTGAAATAGCCACAGAGGAATAGAAAGTGAATCAATATAACCAGTACATTTATCTGAAAGAGTGGGGACAGCCAGGGTCATAATTATTACCAATGTGTTGCTAATACATGAAAAACAGCAAAAGAAAAATGTTGATTGATTGCTATGAATTTCTGGCAGCTGTAAATTTTGAAGCATGAAATACTTTAGCGTTTTATTCTAATGTCTTTGATAATTTTTCAGAACTGATGCTTGTCTTCTGAGCAAGGCATATTATTTATTTACTAAGAAGTCACTGGCTGTAAAAAATTAAACACGTATGAAGTAAGCTGACCTCCATTTTTTCTGCAAAATGACATTTCTTTGAAGGACAAAGGAAGAAATAACTTATACTGTTAGTGAATGATACAGGTCTAATTTCATGTTCATTGTCCAAATACCTTTGCCCTTTACAGGTTATTAACTGTAACAAGCTCCTGGGTGAATTTATTGCATCATTACACAGCAACTATAGAATCATTTCTAGAAGAAAAACCTTCAGCCAAAGAGCAGCTCTGGTAAAAGGAACATTTTTGAAATACAATGCCTCATTCATAAGAGTCATTAAAAGAGTTTCTTCAGACCAAGTCTTCACGTGCACCATAAAGGTTCTCAAATGCCATAGCTTTAACTGTGTTTACACATTTATGTCAATATTTTTTTTTTGGCTTTCCCCTATCATTCTCTGTGTATAACTGACCACTGAAGAAAATAAACCAAGAGATTTTATTCTTCTCTGATAATTTAATATTTGTTTCTTCTTGAATACAGAGATCATACTGGATACAAGATGTGTAATAGAAACACTATTACAGGGATTTAAGCATTCAGAGCTGAACTGAGGGTTCTTTTCAAAAATTTCTGCAAGAATCTTGAAAGAACGAAAACCCATAAGGGAAGCATGACAGACAGATAACCAGCAAGAGGTAGGTGCTGCAGTTATTGTCATACCTTAATCAACAAAGATATCAAGAAATGGCAGTAACTCCAGGTCCTTACACTGGGCAGGGTTAAATGCAGAGGTATGAATTTCAAATCAGTAGAAGAACCCCCAGTTACAAAGACTCTTTTTTACACTGATGAAGACTTTGCTTCAATTTCTAAGATGTGCAACACAAATAAATGCATGATTAGTGTAATGGAATTTTTGAATTACGAATCAATACAAATTTTATCCCAGTACAAAACTAGCAATGTCTCTGTCAGGTTATTAGCCTTATTGGCACTTATAGCACCTGTCTGTTCTTATGGTATTGCTGACTAAAATTTGCATTCATATTATTGGTAATCCAGGCCCTTACACAGCCATTGCTCCTGACCTTTTCTGTGCCAAAACTCAGAATTATCAGACCTGAAATTAAAGGTGCTTTCAACTGCTCAGTCCAGGTAATAGCTCTAGTTGGAGCACTTGCCTGTTCTGTCTGCAAGAAGGGAAAATATTTGTAGACCCTCACTGTCTGCCCGTAGTTCTTCCATTATTGATAAAAGGATGGACAACTCCCACAATTTATGGTGAGGAAACCTGTACAGCTCAGCTTGTCCTCAGAAGAAAGCAAAATGCCTGTGCAAGGCATTCACATAAATCCTGCACAGCAGAAAAAGGCAAAACTGGCGATAGCGCTGTTCTAAAGGGCACAGCTTCTCTGTGTGTTTGCAAAACAGAGACCCTGTTAACGCTCAGGTGTGGAAAACCATCAACACAGCAAAGACATGTCCATGAGAGTAAAAACAGCCACTCTTAGGTGAACCAACAAGGCAAAGTCTCCAGCTTTTGCTTTTAGTCTCCAGTTTTTTAAAAAACTGCCATTCTTCAAGCTCATCTTGCCAAAGCCGGATATATCAGCTGCGCCTCTTGAATCCTTGCTCTGTAATCAGCAAAGATTTATTTCCAGCTTATGTGGTCTCTCATGCTGGCACAATAAAGCACAACAGCACTCATCTGAGAATGACTAATTCACATGCCTCCACCTCACCACCCACTTGCAGCAGCATAAGAGAGATCCCACGGCAGATCTGGAGTGGTTCATATTCATGAACTCATATCAATATATTTTAACCTTGTTGGTATATTCTGAATCTTGTTTAAACATATGAAATTAGACTATGACTAAACAGACATGCTCAAAAGAGACAGAGAAACACTAATGCAAAGTAAGTTTATTTCAAAGGAAGAAATGTTTTGGTTTGTAGCAGAGATGCAGGGTCACTAACATTAAGTTCTGCACACACATCACCTGTTCTGAGTCTCTCTTGAGGAAACCTGATGTGTAAGTAGGTAAAATAAATTCTATAAATCCAGTGCTAACGGCTAAAATTGCAAGCTTCATTATAACCTCTACTAGCTTCATGACTATGCATTGTGAGAGGAGAATCAAGACAATTAGTATCATAGTGGGATTTTCCTTCTAGTTTGATTGAGATATTGCTCAGCCAGGATGGCTCCCTTGCAATAGGAAAACTTGGCTATCATGGCATGACATCAAAACAACGAGGGCACCCAGTTGCTGGCCCTGGCATACTGTGACTCCTGTAACAGCCCTTTCCCAGCCTCATCACTCCTTGAAAATATTTCAGTAGTCGCTGAAAATCCCCACCATAGTAGATTTCTGTGTCCTGTAGGACACTGAGCAGCAAAGCTCAACGTGTACAGCCTAGAGGAAGGAAACCATGCAGTTTGCAATTGGGCAGTCCTGAGGCCTGTCAAATAGCTTCCTGCTGACACCAGTGAAGATCTGCAAGGTGTTTGCCTTCAGCACAGTCCCAGCCAGAGCCCCACGGAAAGCCAGGACAGCAATCTGCAAATCTATTTCTGCTCCTTCAGAACTTGCAATATCAAATCAAATACCCAACCTGTGAAGAAGACTGTGCCTTCCACAGCCTCAAGGACCCTTAAACAAATTAAGCCAGCTGTTAAGAAGGTAATTTCTACTGAAAAGTCTCTAAGAAACAGTAGGAAATCACAAACAATCCATTAGGCTCCTTCCCTGCCCTCTTCAGAGGGAAGACAGGAAAAAGTTTCACACCCAAATCTCATCCCGGTTCTTCCAGAGCCTGCTGGCAAAACCTTCTGAGACTAGGAAGATCTTGAAGGATTTAGACAGATTTGAAGCTGCCCTTGGTGCCCTGGTAGTGCTTCAGAATAATACTCAAGAATTTTAATTCATAGCTTCTTGAAATATTCAGGTGTAAATGACAAAACAAAACACAAGATAAAAAATAGGGCTCACCTGACTGCTCATACTGACTTCAAGAGGGGGATTACAGTTTCATGAAGACCCACATTTCTGTGTTCTGATGTTCATGGGAAAATACATTTAAAATTATTTGTGCAGGATCACAATTTTATGACATTTTAATCCAGAATGATCAGTTAAAGAGCTGAAAATTTAGGAAGACAGCATTCTCCCGGCACTGACTCCTCTATTTCAATATCAGCAGTAGATCCTTTAGATACAAACAACCTAATGCAAAAATTATATTTAGCTTTTAATCAGAAGATCTTTTCGTTATTTAAGGCTGTAAAAGTATAGTAGAAATAAAAGTGTCATGTGTAGGGTTTTATTCTGCTGTTGTTTTGTGGTAGTTTTATTTTGTCTTTTAAATACTTAGCTGTTGGTTTGGTTTTTTAAATAACAAACAAAAAGTTTATAATTTCCAGAAAAGGTTTGATGCTTATTTCATGTGCTCTAATTTCACATCTCTATAATGCCTCAAGGCATATCTACAATCTGAAAATTGTTCTGTAAGTGTGGAATAACTTTACCAAAGACAGCAAACTGTAATTTACATTTGTGTAACTAAGAGCTAGGTCTAACTGCTAGTTTTTAATGGCCTATCAGACTTATTCTAAATGCTATTAAAATGACAAAGTAAAATAAACCAAAACGAAATGGAGAATTTCTCTGTCTCAATATGCACATTATAAGCAGATATTCCATAAAATATATTTATCAGCACTGTGACCAGCTATAAAACGTCGTCAGTGCAGAATGTTTATGTACTATAGCATAGTAAAATTGTCCCCCTGTTAACTCTAAATCAGCTTCTGAACAGGTATTGGTGCTCCCTCATCTGCAGGCTTGCTCAAAGCAAAATGTCATTTATGATGTCTGGAATATCATTTTTGCTATGAAGGATGTCACGGCTGAATTGCAACTTCTCATGAAGGTAAAAATTGCTGGATTTGGTATTAATAAATCTTGGAGACAGATCACAGCAATATTTACCTTTTGCTTTTTTTAAAAAACGGTTACATTTAAAGTGAACAACTCATGACCTGTAAACTTCAGTTTGATTAATATAGTGTGTCATCTGCATAGTGCAGCTATAGGAATTCACACTGTCTCCTCATCAGATCTCAAACAAGCGCCAGGACTCATCACCATCCGTGTTTCTTCACCACTGTCAACTGCATCCAAGCATCTCAATTGGCTTAGGCCAAATGCAAGTAAAAAGCAGAAGCATAAAGCAGGCCACTCTCTTGTCATTATTTTCCAACTCAACCAAAGTTTAGGATACATTGCCTATACCGATCAGATGAAAAAAAAATAGATTATAGGGTTCCCTCCCTCTCCAGATCAAAAACTGAAGTACCAGAGAGCAAAAAATCTCCCCTACATAAAAAAATACTCTTTGTGATCCTGAGCTGGTTTTTTGGCAGCACTGCATTTTCTCTGGCATTCTCTATGCTCTCACTGGGAAAACTAAAATTCAGCAGTAAAGAAAGCAATCTGTGTCATACAGTTGCATAAACAGCAGCTTCACAAAACTAACAAGTTAAAATGCTCTTTAATGCTGCATTGACAACGGAAAAACTTCCAGCAGCAGATCCAGATGCAAGCTGACACCTCAGTTTTCACAGAACGTTGAACTCATTGAACCCTTTGCATCAATAATTCTTTGGGAAAGAAGTCAAATTTTTTAATTGAATAAAATGTTTTGCTTTGTTTTGCATCAATTTGAACTAGCAATTTTAAACACTTTATCATAACTGTATCAAAACTATATCATCTATGTTTTTAAGTACTAATTTTCAGTCTTAGTAACCTTGCCTTCCTTCCCCTCTTCTTTGAACAATATCTTGTTATTCTTTCTTCCTCAAAGCCCTATGGATGGAAAATATTTTAAGCTATACAATCTCAAGTATTTTTCTAGTGTGGTATAATAAAGCTCGCTTGCCTTTCTATAGTAGTAACAGAAAGTTCTCTAACAGAGAACAGGTTATCCTGTGCTAGTACAATAAAGAGCCAGACACCTTTGATTTATAGTGAAAGCTGGCATTCCAGAATTAACATCTTCCTTGAAAATGAAGTTTACCATTGACAATGCATCCATTTATTTCTGTGTCTTCAAACGCAATCCTGAATATTTGAAACTTAGACCTGTTATGCATTGCCCAAGTCAATGAAGAGAATACATGAACCACCCTTCTTAGCTGAGTTCACCTGCTTGGTGTTCATTCACACTCCCACTGGTTGCCTCTCAGAACGTCTTTGGACACAGCACATCAAGACTTACACAGCCTTCACTGCAGTGAAGTACAGCCATGAAAAACTCACTGAAAATGGAGCTGGCACCACCACTGACTTCTGCACAGTGAAAACTAAATGTAGCTACTAAATATTTAATGTCAATATGACATAAAATTGAAAAAGATTATGTTAACAATCTGATTTTTGGAACTTCCTGTTGATTTTTAGGGACTGCATAAGAATAGGATAAGGGGGTTTTTGTTTGATCATAAAGTAATTTCAAATACAAAAAAACTTGTGGCCATAATTGAAATAATTTCAAAAATAAAAAAAAAAAATCAGAATTAGTCATATCACCCTTCTCTTTCTTTCCCAATGCTTTGTTATGTATATATAAATAAACACACTACAAAGTCTTGCATCACAGTTGCACAACGTAGATCTCTTTTAGCTAGGAGGAAAAGTTCTGGCAGAAAAATCCATAAACTAGGAGTAACAGGGTCAGTAGGTTTAGAAAACCTAGGTTTTTTAAGGAAGGTAAACTAAGGTGGAGCTCTGAATTCTCAAAACCTTTCATCACTTTTATTACCTTAGATAAGAGTAGAATTCATTACCATTACTACTCCCATTATAGACCTGAGACAGTCCTAGGGTAATAGCAATAGTTTATCAAAAGTGAGCCTCCAGCACTTTCAAAAAAACCCCCAAAATTAAAACCTTCCAAAAACTCCAATCAAACAAAAAAACTATTCAGGGTATAGATACAAAAGAGACATAGTTCAGATCAACAATAATTACTTCTTTTTTTTTTTGTAAATTTTCTTTGACTGGCCAAGTGGAAAGATATCTTTTTTAGTTGAATAGAGCTTTTTACTCGGCTTTTAAGAAATTGCTTAATTTCTTTTTCAGTCTCACACCGTAATCAGAAGACATCGGTCTAGCGTTTTTTACTAAATTAAGAAGATAATTTCCCACCTTTTTAGCGCAGGAAACAGCATTTCCATGAATTGAAAACTTCTACAGGACAATGGCAATAAGCACTCCCATCCCTCCTCCAGCAGCGGTCCTGGAGGCACATTTCCCACCAAGAGGCAGTTCCTCCCGGCTGGCAGGTGCTTTCAGGGACGAAGATGTCCCTGCTAAAGTCACACTTGTTCCGAAGGGGCACAAGGGAAAGCGCGGCAGGTTCCCTGTCAGCCTGCACAATGTTCCCCATGCCTTTCCTTCTGTCCTGATTAAAATTTTATGTGACCTTTTCACAGCAAACACCACTCACTACGCCCAAGCAGGCAGAAAAACCAGCTGATATTCCAAGCCATGATCTTCTCCCAAGAGCCTGACGTGGAGCGCTCCCAGTTCTACACCAGCATTTCAAGCAGCAGGATCTTACCAAAGGAAGCGTGGGAGTCACTTTTTCCCCTCACTTTTTCCTCCATCACTTTTAGCTCACCTCACCAATGTTTTCACATCACTCTGCTTTTTCTCATCTCTTAGATATTTTAAGTGCTAATGGATTTTTCTTGGCCTTCAGGAAATTCCCTGTGAGTCTCAGGCAGATTCGCCTCGAAGGCCTCTTGGCTGAACAGATGAAGCCAGAATGGTTCACAGTGTCACCAAGCTGACTGTCCCAGATGTGACGCAGCACAGAATGAGCGCTGCAAGATTATGTCAACCAATTAGACAGTTATTATGAATTTTTAAAAAAATATCTTCTTCTAGCCACAGCGGTATAGTCTCTTCTGTAATTAATTTATGGACTGTCATAATTGTCTATTTTATAGCAAAGGAATTATTTTCGTTTAGTAGCCATTCACACATAGACTGGTGCCTATTTTCTAACTTGAATGTGGCTTATTTATAATTAAAGTTAAGATGCAAATGCTAATTTTGAGAACAGGAAGAATTACATAGGGAGGAGGAGAGCTGGATATTGGTCAAAATGCTCAAGTAAATCTTAATTTTAGCAGACTGAAAACAACTGCATTGTCAAGGTTTGTGCTGGAAAAACTACTTTGTTTCTTATTTTCATTTGAAAAAGTCTCATCTGCCACATTTTCTGTCTTTCTTTTCTTGGAGGTACTCATAAACTATGAGCTGTGATGCTCACAGAGGCCTTCAGCACTCGCAGTACTCTTCTGTGACCTTTTCAGTCACAGCATTACACTGATGAATTAATCCAGAGCACAACAATGCAAAGGGAAGTATTAAGGCAGGTGTATTAGGTCATAAAAATAATTGGCATGCAAAGCATTACATCTATGACTTGGATTATTGAATCTGACTGATATCAGGATTCTTCAGAGCTGCAAAGCGCTGCGTTACATAACCAACTTATGTCCACATACGCACAAATGACCATTGTTCGGGGGGGTTAATTAAAAAATCCCATTACCTGCAGGGCCAGCCCAATGCCAAAATGCTTTGTAATCATTCCAGATCAGAATCAAATAGCCAGACATGAGCTAACTTCCCTAACTCCGTCCAGGACCAGAAACAAGGATATAATGTTTCAGTAGCAACAAAGTCACCACCAATATGTTAAAACAGATTTTAAAATACCATAATGAATAAAATTCATTGTGAAGAATGAAAATTGGCTTCCTATTTATTCCAGGCCCTGGGTAGATCTGATGGATCTAAGCTTTCCCCATATTTCAACAGCATATTCAGTGTGCGCCCACAATTTCTCAGGCAAAGCAAAATATCTAGCTCTCTGAAGATTTCTCGTGAGGTGTATCATAAGCCAGTTGCATTTACTTAACTAGCACATTTTCAGGAGTGTTGAGCTTATGATCTCCATGATTAATAGCAATATGCTTACAAAATACAAAGAAAGGAAATTAACTGCTCTGTCCCTGAAGAGTCGCTGGCTTTACCAGATAATTAAGAAGTTCTGCATTTTTTAGCTTATGATTAGCTGCAATCAAAAAGATGATCTTTATTATCCTGTTTTTTTTGGGGGGGGTTTGTGGTTTTTTTTTTTTTTTTTCCATCAAGACTTCTGCATTAGATAATGAAGACAGCAAAGGAAAGAGCAGAGCAATCCCAGGAAATGAGCACAAACAATGCAACAGAGCACAGTGACATCTTTGTCTATTCCAGAAAGAAGGTCTAAATAATGTAGTATTGTAATAACTACTTTTAACTGCACACAGAACTCTAACCAAAGATTTTGCTTCAAAATCAATCCTCCAGGAATCAATTTTCTGGCATATTTTATAATCCACATGAGATCTAATGGCAAGAGTTGATTGGGAGATGAGGTACAAATGGAAATGAAGTCAATAAAAGAAACTTGAAACATGAAATACTCTATGAAAGATTACTATTTAGACTGTACATGTTGTGCAGCAATTCTATGAAATGCTTAGATCTTTGCAATTTTCCTGAACAAAAGAACATCCTTCACTTCCAGATTTCAGCAATTCAGGTTGTTGGTTAGTTCTTTTCAAAAAACTATTGCTGCAAAATGCAGCTCACAGAGTACAATAGGGAATAAGCCTTTGTTATTGTGTTTCTTGCTTCAGGGAAGACACTTAAAATTCTTAGTTCTCAAGCATTACTTAAATTAGTGACAAAAAGACATTTTAATTGTTTTCAAGACTGGAACATAAGATTTTAGAATCCCTAAATGTAACATCTCTGTAGCTGGAGGTATGCATTATTTAACCAGAACAATAGTTCTCATTAAAACTTAACTTAGTATTTCAGCTTTCTCAAAACATCTGCTACTCATGGGATCTGGTTTTGTAATTATAATAAACAAAATTTCTCTAGTGTTGCTCCTTTACTGCCAAAACAAGAAGTTTCTAGGACTTCTTCATAGCTTTGATAAACTAACCCTTATTGCAACAGAAATAATTAGTAGATATTTGTTGTTGTTGTTATTTTAAGTCTATTACTTTAAAAGTTGATGCCACAGCTCTTGACTTAATTACAATACTTCTATCATTCGAAGCAAAACTCTGGCAATCATGTCAGTACAGAGGTTTAATGAAAACAACTTATTTTCTAGGGCATATTTTGAAATTAATACATGACAACTCACAAGCATAATCTGAAAACTGTACATGTGCCAGGGATGCAGAGAATACAGATGTCAAACATTGAAAGATTTGGGACAGTTTGTAACACTTGACAATGAAACTATTAGAAAAGGATTAAATACTTTGGAAAGAGGCATCATCATAAGCATTTTTTAATAGGTTTTGTAACCGATTTTCTGGATTAGCAGGTTTGTCAGCTTGCCAAAAATATAAAATATAAAATATAAAATATAGTGTTGATCTTGCGACCGAGAGTTGTTGTTATCCCAGCATAAAAGCATCCAGAAGATAAAAGCCAACTCTGATTTTTTTCCCCAGAACTGATCTACAGCAAAAAGATGGAAGTTTTTACCTGTGTGTTTTGGATAATGTTCTCTTTTGTTTTGCTAAGAATAAAAACCTAAAACCAGCATCCATGCTAGGATAAGTGTGTAAATGTTGATTCTCAACAACACAGTTTCCACAGATAGTACATATCCCCAGCCTCAATCGAGGTAACGTTAAAAACCATCCAGATGACATTTTGGCTACACAGTACCAGTACAGCCTAGGTAAACTGATTCTGACAGGGGAAAAGGACAGGAATAAATAGACATTTCTGACTGGAAACATATCCACATAGCTACCGGCATATTCCAGTGCCTCTAGACTGAATCTCCAAGGACCACAAACCAGCAGACTCACATCTACATCGGATGGAAATTTCCTATCATCAAATCTCAGTTTTCACTAAAAGGTAATGAAACAGGATAAAGTGTTTTGCTAAAAATCTTCAAATACAAAGCTGATTGAACCTTTCCAAATGAAAGGAGTTTTACCATACTTTCTTTTCCTCAACAGCATTTGAAACTGTCTGCACATCTTTTAATCTTCTCAAACTGAGCTCCATCAATCCCTTCATCTGCACTTTTCATTGGTAAATAAGGGTCCGTCTGGGCTGTAGAAGTGGATGAGGAGGGCGCAGTGGGACTGAAAGATTCCAGCTATCAATTGCCCTGAAATGTGCTCTGGTCTCTGAACACTCTGAACCCAAGCAGATAAGAAGCCAGCTGAGGCAATAATCACCTTTCTTTTTATTATTTCTTTCTATTATGCTTTCTATTTCCATCCTGGGTCTCATCCACGAGCCACAAATTAATTCTATTTTCTATTTCATTTTATAGACAAACATGCCATTTAGATTTAAATATTCCACCTTCCTGAGGCATCTTGGTAAATATCACATATGCCATATAGCAGTGTTAAACCTAATGAACAGATTATATATGGGTTTTTAAAGTGGATTAACAGATACAAAACTATGACAAAAACCAGCACTATTTGTACTATGCTGGTTAAAGAGGCATAGGTTTATATTTCCATATTTATCTGGGTCACAGAGGCTGTATCCACGTCATCTAGATCTTAGAAATGCTGTAGCCACATTAAGGGATAGGGTTGGAAAAAACATAAGGTTCATTAACAGACTCAGGGGACAAGAATAAAATGTATGTGCTGCCTGTGCAGCAGACATGATGAACAGAAATCCTGCAGAAAGTTTCATGTTTTGCACTGAGACTGAAATGGAGCACCACTAGAGACTTTCTGCTCAGCCTCTCTCACTCCTCCCACCAGGATCAGCCACCCTACCAAGAGAACTGAAAAGAAAAAGGTTCGGTGGACACTTTGGGTTATATTTAGTCATTGCCTAGTCATTATTTCCAGTTCATCTCTTCCTTCCATTAAAATCTCTGTCAGCATAGCTGAACTGAACCTCTCAAGCCTTTAGACCCTCCCCAAGGTCTAAACAAGATGCAACACAGCACAAGGCAATGCACAGAATTCTGGAACAGAAACATCACAGTGGGAGTTGAGGTAGGGAGTCATCAAGAGCTGAGTGAGGACACCTCCCGACTTTGGTACCCCAATAGGTTGGTACTGCCTATTTCTCTGCCTCAAGGCATCCTGCTCCACACAGATTTCCTAATTTGAAAGATTTCCTAATCTCATGACACTTTTCTCTACTTTATGTGTTGAGGCAAGTGAACAAACTGTTACCCTGATTTTTCTGAGTTTTTTATAGCCTTTGGAATTTTCATAAAATGGAGTCAGATTTTTTAGTTACTGTACAATATTAGGAGCACTTCTACCTTTTTCCCACATATGTAACATAAACAAATCCTTTGTTTTTCATTCTCTGTCCTTTGTTTGCATATTTCTAACCTGAAAAAAATTGTAACTGACTGTTGGTTTAGCCACTTGGCTGAAAGGTGAAAAACCCCAGAAGCCAATCTTCTGCTAGACCCACAAATGTATAAAAAGTAAGAAATAAACAAAGAGGCTTTCTCTTTGCCTGGATTCAGCCTTGAGCCGGATCGGAGGAACCTTTGCGCTGGAAAATCTCTCTTCGTGTGACTGCTTTGTGTGTCTCGGTAACAAACAAACCCTTAAAACTTGCCTGGTCTGTTAAGTGTAAATAGAGTTGCAGTGCATCACATCTAAAATCTTCAGTGTATTTTTTTTTTTTAGGGGTTTATTTGTTGTATTTTGTTTGTTTTTTGGGGGGGTTTTTTTGGTGTTTGTTTTGTTGTTGTTGGTTTGTTTTGGTTTTTTTGGTTGGTTGGTCTCTCTTTTTTTAGTTTTTAAGTTATTTATATTAAAAAGTTTAAATCATTTGGAAGTTAAGCCAGGACTTGTTCTCCTGCCCCCAAACAGAAGTCTGTCTTTTTCTCCAGCAGCAGTCACAAACTCTCTCAGGACTCCCTCCCAGAGCCATCAGAAAGCTGATTTTTCCTGCGCAAACGTGAAACCTGCTGCTTCCGTGTCGACAGAGGCCATCAAGAGCCCAGGGGCTGCCAGTGCACAGGGGAGGGACTGTCCTGTCCCTGTCCTGTCCCTGGCACTGCCGGCAGTGATGGGATGCACACCGTGTCTGCAGCAGCGCCTCTGGCCAGCGCTGACAGGAGCGTTTGGACACCGCTGCCCTGGATGCTCCTGGAGGGCTGAGAAACCCAGTGCCCAAACCTTACACAGAGAACACAGCGAGGCTTTTGTGAAGGCTGCCTGGAGGTTAATGAAACACCGTCTTTTCATGCAAGCCAATACACTAAAGATAAGGATTTTTTTTATTTATTCTTTTTCCATTTACTGAAAGCCGAGTAGATGGTAAATTATGTTTGCACCAAATTGTTATTAGCTGTTGAAAGTTACTGTTTGGGTTTTTTCTTTAACAGCTTAAACCAATATTAAGGATAAAAACAGAATAAAAATGGTTTTGCATTCTTTCACATTCAAGTGAAGAAAATCATTTTGCACGGCAAGTATTGAGATCAATTAAAATCCTTTACTTCAGATATAATTAACAAGCCTCACAAGCATAAAGTGATTTAATTTCCTGTATCAAACCAAATGCTGCTCTCTGTCAGTAAATGACTATTCTCTTACAGCACTACACATTAATAATTCATCATTGCTGTATATTCAAACAGATGGGACTCAATGAAAACTTCTAATGAAAACAGCATTAACTTACATCCAGCATGTAGAATCTTTAAAGGGATAGTATTTTCTTAAATATTAAGGTTTTTCATTGCACAATTTCCTAATGAGAGTTAAATTGTTACATTACCAAAATAAACCGGTCCTTACGCAAGGTGAAAAACATAAAAAACAATCTAATACAGTTATATAAAATGAAAACAAATAAACCCAAGGCCTACATCTTAAACAAATAACCACAAATTAATTTTATGAGAGTTTATGCTTACTAACATTTATCTTTGTGTTTGATTTAACATTGATAAGGTTCAATTAGTCTGGCAAGTGACGTGCACACTCTAGGATTTCACTCTCTGGCATGGGAGTAGAAAATTAGCACATAAACCTCAGAGAGCCACGTGATTCAGATCTCAGTCACTCACTACCCCGCAGTGCGGAACAAGGCTGCAAGACCAAAGTTACTGCAGCTCACTTACTGCCAGAGAGAAGAAGCGGTTTTTTTCTTCCCACCACCTCCTTTTTTAGCTCCCCATTTCCTTTTAAGATCTCAAAGGAGAGAAATAAAACGGGGGGAGTGTGTTTGTGTGTTATTGCTCCAGTTCAATAAGGCTAAAAAAGACAGTGAGGAAGAAGGAATTTTTCATCTGATCTTAGGTATACTGAAGTCAAAAGGAATTAATTGACCATAAATATTTTCACTTTAAAGCTCCCTATAAAAGCAGCAGCATTTCTGGCCTCTAATACTACAATTTTAAACTTTTACTTAGGAAATCTTAGAAGACCTGCTAACATAAGCAGCGAATAAGCATAACAATTCCACGACAACAACAAACCCTACATCTGCAAAATGTCTATATTAACAATCCCTTATGATAAAAGCCCCCTCCTTTAGTTTTACAAGGGATATTCACCACAAAGTCACAACATGGAAACATTTTCTGTCCTGATCATTTTGCCATGGTAGTTCCACCAATCGTTCTTATTGAGCACATTCATACAAAGAATGAATTCTGCTGTTTTTTTCTCTGTGATTTCAAGACTGAGGGGTTGATGCTGCAAAAGTGCTGAATAAACTGACTGCTCCAAGGACATGCACAGCTCTAAATGCATGCACAGCCACTGTCGGGATTGAAGGAATTTCCCACGTAAATGATTGCATCCACATTGTGATCCCTTGCTGGCTAGACAGCACACATTATTAGAGCAAGGACATAAGGCAGAGAACCTTATTTCTGCAAATGGGCTGAAAATATCACAATAGGATCCCATTTCTACCTGAGCAGTCAACAGAGATACCAGTAGCAAAAATATTCATGTTTTTCTCCATTACCTAGGATGCCTGAATTAGACATTTTCATTCTACATCAAGTTCTTAAACTGCAAAAAGGAAAAAACCTTAAGGTAAATCCTTTGCATTTGCACCAGATCAAAGAGCAATTATTTATTCACGTTTCCATTACACTTTACTTTGAAAGGGCAAGTTTTAGAACTCTAAAGGAAACTGGGTAAAATAAGTTATTTGAAACTGAGGGGAGAGGAGTGAAGAAGGAATAAATAGAGCTTTTAAGGACATGCTGAAAGTACCAGCTGATATCACACAGCATTGTCTTTAAATAATATGCACACTGAATGCCAAAAAATACCTACTTTCTGTGTGGTTCTTGACACATGCCACAAAAAAAAAGTTTATTGTATTGCACTATGAGAATAAAGAGCTCTCAGAAACTACAAAAATATATTATAAATGCACTTTTAGTTAGTTAGAAAGTATTTTTGATACAAAATCCACAATGTCTTTCCTTTTAGATTTTTCTACATAACAATGCATTTATTGGAGATTTGCAACATGGCCTCAGAATTTGCTAATTGCTACTCTAGAAATAAGTCTCAAAGATTTGAATAACCCATATTAAATGGATGTTTTGGTCTTTGCTTTGAAAAATATGATACTCAATCTGTGCTTTTAATGAAAAAGACATAGAGAATGTGTTGATAAAAGTCTTCTGGATATTTTTTTCTCTTCTAACAAGATTACCCCTGTGTATTTTTCTGACAGGGACCAGAAACAGCAAGTAACTCCCTTTACATTGCTCCATCACAATGCAACTTCAGAAAGAACAATAAATTGAAAAATCTGTTGCCAAAAAATTGAGTTGTTTGTTTCGCAGCTCTCCCAGATGGAAAACGCTTTTGTTAAATCATTGCAAGTGAAATTAGGCAGCTTGTTACTGAAGCCTAATCATCTATTAGCATTTTAAATTCATACAAAGGGACAAAATACTTGAGTATCTGACTGCCTGAATATTAACAGATAATGTTTTCTGTTTATATGTAAATACCTAAAATCTGTATCAGAACTTAGAGAACAGTGGGTAAAATTTTTGCTTTTTCAAAAGTTCTTCAAACTCACAATATTCTCTTTATTATTACTTTTTCCTCCCCTCATAATTTTCATTATTTCCACCTCATACCTATCTTATAACTCTGCCCAAAGCAAGATCCTTCTGCTTTCCTTTGACATAGGTCCTGGTATTGGCTATAAATTAATATACTTCTTCCAACATACTCATCCAAAATGGACAGACTTAGCTGAATTTGTACTATAGAGACTCAACACCTTAGTTCAACATTACACTATAAACATAAAGAGACATGGAGAAGACAGAATTATAGATGAAGGTATCAACTCTTTATTAATAAAGTATAAGAACCTATTGTTCTGGTCTAATAGCAGAAAATAAATGAGATTTGAATCTAATTTGAATCTAGAACTGAGTCTAATACTAGATTTTATCTGGTTCAGTGAAGAACCCCAGCACTTGTGGTTAAGCATCCTAATGGTTAATCTAAGGAAGAAAACCCAAAAACTACTCTGTTTTCTGCGCAAATATTACAAATATTTTGGCAAAAGCTGATATAACAGAAAGATTCTAAAAGAGCTTCCCAGATTTGACATCTTTGCCAGATCATCTAAATAATAGATTTCAGTGACTTTGGCATCTGACACCTGGGGACAAGCTGAGCAGTTATTTTATATTATTCTTCACTTTACACCACTAACTGAGGAAGGGAAGAAGCTTTCAACACCACAGCCATGTGTGGCTTTTGCTGATGGTGTACAAGCCAATATGCTGCTACCAAGTCAATTATGTGCTATTTTTTGCTGCTTTTATTGTGGGAGAGTGTGTCCTGCAAGAGAGGCAAAACAAATCTCCAACCGTTACAGGCCTGTGAGGAAAACTGTCAGACAGCCTTTTGCCCTGTGCCCACTGCACCATTAAGTTTTAGAGGAATGGCTGGTTACTGGTCAGCCTCAAGATGTGCCAGAAGTTGGTCAATAAAGACTCCAGATTCTATAAATTGACTGAGATTTCTAGGAGTGAAACTGTGAATTGCGACAAGGATGGCATTCCTAATTGAAACACATATAATCCCTTCTTTCCTTCAACTTCCTAACTTCTCAAGATCTTGCTTGTAGCTTTTAAGAGATGTATGTTTAAAAATAAATATATCACAGCAACAGCATAATCTGGTATCACATTGCTTGCAGTCTCCTGGAAGTATGACACTGCAGCAAAACGTGTAGACAATAACAGCACAGATCCCCTCCCTGCTCTGTGAGCAATCTTCATGTCAAGAGCATTTTCAAAGCACCAGTACCACAGTGCTAAGTACTAATAGCCCAGGCAGGCAGGCTCCCGCCCTGCTAATTAACTCACCTAGGGGTTCTAGCTACGGCCCACATCCACAATTTCAAAGTTTTCTCTCCCCTCCTACTCCTTTGTCTAATAGTTTTCACTATAATCACACTCAGGAAGAAAATTTTAAAGCCAAGAATGACAAGTGTGTCTTGCCTCAGCTAAAACTATTCAGAAATAATAAAAGGCAAGATCAAGAAGCATAGATATAAACAGGCTTTTGCCCTTCTAGCAACAGAAGAACAAGTTAAACCATTGAAGGACATTTGATGAGGAAAATGAATGCTTTCTGTTTTTCTGGGTGGGAGTGCCAAGGATTCCCACAGCTCATTTTCTGCAGAGGTCAAATCCAACCCATGGAATTTCCTCCAAACATACAGCCTTTTTACTGTAGCTGCACACCGCAGCCAGCTCCCCACTGCCCATCTACAGCAGAGTAATCGTCCCAGGGTGCAGCTTAATATAAATGGCTCTAACAAGGACTTTGCGCAGCAACAGCAATAGAAGCCATCCCCAAAGCGTCCACAACAAAGCCTGTGCTCAGATTGCACCGTGATGCTCTTTAAGCCAGGCTTATGTACACAATGCTCAAAGTCCAGTTCCAGTCTCTGCTTCCCAACAGGCAGGTGTTCAAAATGTAGTGTACAGCTTACCTCCCCACTTTATCATACGAGGAGGTGGAAGTGGCTAACCTCGTAAACTAGACAGGTTATAACCCAGAAATGTACATTCATTTGCTAATGAGCCTTCTGAGCAGATCAGAAGGCACAGCAGAAGTCTTCACTTTTTCAGGTATTATTTTTCCATTTTATGTAAGAGGAAAATTTCCATTTCTGCAACGTAAGAGGAAGAACCCCATACAAGTTCTCTGGTGATAAGAAACAGATACCCTAACTGCAAAAACATCTTGATTTGAAAACTTAAATTAGCAGTAGAGGAATGATTCAAAACCCAAGGCTAAAGAGCTGCTTTCATTTCCCCATCTTCCTTTTTTCTTTTTTTTTGCTTTCCTGCAACAGATACAACCCAACTTCACAGTTTAAAATGGTCAGAATTCATCACTCTAGAGAGAATAAATTGAAAAAAGTAATCTCTCTTACCTCTGAGAAGCATTTCCTTTTAACTGCTTTGGGCTTCCTCCAGATGAAGGGGCAACTGGCAGGTCTTCGTTGATAAATACTGAGTACAGATCATGTGAATCAGCACAGGTAAATCTCAGATTCTCAGCTTTCTGGAGCATCACAGAGTTGCAGAACTATAGCACAACATCTGGGAAGTGAATTGGAAAATAATTCAAGATTAATAACTTTCATATCTTGCTTTAGTGCTTCAGGGAAAATTGCCAACAATGGAATGATGCTAATTATTATATAATCAACATTAGTCAGTGAGCGTAATTTGTGTGAAAGATAGTGGGGCTGAAGGCAAAAGGAGGCAGTTTGAGTCCACCTCTAAAGATGAACTTCAGGGAGCACTTCATGCAAGAGCATTTGCCTTCCAGAATGCCAGGAGGCATCTCTCCTCCTCTCTCTTTTATAACTTAAGTCCTGCAGATCACTCTAGGGTGGCTGGCAAAAGGCAAATAGAGAAAAGTTCAAAATCATAAATTCCATTATGGGATTTTAAATACAGTGGAGAAACCAAGATGGCAGTTAAACAGTGCGTCCTACTCAAACACGTTTTTCTCCTAATATAGATAAAAATTGCTTAGAGGTATTTTAATACTACATATTTCCACTTATCAAATATAACACTTAGTGCATTAATACTATTGCTAAAGTTCTGAAGATAAAAACGTTGCTCATTAGCATGAATCCATTTTCATTGTGTGTGAAAGAGCATAAACTCTCATAAATCATTCATAAAGGACACCTCTACATCTCTTCCCACAACCCTTTAGCATTTAGTTCTTTTCCAGATGTAAGAATATACTGTAGCTAAAGTCTCTTCTCATTAAGCATCTCAGTTCAGTTCCCAGCTAAGCTGATCAATTACATTAGGGACCAAACACAGTACAATTATACAAATATTTTCTTCTACATGGCAAAATAGCAAAAAAAAAACAACAAAACCCTCCTCTAAATAAAATGTATCCTTGGTTCTGCAAGCACACACAGAGTTTTGTTTTTAGTAGAACTTTTCTCAGAGCAGTTTTACATTCAAATTCATATGAAAGTAGAAGAAACAAACCAATGCAAACTGACCTGAAGGCAAATTAAACAAAAAAAATTTGAAGATTAGAATGGTTTCCCTGTTAATGATCACAAAATTAAACCAGCCACAAAAATCTCAAGAACACCAAAATATCATTCAACAGAGTAATATATTTAGATAGTATATAAAATATAAAAACGTCACAGACTTTAAAGTGGTAAAATATTGAAAACCCAAAACCAAACTCACCTACAGTCAGAAGGAATCAGTTCCCAAAGAAAATTAACTGAGATGTTGCTATTTTCCTGCGCCTTTATTGAATTTCTGAATTTACTTTGATGAAAAACTACTGTTCAATAATGCAATGTAAGTAGAACTGGAAGCTAAACTTTTCATGGTAAAAACCTCAGTTTTATCATAATGAACTCAGTTCTTTCCCCAGAGTCTTAAAATTTACAGCTTTACTCATGGGTGTTTTTACTTAAGAAAAATTAGAGTCCTTATTTATCTTGCTGTTCAGAGATTTGTATTTAGTTAAATCACAGCAGCACATAATATTATACCATGTTCTTATCATGATTCTACACAAAGAAAAGATGGTTAAAAACAGTGAAGCTGAGAAGGTAAAGAAATTCAGTGTATTTTCATCTCCATATCCAGTTTCAATAACAGAATTATTGTCCAGCTGGAGCAACTTTATGACTCAATACATTTCAAAACCACTTTCAGAACACAGAAAAAACAGTATTATAAAAAATAATTCATCCTCAAGTTTAATTTCAACATCTAAAACATAACAAATATTTAATGCTTGTCAAGTCAGCTCTGCAAATTCACCTTATACTGTTCAAATGTGGGAAAAATGGGAAACAAGGGCATATTTGTCCATCAGAGTGTCCAAGACTATTTGTATATATAGGTATATATCCTACTTAAATCAATTTTAAAAGCTTACAAAACCAAGCTACAAACCAAGCCCTGGTCACGGCTCATTTACTCCACCCAGAGCTGCTCTATGAGCCTGACAGAAGGAAGCATTCTGCTCCTGCTCCCAGGACACAGGGCAACTGTGCAGCCTCAAAGAGCAGCACATCCAACTGTGGGACCCAGGAGACTCAACCCATTTTGATCAAATCAAATTTAATGATATAGCTGTTCTTATACTTGAAAAAAAAATCACACATTTTAGGGCCTTAGCAAACGTTAAATCAATCTACTAGAAAGTAATCCTCCATCCCATAAGCAAACAATATAATTCAAAATGTAAAAGAAGTGAGTCATAGTAATTCAACTTTAAGATTCTGTAATTCTCCTCCAGACAAGCTTGTTTCCTCAAGAGAACAAGTGCCCTGAAATCCTTGCACAGCGGAGCACTTCAGCTAGCAATGAATCCTCAGCATAATGTTAAAAACAAACACATCACACAAATATAAGATAAACACAAATACATAATTTTATATATGCATAAATTCATTCAAGAGTCCTCTTTACATTTTTGGTTAAACCAAACAGCATTTTCCCATTCATTTTATTTGCTGTTTTTTTCTTTCTGGCTGAAGAACATTTAAATAGATTCTGGGAGAGTTGCACGCCCAGAAAGCCTCATTCCGGCAGAAGCACGAAGCATGGTGGCAGGACAGGCTGGGAATCAAAGCAGTAATGTGCTTTTCTTCCATGGCTGGAGCCTTCATTTGGACAAGGGTTGAGCAGGGCTGACCACAATCCCCTCAGCCAGTTTGATTAGCTGTGATCCCACTTACTCCCACAATCCCCTTTAACAGCCTCTGGACGTCGCAAAATCAGTGTGTGAGAGATTAGGAACACTGGGTTTCTGTTTCAGACGGGGTGAAAATGGTTATTTTCAGAATGAAGTCGTACTGATGTATAACTAGCTAGTAAAGATAACACCACTGACCTCTGCTCTGTTCAAGGGCTCATAAATAATTTAAACATGAAATCTTTGAAAGTGTCTGGTTAAACACAAGCATTTAAATCCCATTTAAGCATCCAGGTAAAAAGCTTGATTTTAAAAGGCCTCTGTTTACTACCTTTCACAGTATTTTCACTGACCACTCATTTACATGCATTTCCTTACCCGAAGAATTATTTTCTTTTAATTCAGTAATTTACAGGGGCACCTTTCTGTGCATTAAAGTGTCTGTTCTTATTAGAAAAAATAAAAGGTCACTGCTATTGCAACAGTGTATCAAAAAATCAGAAGTGAGGAAAAACAAAAGAAAAAAATACACAGTTCCTCAAGATCACTGTATACCTAAAACCACCCCCCCAAATGGAATTTATCAAAAGGTCAGACTTAAAAAGCAGCAATTCATAAATACTAATTACCATCTTGCCAGTGATTGCATGATAACATTTACTGGTGCATAATTGAATAGCAAAAATTCAAAAAAACAGAGAGCGTGGGTAGATTTAATAATTAATTCCTCCCACACTAATCAGTTTCTGACTATTTCTTATAATAAGCACAATTCTATTTTCTTGCTTCCTTTTTCTTTTTTCTTTGTGAGTAACAAACTGTGAGTCTGTCTTTCTAAAACTAAAGGGAAGGGGAACAATTGCAAATAACAGAAAATATAATTTTTAATAGTTATAAATTTCTAAATATTCTAATTGCATCCAAGTTTTTGCTTCATTGCTGAATATTACTATGATTCTTTGTTCTACAAAACATTAGTTCTTTTAAATTATCCCTTTAGAATTAGATCACCTTCCCTCAAGCCTTTTTCCTAAATTGCACATCTGTAATCCGGTGCATTTTTTAATGCATGTTATACACATAATTTAACAGCCATCATCCTCCATCCCCCACTGTCCCAACAGCTGGGTTGTGGTTAAGGACAGCTCGTCTCCACCTTCTCAGGTGTGAGCAGACAAAAAGCTCCGTGCTGTTCCCAGTTCCAGGGTTAGGTCTGTCAGGATGGAATTATCCAGATCACAGCAGCCACAGCGAGCTCACACGTGCTTGTACTGTGCAAGGGATAAACAAGGCTAAAAAGCACAAGAGCAGCTGCCAGGAACATGGCAGGAGATGCTGCTTAAAATCACACATGGGTCTAGTGACTTGGGGTAATTTGGGCACAGCCTATCACAGAAACTGTTGGCTATAGGGGAAGTGCTGAAATATTAAGTCACACAATAATATTTTTATTATTTCATTTTTAAATTTCATCCAAACTTTATCTTTTTTGCAATATTTTTTAGAACAATATATTTTGCAGCCCTATTCTGGAACAATGTTAATATAAAAATCCCAGCAGCAAGGCACACAATCCTCTCCAGGCCACATGGAAACCAAATTGCTACAGCACTTGTCAGAACACACAAAAAATGTCCATTTTGATACAGTCCTCCTGGGTTTCAGTCCTCCTGAAACAGGTAAGCTTCATCCATGGAAAAGAAGACTGATATTTTTTATTGTAAGTATGTAGAGAAAAGCACAACAAACAAAAGCCAACCCCTGCTCCCCAAGATTCCAAAACACTTTCAAGAACTGAGGAATAACATTCTCCAGCTAACACCAAATACAGACACACCCTTAAAAATCCCCTTGTCCCCACACTTGGGAAAACACCCAAAGAAAAGTCACAGCGGGAGAGGAGCAGCACCTGGCCCACAAAGCCCAGGACTGTAAGAAATCCAAACCCAAACCTCGCAGTTGTGTGTGTTTAACTGATGTGAAATAAAACCTGCAAGAGCACAGGGATGAAGAAAAGCCTTTGCGCCAGATCCATTCCCCAGCGAGCACCAAGCACTAATCCCACTTTGCCCCAGAATGTTTGGCACTAAGATTTTCTCCTCTCCTCTGCAAGAAACAGAATCATAAAACACAGGCACGACCCGTTCAAGGGCAACTAAAGTCTGAGACAGCAGAGTTCTGAAGCTTCATCCACCATAGCCAGGATCAGCTCTGCAGGACTCTGGGAAGACACCAGCAGTGGTTCTGGACTGTCCCCCATATCTCACAGGTGTCTATGGGTGAGATTTGGTGTGAATTAATGAGATAAAGGGACTGCAGAGACCTCTGGCAGAAAACACACTGGACAGGAAGCCCTTCCAAAACCACTTTGTTTCTTCTAGGTTTGGATAAGGAAGATGTTGGCTCCAAGGGGCAATTGACATGAAGAAGCCTCTCTCCCACGGTAAAATAAAACATGAATTTGTAGGCAGACCCACATCAAGCTGTCTATCCGTACCCTGCAAACTTACTCTAGTGAATCTGGCTAAAATGTAACAGAAGAAAAAGCTGTTGTGTATAGAAAAGTACCACATAATAATAAAATCACTTTTGCTTTACCTAAAACACTCAAATACAGCAATGTTACCTTCCATACAGACTATACAACTGAGAAATCGAAACCAGCCTAGTGACACTGAAGAACAAGTCATAATTAGAGAGTTGTCTAATTTGATTACTTTGATTGCAGGCAGAGGTGTGGTATGATTTTTCAATTTTGGGGGGTTTGTTGGGTCTTTTATGTTGTTTGGTTTTTTTATAAAAATCTTTTTAAAAAATTTTCATGCATCTATCCTCCAGAAATTTTAATCTGTAGAAGGCACCATATCTGGCATAATACATATTTTACCTTCATGATGTGTAACATTAATACATTAAAGTGACAACCCTTCCCAATGATGTATTAATTTAACAGTTCATATCAGATTGCCCTAGAAAATATGATGCTGAACAGATGAAACTGCAGTGAGGTACTCTGGCAAAGAATAACTATCAAAATTGGTCCAAATAACAGAGAGAGTAGAATAGGATCTAGAAATAAAATAGTGCCACAGCTTTTAGATACTTAGAGAGAGATAGGTTCAACACAGCAGGATTCATGCAGGGGGGAAAAACTGGAGGTGCAGCCTTCAAACATCATTTTACATGCATCATTAAATGTCTTCCATCTCTCCCATCTTCCTCTTCCTGTCAACACTTGGTTACTAAATTTGGGGGGTCTGAAATTTGGGGCTATTTCTTTTCTTCTCTGTTTGGAAAACAGTTATTTGCAGAGCCACTGGCAGACTGTGCAGAAAGCTGTGAGTCAGTCCAGTTCTGGTGGCCAGGCAGGCCCACAGTCAGGGATGCTGTTACCCCACTGCCTCTGCAGGGAGCACAAATGAAGAGCTGAGCAATAAGTATTGGTGAAATCGTGTGTGGCACTGGGATATAAAGCTATGGGAATAATGCAGATAGAGTCAGCAAAGTAGATTGATTACAGGCCAGTGAGGCAAGATGTTGAAAGGAGACTTCATACATTTAGGGTGACATTATCATGGCTGTAACAAACACTAGCACAGCCTCTTGGATATTTCCTAAATCCTCTAAGGTCATGATAATTTATTGGAAAGTCTTTTTACAAAGTTCATTTGCAAGAAGGAGGAGAAATGGCTGTCTAAATACCGTTATATTAGCATAATAGTAATTGTACAACATTTAAATTTCTCTACTGGACAGAAAGCAGTCTCTGAGGAAGAACTTTTTCTGCCAGCAACTTCAAAGTGCTCTTTTTTTTAATTGCCCAACAGTGATTACCTTGAATACATTGATCAAAGAGTCCCTAGAAATATTCCTCAACACTGAGTAACACAATGATGAAAAGCTACCTATTCATCCTTAATACGGGGCAGAGAAAAAACAGTTCATCCCACTGCAGTGAAACCATTAGGGAAAAAGAACTTTTCATGTGGGACTTAGAGACAAAGGAAGATTGCATACAGTGAGACAGCACACGGCCTCAGAGCAGCTCTGCTGTGTCATACTAAGGCTCTTTGTCCAAGATCTGCCAGGCACAAGGTTCATCACACCAGGAATGAGACGGATTTCAGGGTCAGTGCCGCGGGGCCTCGGATCTCACATAACACAGCCATCAGCAGAGGGGCAAGGCAGAGATGTGCTGTGGGAAAAGGATGGACAGCAATTCCTGTCTTTGCTAATCCCAGCTGAAGTCATTGCTTGACCTAACACCACATATCAGTACTTAATTCCTCCATGGAGGCTTATTTCCTCCATGGAATTCAACTATTAATGCTGCAAGCTCGCTGGCTTTGGTAAACGTGCTGCTGTGTAGAGGTTTGGTTGGGTGTTTCCACTCCCTTCTCTAGAAGTGATCCATTATTTCAGCACATGTAAATCCCATCAAACATGTGCTTCACAAAAACAATTTAGGAGACTACATAAGGCTATGGAAATCTCTCCAGAATTAGTTCGCAACTTCTATTTGACTAGAGGAGGAAGAAACTAACCAAGTTGGACAAGTCGAGGAGCAAGCTGAGTGACCCTGAAACGGGCCACAGTACCAGAGGCATTCCAAGGTCCTCACTACACCCTACCTGAAGGTAAGATACACAACTGACATTCAAACCACCTGCAGCAGATGCACTTGCTGCTGGGCCATGACCATTACTTTAAAAGTTCATCAGAAACAGAAGAGGAGCTGGAGGAGGTAAAAGCACATAGATGTTCAACCAAGCACGTGAGGGGGAACAGCAGTACACAGTCATTAATATTTCACTCTTCCATGAAGAAATGTTATAGTGAATTTTCCTGGTAATTCACAAAATCATTTGAGACCTTTTGGAGAAGAAATACACCGATGAAGAATTCTGCTAAAGTGAGAAAGCAATATGGGGAAATTTGGTTTGCTATTTTATGTGTTTGCTAAAAATAATTTAGAGAACTATATTTTAATGTCTGTACCATGATGGCAACAATTAAGATTTACAGAATGGAAAAAAAGCATATAAGTATTTTTTAGTTTTATTGAAGCTCCTGTAATTTCTACAAATAGACTAGCACTTATTTCAAAATCTCTCTCCCATTCCCTGGAAACACATTATCTTTTCTAAATTTCTTCAATTTTACACTGCTTTTTGAGAAGAAATAAGGCACCAAAATGCTCAGGCTAAAGAAGCTTGAATTTTTTGAAGTTTCTACCAGACTTGAGTTAAAAATCACTGTTCCTTTGTCCAGCAGGTAACCCCTCAAACATTTCACAGCCCAAATAAACCTTACTCCTTAGGAATGCATGAAAGATAATTTTAGTGAATAGGGCAGACACAAGCAGAAGAGTATATATATGCTCCCAGTGATTAAGCAAAGTGTTTTCAAACTCGAATGGATGAGGGAGCCTATTTAATATTGGGACTGCTTTCTGACAGTCTTAATTTACACATCAAAAGAGAAATACACTCTAAGATTTTGTCACCGTAATGGTTTTGCTATTACATTAACTAGCAATTACTACACAATGCCATGCAAGCTGACTAGGCTTTAAATGCCAAGTCCTAATTTTGAAACCTCCTTAGGCTGTTATTTCAATGTCTTCTACACTTTGAAGGGAGAAAATTACCAAGGCTACAATTGCATGGATTAATAATGGCTAAAAATGCCTACAAACGGTGTTTTTTAGCCTCTGCACAAGGAAGTAGAAAAATATCAGTTGTGGTTTACTCTTTCCTCTGTTCTACCCAGTATTTGAAATGAAAAGCACGGGGATGGAAGCTGCTTTTGGATTTTCCACTCAGTGACTACAGATATATTATAAACTACACAAAGCAAGGTGGAAAAAGTTAAGCATTTTACTAGGAGATCAGATAACTTACATTATCTTTCACCCTAACCTTTAATCCTAGAAGAGGAATATGTTTAACCAAATGGTGCTATTCAAATGGGCCTTAATTTCCTTTAATTATTCATTTCCTGTAAACAAACATTCCAGGCATCTATCAAGTCCAAAAACACGAAGCAGAAAAGAGTTCACTATTTCATTTTATACCAGCTGAAAGTTTCTTCTACTTCGCTAGTGTTGCTGTGCTGCCGAAATCTGATGTTCAGAAAGCAAACCAGATGCCCAATTTAGTTAAACACAACAAAAACTCCCACACCTTACCAAAATAAGTTGTATTTATGAGCATCTCTCACTAAACCTACCGAGAGGTGCGAGGCACCTTCTGTGTTGCTGGTCCTCCTCCCTCAAGGGGCTCGGGGTGCTGAGCCAGCTGTGCACCCGCATTCTCATTTTGTGCCCTGACCTTGGTGACCAGGGCTGATCGCTGCTGCAGAGCACCAGCCAGGTAACACATAAATCTGCTAGTGCCGACGGTCTCTCTGATGTTTTGGGGAGGGGAAAAAAATAAATTAAAAAGCAGTGACAAAAACAAAGAGAGCAATATCTTCATTCTAAACCAGACAATGAGAGTGTGAACACTAAGCACTTAGAGTGCTTAGAGGTACTAAGTGCTTCATGAAATACAACAGTGTGGTATCTGCAGGCATGGATCATGAGCAGATGAGATTTAGGAATTTAGTCGTCTGTATTATTTCTCTTCATAATTTTTCTTTTAAAAGCTGTAGATTCTAGTATTTATGATTTCATTGTGCTTTAATTCACTTATGCTTTAATAAGTGAAAAGGGTTTTGGGGGCTGAGAGTATGGAAATAGGTTGTAGTTATGGTTTTAAATAATTTATTCTTCGGTTAAATTCCAGCTATTTTAATGATATATTAAACATTCTGCAGCAGTTGTATTAAACAGAGACCAGGAGAAATTAATGATTAGGTGATAATAGCTGGAGATCCTATCACTGTTACCCAGCTAAATTGATTTTCTCAGAATAGCTAAATAAAAAAAAATTAAAAGCTACGTGACAAATTGCAAAATTTTGTTGTTAAGCACACTACGTACTGCCAGATCCCAAAGGGGGAAAAAAAAATAAGGAAACATTTTTTTCCTAATTCTTAAGATGTCAGAATACATTTTTGTTTTTATTAAACTCTTCTACAAGATATGACTTCTCTCCTCAATGTAATTTGTATTTCTTTAGTCGAAATTGGTTTTTTTAAAGATAGTACTAAGTCTCTCTGACACAGCTAACTCTAAATTCCCTATGCACGTTAGTATGGAACTCCCATGTTCCATGCATTGTCTTATCCCTGGTGTGTCCCTCTGCGCTCACAGCTCGCCCTGGTCTCCAAGGTGTCTCCAAGCTATTCCCTTGTCCCATAAGCTTCCCCTCCCAGCGCAGTGGCCATGGATCTCTCTGCCAGCAAGGCCGAGCAGTACAAGGGCAGGGGACAGCGGTGCTCAGCCCGAGCAGGGCTGGTGCTGGGGTGCAGGGGGCTGCAGGAGCTGGGCTGGGCAGAGCCTGGTGCTGGCTCCTGCATGGAACCTCCCAAACACGCTGGTGCCGCTCCCCAGCGCTCCCTCCAGCCTTCTCCCAAGAGTGCTCCTCCTCACAGCTGGGGCAGGGGAGCAGAACCTTCGTGTCCCAGCCACAGGGGTTTGCAACCCGGCCTTTCAGGTCACCTCACTACGCTTCCAGCTTGTCCACACATGCATCCCCTTCTGCCTGCCCCTGCATACAGGGGGAGCAGAGAGCACAAGCCCTTACCCCTTAAATGCTGTCACCCCACCTCAGAGTTACAGCTGCACCAGAAATCTAAACTGAGGAAATTACATTTCTTAGAAACCAAAAGATTCTGAAAGCCCTTCCATTTAGGAAAAAAAAAAAAAATAAAAAAATTATGTATACGTTCATTTACCAATCTTAGCATCAAGTCAGAGGTTGCTCCCTGAGTAATTACTGTCATAAGAACTTCTTAACCTCCAATTAAAAAGAAATTTTAGCGATGAAATTATCCAGCTGCAGATGAATAGTCTCAAAAAGGATTTTTAAAAAATCTGAAAAGACTGTCCCTTATGCTTTCTTCACAAATATCTGGCCACTAATAACTTCCCTAGTTCAACAGACTATGGAAATTACTTTTTTTTAATGAAAAGTGGAAAACAAACTTCTCCAAAGTTATTATAGCCCATTTATATTCAAGACTGTAAGTTTTGAAATTCCATCTGCAGTAAATTACCAGAGAGGCAATTTGATAAACCTTCACGTAGCTCTTGATGCTAGCATGGGTATCTCCATTCTAACTCAGGCACGTGTCCAAGATCCAGCACGAATTCATGCAGACCTGCTAAATGATAAATTCAGACTAGTCCAATGCCATAAAGCACTTCAAATGTCTCACAGAAAGTCAGGTTATAAAACACATAAGGAAAATCATTCTCAGAACAACTACACTGAAGTGCAGCCAACGCTTAGCACCAGAAATGTTGAGCACAAAAGTTCAGGGTAGATCTGAACTTCTAGTGCAGCCTGCTGAAATGCAGCACAGGGCGTTGGACCAGCGCACCACAGCAATTTCCATTGTGCCTGATGAATTTTTGGCCTTGCAACCATTCAAAAAACAGCTCCAAAGCAGACTGCTGCAATAAGAATGCAGCTGTTGAGACATTACCTCTCTGCTCTATCTGTGAAGAAATGAGCAAAAAAAGCTGAGCAAATTCAGCAGGAGAGGAAGGCCACTTCACTAAGGCAAACAATATCATGTGTTCTCATGACATACAGAACTTTTACAATGCATCAGGGAAAAAAGGTGCCTGCCTGGAGACACGTGGAGGGGAAAGTGCTTTTTTATCTATACAGGTTTGGTTACAATCAGCTTGGCCAGGCAAAGAGTTCAGGTCCTACGATGGTATGGGCAGGAAACAGATCTCTCTAGAGGTTTCCCAGGGGAAATAACTCACTGGTAGAGGCTAAACAGTATAAATTAAATTTCCAATGAAAACAACAGGGACTCAGGGTTATTAAACAGGGTAAACAACAGCAGTAGGAATATTTATTAGGGCTGTTGGAATGGGACCCTACAGTATCTATTTAGATATTACATCATGTGATCCATTGTGAAATTTGGCTTGAAGTCATTTGCATACTCTTGAAACACATGAGCTATGCACATGACCTGGATTTCTGGATATTACCTCCTGTATGCTGTTTTAATAACGAATTTAATTTTTTCCTCTTTTCATAATGAGACTAAAGAATACATCCTACTGGTTTTATTATTATCCAACACCCATTCTGGGCAAAATCATTGTGTACGTTCTTGAAGTTCTCTTTCAGCCATTGAATCAGTCTAGCTGATTCCTCAAATCCTGTCTCAGCATGTCTGTGTATCGCAGCTGTATCCACAGGGAGAGTGCTGAAGTTCCTTGAATTAGCTATACCTCTAGCACTAAGCACATTCATTATTTAATAAATTGATTAAGGTATTTTTAACAGCAATGAGAGCACAGTATGGAAGAGGATGACTAAAACTAGCTTAAAAGCTGTAAACCCTGTGTAAGAGGAGCACCTCACAGGCATTTTTAGGGAGGGCAGAAATCATTACCTATCTCACAAGATTTTATCCAGCATAAACCAGACTGAGAATAGCTGAGCAGCTGATAATTGGCATATGCAGCTCAAGTCTGTAGCCCTGAGTTTTATGTACTCTGGTTTTTATTAGAGTAGCCATTCTAAAACCAAATTATCTAAACTTCTATAAGGCGAATCAGATCTTGTTAAACATTTATTAAATAAGAGAAGCTATAACAGTCTGAAGAGAAGATATCTGGTCTGAGTGGAGTTTTAAAGTTGCATTCTGTAAGACTCAGTGTTCTGATTTGCTGGCATATTGGACTGGTTGAAACAATAAACACCTTCTATTTCTTCAAATAGCTATTTTGGATTCTTGAAACTATTGTGAAAAAAAGATAGCATTACTAGGAGAAAAATAATAATAATGAGTAATGCCTGCATGTCAAGCATTCCTATTTGGAAAACTGGAGTAAAACTTAACCTGGTTTTATAGCTGGCTGGCGAAATTCATCCTTCTCTAGCAATTTATTTTGGAGATAGAAGGGTGAAAAATAAATTTTTAGACAGTTGTGTAGTTGGAAGGAGGAAATAATTGAAACTCAATTGGATTGCACAATTTTTTTTTTCCTAGGTTGCTTTTGTTTTGATTTTTTTTGGTTTGTTTTTGTTTTGATTTTTTGTTTTCTTTTTAAAAAGTAAAGAAGTCACTTGGAGCAACTACTCTTCTTTTATGTAGAAAAGATCTTGGGATGGAGCAAAATGTTTTAGGTCCCCTCCATGGAGATGTATGTGTATGACACAGTATAGACACCCCTTGGGACAAAAGCATGCCTATAGCTGTAGATAATCCCCACCCTCAGTGGCTGCTATAAGCTCGTCACCACATCAAGCGGCGTGGCACTTTCAATACATCTAATCTACAGAAACTGATATCTTCGCTACACATACTCCTTTAGGCATTCCACAAAATCATACTATTTTCAAAGGTTAAACAAAATTTATATTCAAGGTCTCTCCATAAATATATTCAAACAGGGACACTTATGTTATAAAAATATTATTAACTTTTCTTATAGCAGAATTAAAAATTGTATCTCCTCTACTCTGTAGAATTGTAAGACATCTTTTGTGGTATAATAGCTGACAAAGTTTTTTTTTTACAAACGTATCTGTGTTTTTCCCCTTCTTTTTCCAACTAAAATCTAAACATAAACGGATGAATAATCTAACTTTATTCGTGTTTTCCTCACTCTTTCCCATCTAGACTGTATCTATATGTTTCAAACAAGATCAAAATTATTGAAAAAAAATTATTCCTGCAAAACATACCAGTAATTGTGCTTTAAAAAGGTCACATCGCAATGCTGCAGGCTGCTGTGAATAAGATTACAGATGTATGTATGATTAATTTGCCATTTTACCAAATTTTTTTGAGGTGAAATATTAAAAATGTCATCCAACTTCGAGAAAAGAAAGTGGTTATCACTTCATTGAACTACAGACAGATATTAACAAAAAATAGCAGTGATACATAATCAAAATAACCTGTGATCAGAAATTATTCCTGTATATTTTCATACCACGACAAAAATCAAATTAACCAGCTCAGCTCATATCAAATGGAAGGACTGATTGCCTCCAATCCCACCATAGGGTTGTTAAAAGTAAATATGTAGCCATAATTCCAAGACATATACATCCAAAAGAAATGTTTCTTCAGGCAGTAAGTAAACAAAGAAGCTCCAATTATTTTTTCCTTTGAAGAAGTTTGCTGGATGAAGCCAAGGAACCACACTTTCACTCTTCCAACATCTCCGTCCCCATGCTCTGCCTCAGGCTCCTCCAGGTGATGTTGAGAAGCTCCATTCTGGTCTACACCCTAAGCTAAAGCTCCCAGCCCTGACCCGTGGGGGACAAGGAAGCACATGCACAACTCGCCTCGGTTTTACCACTGTGGGTAGGGCCACCATGGGATTAGCTGAAGGAAGCCCTAGGAAAATGGAATGGATGAAGGGACACACTCAATTCCACAGGAATGACCTCAAAGAAAGAGCACTACTGTGACCTTCCAGCCCAAGAGAACCCACTCAATGGATAGCAAACTTCAGATCAGGTCTCAGGAGTTTCTATGAAGTAAAGAGCTTAACAGCCTTCCAGAATGGAGAGTGGGGTGGACAAATAATTCTCAGGTCTGATATATTTTTTTATAAGTTCAAAAGTACATACATTTCTGGAAGCCACATCACTTGATGAGCAGTGCTGTCCATCACCTTGGAACACTCAGCGAGCTGAAGGTGTTCACTGCTCTTCTCTTTACTCACACTACTAGAGAATGATAAAAACCTTCCAGCTGAGCAGTAAGGACAAAGCCCTTTAGCAAAATGAACCCACACTTCCTAGCATGCTCCCCATTTTTTATGAGACACCACTGGCATAATCCTAAATGCAGATGATACAGCTATCAGCTGGTACTGGAACTAAAGCTGTGAAGAATACTTTCAATACAAAAAGCTCAATTGTCATCTCACAAACCACCATGGATACAGCTCATAAACAGCCACAGTTTAGTTTTGCATTATGCTGACTGACCTCTAAAATATCTTTTGTTTATGGCCCACCCCATCTCTTTATTCTGCATTATATTTGACAGAATTTGCTGTACAATTAACCGGGCATTTTTTATTCTAAGTACCTTCTGCTTTGATATCTTTCAGAAGTTGATATCATAATGGAAATCTCCAACATCAAAGAAAAAGCAGCCTTTACATCGTGAAATTCTTGCAATTAAAAGAAAATTTGATGCATCCATAACATTAGCTTTTAGTTAATTGCTAAGCATTCTTTTTATGGCCATGGCAGGAAGGCTCATCTAGATGCAAATGCATCTCCAGAGAATCAGAATTATTATTTTTATGACTATTTTTGTTATTAATGTGTTACTGTTTGGGGGTGTGGTGTGGGGAGTATTTCTCTCCAAGAACAAAACAGCAGTATAATCTTAAGGGCTCACAAAGAAGGAAGCACCTACAAAATATATTTTTCTTTGTGGTTTGATTTTTTTTTTTTTAACCTGATTTTTTTTTTTTTTTAACCTGCCATGGTGACTGACAAACACATCTCCAGTTCACACTTCGGTTTGTTACTGGCCTATGAAGGAATTCATTCTCCTCAGCTCATCCCATGGCTGCCTGACACCTTACAGTAATAATATGTCAGATTTTTTCAAAACTTTGAAGTGACAGTTCTGATATAAGGTCATGCCTTTTAGGAACAAGGGTTGAGATTCCCAGCTTTCAAATACATTGACTGTTTAGTTTCTGCATTAGGTTGATACGAGTGACCTACTTTGTTTATCTAATGAGACTGGGAAGAGAATGCTTTGCATTTCTGACAAGGATATTTTTCATTGCCAAAGAAGGAAATAAAAAAATGGCAATATGAAATGCAAAGGTTTGTTTTAATTGGAGTAACACAGCATGCATTATAATAAAACAGACTATAGCTGGTGTGACTGGGTGCTGCAAAGCAGGCAGCATATATAAAGAGTCAAATAAGGCAATTAAGATTTTGGGAAGATAAAATAAAAGATAAAGAAGAGTCTGTGGACGCTTACTTTCAAGGGCTAATACTATTCAAGACATACACATTCCATACATTTTTGTCTCAAACCCTACATAACAAGGGCTACGAAACTAACAGTAATTATTCAGATTTTTTTCCCATCAAAGTATTTAAATACTTAAGCTGGTAAAATAAAATATTTCTAGGAAATAGCATAATATAAAAAAAAAAAAGTATTAGTACTATTAGGTTTTTTGTCTTTTTCAGTTAATAATACTACAATTATTAGAGGTTTACTTGGCATTTAAGTAAAACTTAGCTAAACTTCACAAGATAAGGACAAAAGTTAGCGAGAGAAAAAACCAAAACTGTTAATTTACTGCTTCTCTTCCCAAGGTTTCCTAAACCCCGTTCTGTGCTCTTATGAGGATATTTTTCTTCACTCTTCACTATTCTGAAGTTATCTTACTGCCACCTACTCTTAACATTTGGGTTTCCCTGGTTTTGTGGGACTGATTTCCCACAAAATTCCTCCAGAGAGCGGCAGCAGGATCACTCTATCCTGCAGGGAGTAGCGCTGATGTCCTTCAAGGTCTCCCAACCATTTCATCAGTCTCTGAAACTACTTAGGACTCACAAGCTGATTCCTTTTCAGACCTCCCAATGTATAAGACACTTACAGGATTGAGCTTCAAAATATGCCAATAAAATCATAAACCTACATTCATGACAACAAAAAATTGCCTCTGGAATGAAAACTGTAATTAACTTCAGTATTAACCTACACAGAGAGAAATAACAACTAACTGACCAGCTTCTATAATCACACACTATCATCTGTTCAACAAGTAGAAACTAATGTCTTACAGATGAATTTACAGGCTGCCTCTCCTGTAAATGTCCCTCTCCAGAGGCATTCCAAAAAAGGCATTCCCTTCGTCCCACCTGGACAGGATCCTGTGTAACCTGCTCTGGGTGTCCCTGTCTTGGCAGAGACGTCGGACTGGGTGATCCCCAGAGCTCCCTTCCAATACTAACAACTCTATGATTCTGCAAATTTAGGATGTCTTTTTCTTCAACAAAATTAACACTTTGTCTATTGGAATAAGTTCTGCTGTTTTCATAAAATTTCATATTAAGAGAGATAAAGTGATAAAGTAATAGATCCAACACCAAGTATTTCATACTATCTGTAAGGACCAGAAGCTCAAGCTGACATTCCAACACCATGTCAGTCATTCAGGCAATGCAAAATCTAGTACAGATATCGGGGGGTTTAACTATATAAAGTATGTGTTGTTTCCAGAACTAGTATAAAGAGAATAATATTTTTCAAATTAATGTAAAAGAGCCCCTATCACCCTTTCAGATACCAGGGTTTGGCTTTCCCTTTTACGGTATCACCTCTGTTCATATCTCTGGAAGAGATGGTACAAATTGGTCTTTTCTTATGAGTTCCTCCCACTCACTTCTTGTCATTGTCTGGTAGCAATCATATGAAAAATTCTGAATAAACCCTTTATTGGCCAAAAAGGTTGCTTTAGTGAGAGACTAAGACCATTCATCAGATCAAACACCACACCAAAGAAATGGCTTGTAGCTTGTTTGCCCTTTTTTGCATTTATAAGCAAGAAAATTCAGAGTAAGCTCTGTATCTGGTAGACATTTCATTGATGTCATTTTAATTCCCCATCTGATGAAATACTGCATTTTAAAATTTCACAGAGGATAACACGGCTAAATTGAAAAAAAAAGCATTTCAAGTCATCATTAAATTGATGAACTTTCTTAGTGAGGAGCCCTAGGGCAGAGCTCCATCTCAAACTGTCTGACAGGGCCTGACCCTGCCAGGTTTGGTGTGGGATCACCTGCCCAGCCTCCAGCAGCTGGGACAGAGCCTGAGCCAGCTTGGTCTCTGCTCTCCAGCAGCCCATCAGACACTGGAGGAGCAGCACAGACCTTGGGCCACTTTTTAGAAGCAATTCTTGGTGTCCTGGGATCCTGACTCAGGACACCTGTGCCCTCAGACACAAGGCTGATGTACACCTCGCCTGCAAATACTACCAGGACAGAGATTACATAAGCATCATGTGTAAAAAATACATATCCAGTGCCACCAATTTACAAGCTTAAATGTAATTACACTTGGGATAATAAATGCATTTGGGTCTGGAAAGATCTAGCTTTCCTGTTTTAAATAGAAATGAATGAGACATCACAGCACAAAACTACATCTCAAATTACAGGCATTAGTAGCAACAGTAATCAGTTGAAAATGAAAATTAATTGAATACAGCATTGTTCCAAACCATTTATCTAATTTGATCAAGGTATCATTAACTAATTAAGCAGCAATGCTTGAATGTACCACTTATTAAAGCACAAGGTCATACGAAGGCCACACTATCAGCAGAAAACATGGTTAAGGAAGGCTATCTTTAGCAGAGTTTACACAAAAGTCATGGAAGTGAACGTTTACCAAGTGCTTTCAGAATTGCGCAGTCAGTTAAAAAATTGCCAACCCTTATTTAGGGTACAAAACTGCGTAATAATGCTATTATAACCTCTAAGCAGCTTTTCTCAAAAAAAGAGTTCTTTTCAAGTTCTTTTCAGCATATCAATGATCTTAGCACACTTATTTGTGTATTTCAGACACAGTCCTTGAGAGGGGGTGTTACAGAACTTGTCTATAAGCTAAAAGTGATTCAGAGTCAAAAAGTGACAGAAGTTTGCTCAGAATCCCTCCACAGACATTTAGGGCAGCAGAGGTGGGGGTGCCTGGGAGATCATTAGTATTTACATTTCAACGTGACTTTTCAAAAGTTATGCCCTTTTCTTAAAAAGGTTCCACTGTGAACACTCAGTTAAGACAATTTAATTTTCCTCCTTTTAAAAAACACAAACAAAACAAACAAACAAAAAACCCCCCTAAAGTATATATGAAAGCCTGACTATTTCAATATACAGTATCTCTACTTCTCACAATTGATTTCCTTTCTCATCTTCACTTCGTTTGGGGCTGGGGTTTTTTGTTTGTTCGGGGTGGGTTTTTGGTTTTTTTTAAGTTTTGGGATTTTTTTCTTTGGTTTGTTGTTTTTTTGGGTTTTTTTGTGGGGAGGATTTTGTGACTTTTGTGTGTGGTTGTTGTTGTCGTTCTTTGGGGTTTTCATTATAGTTGAACGTGTTTTTTTTCTTTTTAAGCACTATGTTGAAAGGTAAGGGCTCAGTAAATGACATAGTTCCAGTAAAACATACATCGCAAAAGCAATTCCAGGAAATATAGACTTAAGGAATGAAAGAAGTGTATGCCTGTGACAAGTAAATTGCAGGACTGTGGGGTATAGTTCAATTCTACAAGAAAAATCCTGTTATACAGTTGAAAAATTAATTTCATTCCCCATGGCCTGAAAATATTTTTTCTGACATTTGAGAGAATTGTAATTGCAAAAGTACAAAACCACATCTGTCTTGTCATTTCCTTGGTTCTGTTGTGGGCTGAATATTATCATGTACAGCCCTGTGGTCCCTGAAGAGCTTCTTGGGAGAGCTGCGTTTGCTATCCCTCTTCCTGACACCAAGATGTGAAAAAAAGACTTCTCTTTTTCCAGTGAGACAGTTCAAGAAGAAGTCTTTCTTTTTGCTTATAGGCCTGTCAAATGATACCTCAAGTATTTGTTTGTTGCCTCCTTTTTTTTTTAATGCCATTATCTATTTTAACCTGTGGGTGCTAAAGTGACCATCACCAAATACAGGCTGCTGTAGCTGAGGAGCGAGGTTGTCTGTTGGACCAGGCAGGAAGATTGCCTTCCTCCTTTCTGCCCCCTGATCTGGAACCTCTCCTTTACCAGCTCCAAATGCCCGGAAGAATAAAGCTCAATAAGGGTAAAAAAAGAATGCTGCAGAATAAACCACCAAATCTGTACTCAAATCCATGTAAAAAGAATTGAACTTGTTTACTTCCCCATGACTTGTAATTAGCTCTTTTTTTGTATTTCTCATAAAATGGGAGAAGTGAGGAACTGAGAATAGTGTCCTGGGGTGGGAGTAAAGACTCCATCCCCAAAAATAAAATTCAGCTGAATCTCAGTAAGAATCCAGTCACTGAAATTACTAAAAAGCCTTATAACTTATATATATGAGAGACCTCAGTGACTCTTTATATAAGGCAGTGGATATGGAATGAAAATGGAAATTACCTCATTTTAAAGGCAGATCTAAGTGCAGATAATCACTACCAACAGTGAAACCTGGAGATAAATAAATAAATGCTCTGGTCTAGAAAGGCACTAGGTAGCCAGCAGAAGTTTTTTTGCCTAAAGGTAAGTAATCACATTTTAAAATTGTATGGCAATCACTAAGCCAAAAAGTAGAGAAAGCCAAGAGCTGTGGATGTGGAACATAGATTAATATTCAAATTTAAACACTTTTTTTTATCAGTAACTACAGCCCTGAAACCAGTTGGTGCTTCTGTGCTTAGAATTGAATGTTTGTAGTCCCAAACAATTATTTTTCAGTCTTTGAGGCACAAGAAACACAGAATAAAATAAATTATCCAGATTTCTCCAGAAGAATTAGATAAAAAGAAAACAACCGACTTGGTAAAACTTTGAACAATTATCTATTTCACCTCTATGACTCAAGTCTTTATATTAGGATCCTATCTTGAGTACAAATCAAGTTTACCCCTCAGATTCTAATCAGGAATTTAATTAGGAAGAAACAAGAAAGCAAAGGAAAGATGAAAAAACATTGTATTGCACATCAAACTTTTTAAACCTGACAATTACACTTTACGATTTCATTTCTGTGGCAATAGAAAATATCTGCTTAGCTGATTGAATCATTTGAAAGAAACAAACTCCTTAACAAGATAACTCTAGTGATGAGTAAGATGATTAACAGAGGTGTTTTATTGTCTACCTTCAGGCAGGTTTGTTTGGGGTTTTTTTAAGTGAAAATTTGATTAGGAATGATTTTGGAACACAAAGGCAAGAGACTGCCGCATTCATATCGAATGAACTATAAACATAACATTTCCAAATTTCCTTCCAGAAAACAAGCTGGGAGCTCATTTAGAATGTTTCTTCAGAATCTGTATAAGTGGCATACATTGTAAATGGCCATTTAAATCAGCATGGATGTATGCCACTTATACAGAGGTTCTTAGACCTCAAAGTATTTACCCCATATTTTGCTCTTGTTTGGAGCAGGATTACTTTTTCTACAGCCTGATGAATATTACTGACTTAGTGCTATTTTCTCATATTATCCCTTGGCAGACTCTTGGCTGAGCCCCTTTTTACTTCTATTCAATTAATTTTAGATTTTCCTAAGCAAGATCAGTGAATGACAAATTATATGGAATACATTTCTCCCCATCATTCATGGGCCATAAGAGCCTCCTCTTCTCCCAAGGGAAAGACAGGCAAGATCCCTGCTTTGTTTCAAGATGTTGGTGTTGGTCATGGCTCACTGAGACCATTACAATTATTTTCATAATGTAACGGAATTTAGTCTTTAATTTACATTTTGACTTTTTGAGAATAAATTAAATTATCCTTCCATTCAAAGGGCCAGTTCATGGCCTGCAGCCTCCAGGAGGTAAAAAGCTTAAGCAAGAGGCCAATGAAGCACACTCTTTGTGCATTTGCTTTTCATAAACACGATTTTCAGTCCATTCATGAGCATCTAACTGTGTGGCTGGAGTTTGTTTGCAGAATAATTCACTGGAAGATTTTCCCTACCATGAATATGTGTTTACCTAAAAATATACGGGATGATTCATCATAAAAATGTTTAAGAGCAGGATGGATATCACAGGGCTTACTTTGGTAGAAGGTTAAGTAAGACCTTTTAAGTCAAAAACATTTTGCCATTATTCATTTAATCAGTTAAACTTTACAGCAATTGGAAATCTTAAACAATAAAGGATTTCAACCTTCATGGATTATTTGCAATGAAAACCAAGCCAGCCTGATGCTCATTCAAGTGGCAACGCTCTACACCACCATGAAGAAGTAGAAATCCTACATCATTGTCTCGCTTACAATGTGTAATCTGCCAAAGTTTGCACAAAACAGGAAAGCTTTTTCTCATCCCCTAGAAAAACATGACAGGATTTAGGCTCTGGCAAGACTAAAACAACTCAGTCAATTAGTTTCTGTAGGCTGCATTCGCATCTGAACTGGGACCACTGCCACCGATTGGTTACATTCAACGCACAGTTACCCTGAAGCTTTTATTTTAATTAGTAAAGTTTTGCAACAAGAATCATTTAGTCGTTTTTCTGGATTGATTGGCTAAATTTTAGTGAATGATTTTTTGTTGTTGTTAGGCTGCTCTTCTCATACTTCATTAATAAGGCAATAAATAAAAACCACAGGTTATTGAATGCCATAGCTGGAAAGCTGATACGTGATAATTCATCATTATTGGTTCCGATGAGTTACATGGATATAGTTTGCCTACTGCAGTCATTTCTTCCAGTATTTTCTTATGCTCACATTCCTGAAGAAAATCATACTTGTTTTTTGAAGTAAAATGTGCAATATTTGCTTGTCACTTGAAAGTAATTTTTACAGAATAACAATATTGCCAAGTAGAAGTTTGATTATAGTCTTAAGAAAAAAAAAAAAAATCCAAACAAAAAAAAAAAAAAAAAAAAAAAAAAAAAAAAACACAAGGGGGAAAAAAAGAGTGGCAATCTTTGTTTAAATCTCAACAAAAGACTTGTCTCACAGAAATACATAAACATCTAAAGCAGCCTCTTTAGATAAACAGCAGCATTGATTCACTCTAAATGTATATTTTATTGCTTAACCATTTTTCACGCATCTTCACCAATTTTTCAGTTATATTCTGGACTCAGAATAAGATTATCCAAATAGCCCTCATACTAATGTCAAATGCAGGAACTACTGCTCCTACTAAACAGTTCTCTTTTTGTAAATCTAGGGCTAGAACAAGGGCTTCAGGGCAATTTCACCCTGAGAGATCATAAACTGCTAATCAGCCATTATCACATCCTCTTGGTTTTTTCCATAACTATTTCCCAGAACTCAGTTCCTTTCTCAAATGTTTAACCTCTGTTAGAGCATGACCAAATCAGAAGCCCTCAGACAGAGGTTGTGTCTGATTGTTCAGCTGCCCAAACCACGCAGAATGGCTATGACCTGAGGGTGTTGTTCAGTACTCTCTGCTTTTCCAGAGATATCTGTACATGTACGTAATGATTAAATACTACTATTACTGTTGCACCAAACTGTTAAGACCAACATTTTTTGGAATCTAGAACTATTCAAGAACACTGACAACTTCCTATTTAAAATTACACTTTAAGATTACTGTAAGCTACATCCTATTCACATAATGCAAGTTTGCTACACTCTGCATAATTAATTTTCTTGTTTATTTAAGCTGTGTTACAGTTAAATGTTGAAAATCCCTTGTGTCTATGATGTATCTTTAGTACTGTTTTTAATCAATTAGACAAGCTTGGAATTGAGTGAGGATGTCTTATAAAGTTAGTATGACACTATTGTCTATCCAAAAGTCATGCTAAATGTGTCAGATCCATATCCCTCTTAGCTGCATTCATTGAGGACCACATTAGACACTCATTATTCCCACAGTCACACTGACCAATTCTAACATTCAGGTAAATAACCCTATTAACCTTTACAAAATACTAAAGAAACATCAATTTTATTCCACAATGCTAAAACTTTACTGTCTGGGAGCTCTGGGGGAAGGAAACAAAAATAAAAATACACCAAACCAAAAGACATTGACTTCCAGGGGATTCCTTTGGTGGGTTTCTAATTCCTTTGGATACTTGTTATCTGCAACTGCTAATAAGAAAGGAGTTAACTTTATGAGCCACAATTCAGCCTCATAAAAAAGTAATTCTCCTGGTTTGAATGATGCTAAGAATATGCCAATATCTATCATTTGCTTCCCCCCTTCAGATCAGAAATCTTCTATACTATAATCAACAATTCTATCATGCTTGACTACAAAATTATATCTAGGATTTCATCTGCTCTCAATATACCTAGAACCTACATTGTACAATTTAACTCTGCTCATCCTGGATTCTTCATAATGCCATTTTCCCTATTTGATCACTGTGGAGAATTGATAGAGAAACGAGACACCGATCAAATTTTTATGAACTATCAGATATACACTTTCCATGAGCATTAAAAAAAAAAAAAAAAGAGGTGTTTTAGGTAGAGGGGAGAAAGCACTAAGTGGGAATTCCCAGTATGGCATCTAGAACAAGATAAACGGAGGATCATTTTTGGCTTGACCAGGACAGTAACCAGATCACTGCTGAATATGATTATAAAGTTCAGAGGTCTTAAAAATATTGACAAAGCCTCCAGAAAAGCCTAAATAATGTTAAAATGCATGTATAAGGACAAATATTAAAGAGAAGTCCATCTTCTAGTAATGAGAATATCAAAGATAGAAATAAACTTTGTTTTCTCCACACAAAAGTCACAACTGGACATTTTTACAGGTCTTCTTATTTTAGAGAAATAAAAAGCAGATGTCAAAAGTACATTTTCAATCACAATCTCAGATCTGTGAAGGATCTTTGGCCACAGGACCATTTGTATTAGATTAATCATTCTGGGCTCAGAAATCAGTCACCCCAAGGCTATATATCTGCACAGTCATATGCAAAATTCAGCTAAGTCTGTGAAAATGGAAAACATCCAGGACTGGCATTAGAAAATGCTCTGCCACGGTCTGCCTTCCAAACAGGAACCAGACTTGGATGCACTTAGGAAGGAAATTGCAGTCTGAAATAATTAAGCCTACTCCTCCCTCTCACAGCAGGCTGAAGAGAGTATGCAGAGATAACAGAAAACCACATTTCACATCAGCATTTCAGAAAAATGCTGCGGTTTCACGGCGACCACCTTTACAAGTATTAAGGCTGAAAGCATAAAATAACCTCCTTCACCCACCCCTGCCACCAGGTTCTGCTGGGCTCACAGTCTGTGCTGCTCACGTCTGGAACGGCTCTTTCTGACTCAGGTGTGGAAGGAAGAGCGGCTGATGCCAAGGCAGGTAGCATGAACACTGCAGTGCCTCTCCTGATTTATGGGCACCGTCTGTGGAGCTGAAAGGCACCTATTGTTTACCATATGGTGTATTCAACCACATCACACAATTCTTTATAAATCTGAAACTATAAAGACTGCAGAGAAGGGGGAAAGGCAATACAAGACAGAGTGATCTTTTTTGCTCTAGACCTTTTACTACTACAGCTTTAGTGAGTTCCCAAGCAACCTGCCCAGGCTCAAAGTAGGACAGGAAGAGAGTACTTGGAAAGAGCCCTGGGATGATGCATCCAGAAGAATAATAGAAATACTACAGGGAAAGATAACATTTCCCTTCACAATCAGCCTCATTCAATAAAGATAAGATTTCTCAAATACCTGTCTATGATGACAGGATACCAGTGAACAATACAAAACTTTAAAAATTCTATTCACAGGCTCTTATCCTCTTTCCATCTGTGTATTTACTCATCCTCATGTGCATAATTTTTTTAATTCACAGAACTATTTTTACCATTAAAATATGCACTGTATTCCAATAGTGTTAAAAATGATCCAATTTTGCAGCACTGAAGAATGAAATAATAATTTCTGAAATTTTTTAAGAAGTTGCGTAATGCACTCAAAATTACCATGTCAACCAATTTTATGGCAATTCACATCCAGGACAAACAGCTGCTGTTTATGAGATAATGAAAGCAATATTGTAAACATAGCCCCATGTTATTTGACTGGAAGAAATCACTAAGGTCAATATTCATTCCCTCACAAAATATAATACATTACTTCACAAGAGGTAGAGTAAGGTCTCCATTCATCCCAGTCAGTGCAAGCAGACCTGGTACATCAAAGTGGCAAAACCTCAAAGTTTAATGCAAAAGCTTCAACCCTGGTCTTAAAAATATCAAACTGAAATAGTAAGAAGGCTTATTGCAGGCCCCCTGCACAAGTATAAGAGGACTGTAAAACATAAATAAGCTCCTATCTCAAAGCTACAAAAATTATTCAGCTTTTCAGATCCACGACAACATTAGCTTAAAACCCACTATACATGGCCATATCAAATATTCCAGCTTTTTTGTGAGTGAGCAACCATCCCTTCATCACTTCATTTCACTTTAACACCCAGAGCACCAACTCCAGAGCAGGACCAGCACTGCTCTAGTATCTAGGGTCAACCAGTAAGGAAACGAGCCCTCCACAAAACATTCAGCTACTTCAGAAGGAGAACACTGGCACCAAACCAGCAGAAATATTTGTCTGGATTAAGACACTCCCATTCAATACATTTATTGTGAAGTCTAGTGACAACTGGGTTGATTTCAGTGACTTAGATTTGTCTAAACACAATGACATCCCCCCTCCCCACAAAGAATTTTTTTTAATGATTTTTTTTTTTTTTTTTTTTTTTTTAAGAATGCAACCTCAGGAGCCAAGAGAAGGGGCTTGAGTGAGAGCAGATGGTCAGCCAGTGCCACCTCCAGGAGGACACTGACCAGAGCTATTCTGTGCCATGGCACTGTCCTGAGCTGATTTGGGTAAGCCATCCCAGCTGAGAGCAAGAAACGGCAAAAGGAGGTCATTGCTTTGCTCATGTGGATGCCTAGGAATAACAGGCTTTTATGTAATCTTCCAAATGATGCTACACCTTCCAGTTGCCGTAATTTGCGCATTGCGTGCAGACTTGCTTGGACTGTCAGTGGAGCTCCCAGTGCCTTGGACAGCAACCCAGAGGAAGTCATGGCATATCAAAAGCAGTGAAAGGGCCCTGCTTTTACTAAAAAACAGATGTTCTGAGAAACATCAGCAGCTTTAAATATTTTTGTTTTGAAATCATGAAGTGCTTGTTTAGGAAGAAAATTATCCTACCAGACATCCCTTTCTAGGTTCCTACTGGAACTCATTCCCAGTCCCTGCTCTAACATGTCACTGCAGAAGCACAGAGCAGTGCATGCTATCCGGCAATTCCAAATTCCCTTCACCCCTAATGGATCCAATGCGTCTGCCCACAGCTCAAGAGACATCATCAGCTGCTTCTCCTCAGACTTCAAGACCCTTTCTAGCTGACTCATCCCTTTCAGGCTGTAAAAACACTATGCTACCTAGCCCTGAAACAGAGGTCATCATTATAAAGGAGAAAAGTAGAGGGAGACAATTCCTGCACTCCTGTCTTTTCTTATAGCAGCACCAAATCATGTGTCCAAGTCACGGCTCACTAATAGTAAAGTGATGGCAGAAAACTCAGGATAAGCTTTACTGGCCATGATGAAATACCAGTGTCAAAAAAAGGAAAGAGGTTGTGTTTAGTGGAACTCCACCAAGTCTCCTCATTCTTGTAAAGAGGGTAAAGGAATTGCCTGTTTGAAACTACCAAACCCATATGTGCAGCCAAGTTATACTGAAAAAAATTACACCAAAAAAAAAAAAAATTAGCTGTTGACTGAAGATCAATAAGTGCATGGGCATGGCTAATGACTAAATAAATACTGCTGGAAAGCTTGGGAAGAAATTTGGAACACAGCTCAGAATTCCTGGTTTATTGATTATGTATCTGTAAGATTGTGATATGCATCTCACTGGCAGAGGCAAGTTTTTACAAATACTAATTACCCAAATGTTTTTTTCAGACACAAAATACAGTATTTTTAATGAACCTGGATCACAGCCATTTAAAAACACCTAGAAATCATTCTGGGGGACTGGTTCAAGTGCAAATTCAATTTAGAAAATGTGGCATTTCAATCAGCTTACTTACAATTAACAAATGCAACTATATAGCCACAGAAAGTCAACTCCTAATAGTAAAAAAGAAGTATGATAGATATCAGTGAATTAGGCAGCAGTTAAAACATTTTACTAGGAAAACAAGTTTTGACAGTAAGTCTACCTCTGGACTTTTGCAGGGTATTTTTTCATTTCCTCAGTAAAGCGGGCCTTAGTTCACTACAAGTCACCCAAACAGGGTGCACACAAGAATTAGCTCAGCCCAGCTACTCATCTTGAGCGCTACAAGCAGGGCTGCCTTGATACCCCCCTCCAAAAGGGCATCCTCAGAATGGCACTCAGGCAGAGACCCCTGAGCAGTTCAGCCCCTGCCTCTTGTACTTCCAGGTGTTGTCCATGGCCAACCGTGCTCTTCAGGATGACCTCTTGAGGAATTCTGCATGCTCACAGGATCAAGATTTGCACAGGACAGCTCCTTACAGGGCAGGGAGCACCAAAAAACCCTGAAACAATGGAATGACCCAACTCCTCATGCTCAGTACTGCAATTCCTACCCTGGAAGCCCCTGACGCCTTAAGGAAATCAGGAGCAGGATCATAAGAATCCCCAAGGAGAAAAATCTGGCAATGCCATCTCATTGCTCTCAAGATTGGATCTGTACCAGGGGAGAATTCCAGTCCAGCCCTGTAAGTGCTGCTGCTGACTGAGACCAGGCCAAGGCTTTTCCCCTACAGTCAGAAGGGATTGAGAAATTTTGTATTTGTATTCACCAATTTATAGTCAGATTTCAGGGAGAAGACCAGTTCATCCTGGAGCAAATGTCAAAGTTCCTTCCCCTAGAATGCCAAATCTGCTTTTAAACTATGGTTTTTGTTACCATGCTGTGAATAAGAAAGAATCAACTAAATTATTAAATACATTAAAACTGTTTCTTGCCATCTCAAGCCCAATGAAGAGATTTTCAACAAACCCTTGTGGAGACTTGGTGGTGAAAAGAGCACAGAGGTTTCTGACACAGCAGAAGTTCTCCAAATGGAATTTAAAAATCATATTTGGAAAAGGAAATAAAATTAAATAAAAATATTAAAATCAGAATCTCATGGAAACTTTCTCCTTCAACGATTCAACTTGCACTAACAATCTGAGGGTAAACTGCAGTTGGAATTAATATTTTGTAAGGTATTCAATGATGTAGCCAAACATTAGCTGCCAGACTCTTGGAAAACATTGTTTTTCTGCCAAGCTTTCCTTTTGTTTTAAAAGCTATGAATAAATTTTGTAGAAAGTTATACAGAATGGCTCTTTGATAATGCCTTTTTTCTTGGTAGACCTAACTTTCATCAGACTTCTTTACTGTGTAGCTGGCATGTAAGAAAAAAAAAAAAAAAAAAAAAAAAAAAAAAGCAATTTTAAAGAGAAAAGTCAGATGGCAGTTGAATAATTACTCTCACTTTTTCTATTGAACTCTGCAGGATAAACTTTGGACTGGATTTGACACATTTTTAGATCCATGCAGAGCAATCTGCAGAACTGCATACAAAGCAGAGCAAGGAAACCCAGACCCATGTGGAGTGCAAACTCAGAAAAGGTTTGACCCATCAGCTGATTTATGTAGTGGTAGTAGTTCACTTGTGGATCAACCAGCTGGTTTTTGCTGCTCCTTCACCAGAACTGGACAACTGTCAGACACTATAAAGGAGCAAAATAACTTTGTTTTATTCTATTAAAAATTATAAAGGAACAATGTAGCCAAAACCTCAAAGGATTAAGGAAGTTAAAACCTGTATTTAAAAAAAAAAAAAAAAAAAAAAAAAAAAAAAAAAAAAAAAAACCACCACAAACACTTTAGAGGGGAAGCCTTGTCTTCATGCAAGTAGGAAACATGACAACTTAATTTTATTTATAATTTAATAACCGAAGAAATTATTCTGTGCTCTCATGTAACCATATTAAGTGGGTGTATTAATATTCTAACAGAGACATTTACAGCACACTAACTTCAGAGACCATTAAAGCCATAAGAGGGAAGCTACTCCCTGTCTCTGCATGCATACGATTCCTCAATAACCACCCATAGCCCTTATTAATGACCATCTTTTACAGCATGATAATACTTTCCACTACGATTCCTGAACATCACACTCTAATTCTAACACAAACAACAGGAAGTCCGAAATATTTATTTTGTTATTAACAAATATAAAACAAAACCCTAATAATATTGGTCCAATGATTATATACAACTGCTAGAACGTATAAGCTCATGCACTTGCCTAAATAGTTAGAATATTTTATATAAGCTCATGTACTTGCCTAAATAGATAGAATATTTTAAAGAATATTCAAAAACACACTACGAGAATGCATTAATAGAACATCTTCGAGCCTGGCCCTAAAAGAGTGCTAATTAATAGAGTTTTCCTGAGCTATTCCACTGACTCACTGTACAGATACCCAGGTTCTGGACTGCAGCAATCACCTGCTCTCTGTGCTGAGACAGAAAACACATGGACACTCCCATGCTTATAAAACTTTGTCCCCTTCACTGAGAGCAGGAGCAAAACTGTGTAATAAAGAGTTTTGCTAGAGCTCCCACACTTTAGAGCAACTTTCTGCCCTGTTCTTTATATGTGTTTTTTTATCAATTTTAAAAAGTTTTAATTGGTCAACCAAACAATTTTCATTTGCTGCATTTTATATCTAATTTAACTGTGAAAATGCCTTGAAAATTGGGACCAAGCAGATATTAAGGCTTAATGTGACTTTCCTAAAGATCTATTTTAATTGCTTACCTCTAACAATTTATTTCTACCTGTAAGCTACCTAAGTAAATTTTAAGATACAGAAAATTAATATCTGTTTAGAATAACTTCCTACAAAAGCCTTGCTGAAGAGGTAAAATTTAGAGATATTCAAGGAAAGACAGTTGTTCTTCCACTATGTTCAGAGAAAAACGTGCCCAAATTGTGTTCTAAGTAAAGAACAATTACATCACTTTCCTTTAATTTCTGCAGCAACCCAGAGCCACCAAACATCTTCACCTAGTGGCTTGTGTCTGAAAGTAATTTCTATTCATACGTATCAAGTTGTTTTGTTTTTTTTTTTCTCTTAGACGGTCTCAGAGCAGTGCTCAGGCTATGTACTTATACACGCTTGCACTGATGAAATTGGGTGTTTGCTAAGCATCAACCAGACACTGGTCCTGGGTATCTAACAACCAAACAGGAGAACACACATTGCACAGGCAAAGAGAAATCCATAAACAGATATTTGCCAAGCATGTCACATCCTTGGCTACCATATGTTCTACGATAGTAAAGCAGGCATGGCACAGTAATAAATTTGATTACACAAATTCCATTAATACTTAGAGAAAGCTGAGCATCTACCACTCAGAAAAGTGCTATGGTTGTTCTGCCACTGAAGTGTTGGGACTTCCCACACACCCATCCCTTCAGTCAGTAACAAACACACAAGATTAGTCTTTGTAACAGATTGCAATAAATATCTGGCATCCTTACAATGCATAAATGTTTGCCAAATAACATGTATGCAGAGATATCTTAATAATAAATGCAGCAGCTGTTTGCTATCTTAGGATGTAATAGAGAAATGGTAAGAAATTATCTGTTATTATTGTGTTACAAAATGAGTCGAGACAAAAATAATAAAGGCATTGTTTATGACACAGCTTACAAACAAAATAATGCCTTTCAGAGCTTTAGATAAAAAATCTGGAGAGGCAAACAACCACAGAGGCAGTGTCCTTAAAATAATCAAACCAGTCTAGCAGCAAATGAAAGTCATCTTTTGAATGTGTGTTTCTCCTTTTTTTTTTTTTTTTTTCATTCAGGTCAGAGTCACCACGGACACAAACATCAGGGACAACAAAACCCGTTGTGAGCCTAAATTCACTTGTAATCTCTCAGCTCACATGTTCAGCGCAGCCAGCTCTCAAAAATATGTGGTGCACAGGTCCACCAACAGGTTGAAAGACTGATCCATTTGTAACAAACTCTATTTGAGATTTTGTTTCATTTGACTTTTCTCAAGTCGCAGAAATCAATGACAGCAACAGCGGAGTAAGCTATGCTTCCAAACCCTTGACTCCTATCAGATACTGGATAAAAACTGGCTACAATTTCCACTGAGTTTGTATTTTCAAGTATCTCACAGAAAGATAGAGCCCAAGTTATTGTTACAGCGACATTGTCAAGAGTGGCAGACTCGATTTAGTCTTGCCTGACATGCTCTGAACTATTGATTCACATACACACACCGCATTTTCGCAATGAAATACACAACTCCTGCGCTTTGAAGCGTTTCAGAAAATAACATTCTCCACAATCTCTGTACCATCCTGCCCGTTTGAAGACAAAAGTTCTGCACAAATGTCAATACGTATTTCGGTCACGCAATCATGACGAGAAAGTATCACCTTGTCAGGTTTGTCCATCTCACAAAGTAGCAGTCTGGAGCTTATAGACCTCCCAGGCCACAGGAGTTATTGCTATCTCAAACTGAGTTCAGTTCCAAGCCTCAAACAGTACTTTACCTTCTTTTGTTGCAAATTTGGGAGGGAATTTAGCGTGCGTGTGTGCAGCGGCCACTTGGGTGGGTGAGTGTAACTATAATGTAGCTTTTAGGTGGAGAGGCATCAGAACAGTGTAAGATTCCTGTGGGGATTTCCTCTCTTCCATTCCTTTTTAAATGCAGTCTCAAAACAATGGCATTTTCCTCTTATATAAAAATGCCTACATTAGAGAGAAATCCACTTACAGCCACACTAATGGCAGCCAGCATTTCTGGTGACTCAGAGATTCTAAGAGAAATATTTTTTTTTTCTATATAAAATCGCAAAAGTAAGTTCCAAGCAGTTGTGAACAGTGAAATGGCACTTAGGCAGCTGCTAAGGTGTAACCTCACTTTGAAGTCATTCAGGTCATCTGGAAACACAGTTTGGAGCAGAAATTTAGTAACTTATATCTAGGTGGAGACAATGCCATGCAGGCTTCCTCAGGAGTCCTTGAATTATGTTCAGTGTAAGAAAAACAGTACACTCAGAAGGTCCCTAAAAGCCATCAGCCTCGAAACAGAAGAAAACAACCATTTTATATGCCTTCCTCCAAAAGGGGGAACAGCAAAATACAGAGTGACATATGTTGAGTGTCAAATTCACCACATGAAATGACAATTTCATTTACATAAAAGCAGCATTAAAAAGTTTTAATTAGTACTAATGGTTGTCAGACTCTCAGAAAAAAAAAATCCAAAATATGGTAGAAAGTGAGGAAACACAAGTAGGGCAAGTGCAAAATACACTGCAATATATTCTTTGCTCATTTGACAGGTACAGTTCAGTTTTGAGCATATTCCATAGCACGATATGAAGTGTCCTGCAATACATTTTTTTAAAGGACAATCAAGTTCTAGTACCATTATTACAGTAATCTGTACTCTGGAAGAGCCCCTGGTCAACACCCAAGCATTAGAAATGGTTACATTTCATTTGCACAACACACAATGCTACGTGGGGTAAAGTGGGTGGATTAAGACTCAATTTCCCTCACCCCAGGTTGGTGGCATTTCAAAGTCATCACTTTGAGTTGCTGAAAACAGTCAAGACTCAGGCCTGATGAGACTGAGGGTAGCAGTATGGGACCCCTGGATTCTGGAAGGGTCTCCTCTTCCTACCACCCAACCTCACTGCTCTTGCTCTGGAGTCAAACCTTTGACCAAGCCAATTTTATTCATTAAACAGCAATTTTCTCACCAGACAGCTTTGCTGGTCTAATCTTACTGAGGTCTGAGCACAGGGGCAACAGAGGAACAATACAAACTTGGATTTTGGTCTGCTCAGTCTTGCAAGACTGAAACAAATAAATAAAGTCAAGACTTTAAAGTACTACATATGTTGTCAATGAAGGCACCCAAATTTTGCAGCTGGTCTGAAAATATTTTTTGTAAGATTGGTGAGGGGCTTGCATACAAGAAATGTATGCATAAATTATAACTTCAAGGGTTTGATTTAACAAGGGCTTGGTCTGCCTTAAAATACAATAGCCTCCAGGGATCGCTACCTACTTGCCTTGCAGAACAATTGTAGATTTTTGGGGTTTCAAGCTATTATGTATTAAATTCATAAACAAGAGAAAAGGTTTGCAAATACCCACATCCAAGGATAGTTTGTTTTACCCCTCTTCTTTTCATTTTTTAGGCCTGTAAAGACAATAATTCACATCAGTCACATTCCCCCTACTGACAACACAGAAAGTAGGAACAAATCCACTGAGAAAGACAGACACGAGGTTTTGATTATCTTAGTCCAACAGTGGGTTTACAGCATTATAACACTGCTGACTTGCATTCTGTTCCCTTTGACTCTGGTGGAAATCACAGTCATAAAACTTTTGTGACTGGCAAACCTACCAGATGCCAACACATCACTATGCTTTAGGAGAGTTTGAGAAGCACGTATTTCATCAGGTCTTTTTCCCTCCTTCCTTACAGGAAAAAAAAAAAAAAAAAAAATTGGCCAACCAACAAAACTTAAAAAACCACACAAATCTCAATCTGGGACATGTTTAACAAAAGCAAGGAGAGACAAAAAGTGCAACATGACCTGATCTATTTAGTAGAATATTTGAGGAATGAGATAGTGGAGAGAAAACAAAGTTCAGGTGTGGAGAACTAAATGAGATCCAGGGGATTCAGCTGTTAATGATCCAGGATTACATGGGGTGTTCTCGGGACCAGCTGCATTCCACCAAGCACTTACACACTACTTATGAACTTCATTAGTCAGAGTCAGGCTGCCTTTACTGTTCTGTGTGTATACTTGCTTGGCTATGCATAATTTTATTTAAAATTATTCCCTCTTCCATCCTCACTATCTTTCTTTGATACACACTTGAATACAAAACCACAGGGTTCAAAGACAAATTTCATATATTTCTTTCCCTGATCAGCTAACAGTTGGAGCTGAAAAGTAACTGGAAAAATCTTAGCCTGCCAGCCCAGAAGAGAAACTCAGGTCTTGTAATCATTTTCACCCTACATGTTTAGAACATGTTAAGCACTGTAATTGTACACCATACTAAAGACATTAAAGCTAATAAAGTTCCTCTTGCATTTCAAGACAAAAACACTTTTCCAAACACACTGCTAGAATAGATCACCTTGATTCTTTAGGTAAATGACATATTAGTAAAATGTCCCAGAAAACATATTAAAAGATCAGTTAATTATTTTCTGCAAGTGCCAAAAATAAGTTAAACTGTATACTAAAAATAAAAAAAAAAAAATAAAGAAGAGACTGAAATCTATTTCTTAAATACTCTTGAACGCAAGTTTCAAAATTACTTTAAACCAAACTAAGTCATTCTCTTAACACTCTAGTAAAAATTTTCTGTGGCCCACAAGGAAGAGGAAGGCCAAATCTTTCCAATCTTGGATTTAGAAATTACAAACTCATACTAAGTACCATAAGGCAAGCTGACACACTGAGCTATAGTTTGGATGATTTTTACCATCTCAGCCCAACTCCTGCTGTGTTTTCCTCGTGCCCAGTCCTCAGCCTAGGGAGACCTTGCAAAGCAAGGCTGAGCAGGGGCAATGTCCTCAGCCAGGGTGACCTGGACCCTCCCCAGCCATGCCTGGCAGCACAACCCACACTCACCCTTCAAGGAGACGCTGCTTTTCCTGGAGCTCCAGGGCCACGGGCTGCCCTGAGACTGCCGAAGCAGCCTCACACAACCATGACCCTCCTTGCTCCTGTGGGTAACAGCTGAGCTAGTAAACTTCAGCATCAACTGATTGCATTAATTCAGCAATTAGTCGTAATTAGAAACATTTGCTCTCCTGCACGAAGGCCAGCTCAATGGCAATACAAGAAAATATTATACCTGAATATGGAACACTGAGACTGAGAAACAAGCCAATGAGTTTACAATGCTTAAAAAACATTTACCCCAAGCTGGAAACTTGTCTGAAGTTTATACTGAGAAAATCGTTCTGAAATACACCTTTTTAATTTCCTACTCATGTTCCCAATGTTAGGCTCAAACATAATTTGACTTTTGCAGAAATCTATTTTGAATCAAACATTGGAAAATACCACCGTGAAGAACCCAAATGGTCACTGAATAATAAACTGGTCTGAAATTAATTCATAAGATCACCTTCAACCCAGGATTTTCCTGTTCTATGAGAGAGAAGTACAAAAGCAGTTTGGTAAGAAAGGGAACATAGGAAAAATGGCTTCGGATAGAATGAATTTCTATAGAAGATGGTTAAAGGTAAGTAGATTAATGTAGCTCTAGTGCAGCTTTGCAATGAGAAGAAAAATAATTCTTGTTTGCAAGAAGTTCAAGGACATGAAGTAAGCCACAGAAATTTGTTGTTGAAAACAAGTGTTTTATTCCTGCACCTGCAGTATTGTCTTGCCAGATACACAGACTTGGCCGGGCAGATGTCTTGCCTATTGTGCCAGTTTGGTAACCTAGCTACAGTATCAGAGATCCACGTAAAACACAAAGGGAAATACTGCATTTGCCAGGGGGGAAAAGGCTGGTTTTGTTAATAAAAGCGGCAGTATTGGAGTAAGAATTTCTGGCTTTTTTCGAAAATAGCCAAAATAATCTACAAAGTAGGGTTTATGCATTCCCTACTTTTTGCATATAGAAGAAAGTTCTGAGAAAGCTGCTTCAGGAATATGACAGAAAGACGAATTTTATTTGCAGTTGGAACCCAGGTTACACATCAGAAAAGAGTCAACAACTGGGTATATAAGTTAGCTTGTAACAAACAGGCTGTCCCCACATTCTGGTGACAATCCACATCAATCATGAACCACACATCTGACCCCTAGACTGAACTTGTATACAAATTAAATTTGTCACTTCTCGCTTGAGCCCAAATCAGATATGGTTTGGCTAGTGGTGAAGGATTGGGTAGAAAATTCTCTGTTAGTAAAAAGAATTACTTTCATTATTTACCTATCAGAACCACTCAACTTAGCAGACTAAACTGCAAATGAGCTAGCTTGCACCACAGATAACGCCTATCAAACAGAAACACAGCAATAAAGGCAGATGTTCTTCATTTTAACAAAAACTCTTGTGAGGAAAACAATAGCCTTTTCTATAGTTCTTTGGAACACCATGATGGAAGAGGATTTCAATCCTGGTAATAACTTGTCAACTTGATGGCGAACAGAAATGTAGAAAAGTACTAAAGTTCCAGGAAAAAGAGGGTACCTAACCCTGTGGAGCTTAAAACGGCTTTCTGCCCATACAAAATTTCTCTAACCTAAGAGCTTGACATAATGGGGAAAAAAAAAAAAAAAAAAAAAAAAAAAAAAAAAAAAAAAAAAAAAAAAAAAAAAAGGGTTTATAGGAAGCTTTCTTTACAACATTTGTCATCTTTATCCATTCTTTAACATTCAGAACAACTCTTCCTCATGTTGTCTTTTCACTGTTTATTTGTGTGTCTCTGTAAACAAGGAAATCATCTGTAAACAAGGAAATCATCAGTTTTTAAACTGTAGTAGCAGTAGTAACACAAATGATATGGTCACTTTGCTTATTGTCAAGAAATATCAAGTTTTCACTGACTGATCATATAAACCAAGAAAAAAAGTTTCACAATTACTTTGGGACAATTCTGTTAGCTCAGAAAATGCAGCACTTCCAAAATCACCTCAAAAAAGGGGATAAATAAGCAGTTTACATCAATCTACAAATCAGAAATATGACCACTAATCAGGTCTCTCAAGTTCAGTATATTTAACCAATGCCACCTTTACAAGCTCTCCTCCCAGCATATCAGTTGGTTTTGATACAGTTGCTTCAGAACTGCTAAAGACCTTAATGAATTACAGAAATGTCAATAACCGTAGGCACTAATTCGTCAGTTAGGACCATGAGTTTTCAGAGTTCTTGGGCAGTTATCAGTTCCTGCTATTCCTTATGTAAGTTCCTATTCCAAATATTATGTATTTGCTTTGCTGACACTAAAAAATGAGGTTTCTTTTCTGAATTCTCAGTATTTCATTCATGAGCACTTTTTATGCAGTGATTCCACACCTGACAGCAGGCCCTAAAGCAATCATACACCCTAAACAATTACAACAACTCATAAAAATAAGCAGTGCATAAAATGTAACAGAAGAACATTACCTTACAATACTTGACACCCTCAGGGGATCCATTTTCCTTTCACAAACACATAGTTCCTTTGACATTAATGGGAGCTACATGAATAAGAAAAAAAGCAATAGATGCTTTGCTTCAAAACCACATTTGTGCCAAGTGGGTATTGGCAACCTGTTTAGCCCAGGTGATTGGTGGGGGGCCTGCCCAGAGATATTTACCTGCAGGGTGCTGGTTCACATTCCAAACAGCTGAAAACCACAAGTGTCATTCCTGCTCTGAGGAACACTTGCTGATTTATTGTCTTCATGCCTTTAACATTCACTTTTAAGAGAGAGCATTACTTGGGGTATGTTCTGTAGCGGGGTTCTTCCAGGGTGTTTTACACACTGGTACATTCCAATGTTAGTTATAGCAAAACAGTTTGTACTGGAACAATTCTCTGCCATTGGGAAATAGGCAGTAACTTAGAGATAAACTTTTGAGGTTCCAGATCTCAACACAGTCATATGCAGTTAGATGCAGTTAATATTGAAAAATGAAAAAAAAAAAGAAAAAAAAAAAAGGAAAAAAAAACAAAAGTTGGAACTACTTTGTATTTTGTATTTTCCTTCCTGTTCTAGAAAATAATTACACAGAGGTAAGTAAAGAACAGAGGTAAATAAAAAACAAACAGGTTATACCTTTGGCATCAACCGTTAAAACTGCAGTATCTATATCTATGGTATATATCCATATAATTATATTTATATCTTTTTGGTCACAGAATTATGGAGAACAGCCATTTAGGTCTGGCCATTCTATGGCAGAGTTATGAACCAAATATTTTGAGTTCAGCTGTTAAATCTCAGCTTGAATTTCTGATATGGAACCGAATTTAATAGCTTTGTGAGGGTAAGGCAACAATACCACTAGCCACCAAAAACCCAAACAAAAACAAATAAATAAGTTAAATAAATAAATAAATAAATAAATAAATTTTAAAAAATCAGGAGCCACAAGAAATGTGTGGTTGTCTAATAAGCCTCAAAAACTCATCCACTTTCCCCCCGCCCAAAAAAATAAATTTTGCCCTGTTCACACATCCTTAACCCTCCTGCCAACCTTTCCTTTTCTGACTGCTCTCCCATTGCTCAGTTTTTGTTCTCTCTTCCTCACTGATGCCTGGAAATGTAAGCTTACTTTCAGTCACCTCTGTATATTCCGCATCCTCTGCCATTAACTTTGCTAATTAGTATAGTATTATTTTCTGGTTCTTTCTGGACCATTAATTTTTAAAAATCCAACCAAATCTAGATTTTTATCTACATCACATTTTCTTATTACCAAATGAAGCACCATCTCTGAGACTGGTTGTCACAGTCACACCACAATTCCAGTGGGCCTTTAAAGTGGGAGAGGCAGAGGCTGCTTAAGATTTCCATGGTTCTAAACTAAGGGCTCTTTGAGCCAGCCTGACTGCCTAACCATGCCTACTAGCTGATCTTGTGTTAATGCAAGTGCTTTCCTCTGAAATGGAGACCAATCCTGCCCATATCACAAGACTTCTTCTTGGCTTTGTCATGAATTTTATGAGCAGGATGCTCAGATGAAGCTATTCTGCCATGTAAGTACATTTGGCTCTTAAAAAACTGACAAAAATCTTTCCCCTATCTGACATTAAATTTCTTAACACCACTAAAAGCAGTCTCTGATCCCTACATGAAAACACACAGGACTCTCTGACAAAATGAAAGGAAAAAAACATTTTCTACATTTTGGCTTCTGGGACAGCAGAGAAACCTAAATGTCCCTAAATTACTGTTTAATAGAATAACTCTAATTTCACCATCGGTACTCAAATGTACTCCATGTCAAGATGCTATCACACACAGGTAATATCCCTTTCTGTCACTTGTTCCTACCATACAGTTAAAGAAGCATGACCACATATCTACTACAACGGAAGCTTGGTATGCTTGAGGGAAGTTTTTGGGAACTGATGCTCCACCCTATTTTCTCTTAAAAACAAATAGCAAAACTTATATCTCTAACAGGTTTGAACTAAAAAAATTCAGTGTCTGTTCTGAAAGCATGCAGATATACCCTTGTCATTTAGGGCAACAGTGGTGACCCATTTTCAGACTCGGCCTGTAAATAGGATTTCACATACATGCCTTTCTTCCTCTTCTGCGCATCTGCTTCTTTCTGCTTTGCATTAGCACAGTAGTCAAGCAATGGGACCCTGACCCATGGCAGCTGTTTCCAGTTGTTAACATAATAGAATCACATCAAATAGAAAGGCAGAATTTGCTCTTTTTCCTGCTCTAGGTGTTGTGGACCCCAGAGCTGGACACAGCCCTGCAGGTGGGGTGCGAGCAGAGCAGAGGGGCAGAATCCCCTCCCTGCCCTGGTGCCCTGGATGCAGCCCAGGACACGTTTGTCCCTCGGGGCTGTGAGTGCCACGGCCGGGTTGTGCTGGGCTGCTCCTCCCCCAGCACCCCCAAGTGCTTCTCCTCGGGGCCGCTCTTCACCCCCTTCTCTGCCCAGCCTCTGCTTGGGGTTGCCCTGACCCAGGCGCAGGACCTGCACTTGGCCTCCTTGAACCTCTCGAGGGCCACCCGGGGCCACCTCTGCAGCCTGTGCAGGTCCCTCTGGGGGCGTCCCTTCCCTCCAGCATCCTGACCAGGGCACACAGCTCAGTGCCCTTGGCAAACCGCCTGGAAGTGCTCTCGATCCCACTGCCCATGCTGCAAACAAAGATGTTAAACAGTGCTGGTCCCAGTATGACCCCAGAAGAACACCATTCATCATTGGTCTCTGCTTGGCCAAAACTGCTGACCACCACTCTGTGTTAAGGAAAGTTCCCAGTGCAGCCATCCAGGAGCCACTGCCACACTCACACCGCCTGAGCTGGGACAAAGCCCCCTCACAGCTACACGCCCCACTCACACAATCTGACCACGTTTCCTCGCTGGCTTGACACCAGGTTTCCAACAGCTGGAACTCAGACATCCAGATCATTAAAATAATTTAATCATACTGTAATAAATAAATAATAAACCAACAAAACAGCTCCAGCTGGTACCTCCAAGAAGAGATTCTGAACAAAGGAACCCCTGGGCTCTTATAGCACCACAGTCTAAGCACGGGGAAGTCTGGGGCTCGTGGGCTCCTGCCACGTCTCCCCAGGGTCTGCTCACCTGGCTGCCACACAGCTCCCGGCAGCCCACGGCCTCTTGCCTTGGCTCCTGCCCCCAGAGCTCAGCCTGTGGCTCACACACCGAGCTGCCTGCCCTGAACACCTGAGGGGTCCATCTGTCTAATCCACCTCTTTCCATTTTAAAGATAAGAATGCCATGCGGGAAAGGGGATATAAGTTTACTTTAAAAACTCAGAACTGTAAATAAATTTATTGTCCTTCATCACAGTGAAGCAACTCTTGAGCTTTTAAAAAGTTAACTCTGCTACCTCCAGTTGCCCACCACAACAAAGAATTCTGCAATATTTTGAAATTAAAAAACTACTCAGGGATAACACGCAGATGTAATCTCAGAACACCAAGGAACCTTTACTTTGCAAGCAGTTTTTGAAATGCACATCTTTATATTGTCACCTTGACCTACTCTCCCACTGTCTGCCTATTTAAGTAACTTCAGTAAGGATTATTTTTATCCCATCCCTCTAAACAGACACTTCACTAGCAATCACAGAAAGAAGAAAAAATCCCAAATCCTAAAGAAGGCCTGATCCCATTCGCACATCAATACCAAGTACAAGACTAAAAGGATTTTTAACATCCAGGCCAAAACAGTCTTAGATTTGAGGTCGAGTTTCTGCAATCCATAAACTAGAATGTTAATTAACATTTGCTGATACAAACACAGATGAAAAATGCAGTTAATGGGCAATCTTCTAAATGAAGGGAGATCGACAAGCTTCAAAGTGCAGCGACATTACAGACTTGCAGTGTCACTCACTCCTCACACAAATATCTGCAGAAACTTGTCAAAATAGTATCAGATTTAAGAGAAACATCCAAATAATTGCACTAGGCTGTGCACAAGTATCCTGTAGTTCTGTAAATCATTTTCTACCATGATATACCCCTGCCTGGATGCTCAGTCTCTCTGACAAGAGCTCACAATTCAGTTATTAAAACACACTACCCTGGGACAAGACAGACGAGAGCTGTCTCACACCTATTAGAACTCTGTACTGACTTTAATTATGGCCCAGATTTCTTAATGACTCTGGGTACCTCCTAATAAAATGAAGATGATGTATTGATTTCAGCCACCAAGGACTTTGCAATTATGGGACTTTTTTCTAGAATGAAAAAATGAAGGAGGAAAAAAAAAATGCAAAGAGTGATTCATTGGGCCATGAAGAACCATTCTCAAAAGAAAAAAATACCATGTTTTCCCCTCTTCTCTTGTGGGAAGAGAATGAAAAATAAAACCATTATTCTGTATTTCAGTGCCTGCAGCATATGCTTTTACAGGGTAATCCCTTGTGTGCAGAGACGTTTTATTACACAAGAAACATTCCAGAAAGGAACAAGAAAATCCAGTGAAACTGAGGGGTCACAGTAGGGTGACTTTTATTGGGCACATTCTTTACATCTTTAGGGCACTGAAGCAGTTAACGTTTTAAGAACCCTTCAGTCCTGTCACTATTTACAGGAACCCATCCCCCTAGCACTGCAGATCCCAGAACAAGCAACAACCAAGTCCATGACCCTCTAAGATAAGAAGGCACACATCTGATATCACCCAGATGCAGATAACCTTTGGTAAATATTCACAGAACACCTTTGGAATCCTATGCTGTGATTTTGTTGGACTGCAGCAGAGGAATATAAGGCATCACGTGCTCAGGGATAAATTAAACTATTTCTCTTGCACATAAATGGAGATTCATCCCTTTCTGCTACTGCCGAACGAAAGCAGAGCTAACAGGGACAGAAATTACCACAGTGAGAAGATGAGATTTTTTAGTTGACATAAACCCCAAATCTAGCTGGGTGGATCTGCACAGGTGCTCCACATTCAATGATTGATATTATGTTTCCAAGATACATAAGCTGCACATTTTACAGGCAATCCTTTCTCTAGTTTTTATTAGAGTTAAAAAACTAAAATAAAACAACAACAAAGAAATCCCAAATCCAAAGAAACAGAGAAAGCAGAAAAATGAGCTGGAAATAAATGGGAGAGTCACTGCAGTCACTGCTGATAAAATGTTTAGATCACTGAGCCACTAGAGTGATACTAAATATTGAGAAAGGTAGGATGGCCATAAAAACAAACTGGCTTAGCTGGCAAGTTAAAGCTATTCACGTCCAAACACAAGGTCAGACATTCAGTAAAGGAATTCAGAACTGGAAAAGCAGTACCCTGAAAAGCAGTAGCTAAAAAACAATTCAAGTAACATGTTGGGCAAACATCTGCCTTTCAGGACTCTGGCCCCATGCAGGGAGAGATGGGGACAGGTGAAAGCATCTCAAACCCAGAGCTGAGGTCTGGTTGTATCATGGTATCACCATGTTCTTTAACCACGAACACACTTCTGAAGCCGATTTTAAAAATAAACTACTTACAATCCTAAAAAATAATTTAGACCCTAACTCAACAGCATTTGAATATGCATCTAAATTGTGCTGTAAGACACAGATAAACGTTTTCCTCTTCTAGAGTCTTCAGGCTTATTTCCAGGAATTATCATTTTTAAAGGAAGCCATTTTCTCTACAATTCAAGCTGGGCATGTTTCTTTCAGACAAAAGAGAACTGCTGGCCACACTCTCAAAAGGCACATTGAGCCCAGAATAAATAGCTTGCAGCTCCAAAGCAAGGACACTTTCATCAGCACAGACCACAGCAATGCCAACAGGTCAATGTACTCTTACTGAAAAATACATCACATCAGACTCAGTATTTTGAATATTTCTTTTGTCTCCCATGAAAAATAAAAGAAGTATTTGTCTGCAAACATCTGATGTTGTTATGATAAAGAATTCAGTATGAACAGTAAGAACTGCTACTTGTACAGCATTTTTTTTTAATGAGGGGGTTTAGTCTTTTTAATTATATATAAACTTATCCAGATATTTTTGTAATAGGTGGTCTCATTATTTTCACTCCCATTAAAGGCCACATGCATAGCTAGCATAGGAAAATGAGCAGTAAACCCCTACAGAGCTTCAGGCAGGGGGCAATGCCTTTTCCCCTAAATGTTCATCTAAATGAAGCAACGAATTCATCCTGTTCAGATTCTACCAGTATTTAGATTGGCCTGTTAAAGTACACTAACAAATGGAATTTCAATGTCACCTCTCCAAGGTTAAGTTCTGCATGTCCCCCTCGCAGGCTGTGGTGGGTTGACCCTGACTGGATTCCATGTGCCCAACAAAGCCACTCTATCACTTCCCTCCTCAGATGGACAAGAAGAAAATAAAGCAAAATGCTCTTAGGTCAAGATAAGGGCAGGGAGAGATCACTCACCAGTTACTCCCATGGGCAAAGCAGACTCGACTTGGGGAAATTAATTTCATTTATTACCAATCAAATCAGAGTAGGATAATGAGAAATAAATCATAAATCTTATCACGCCTTTTGCCCATCCCTCCCTTCTTCAAGAGCTCAACTTCACGCTCAGGTTCTCTACTTCCTCCCCGCCAGCAGGGCAGGGCAGCAGGAATGGGTGCCACAGTCAGCTCATCACACATTGTCACTGCTGCTGCCTCCTGCTCATGGGGAGGATCCCTCACAGCCCCGTCCCGGTCCAGCAGACTGTCCTCCATGAACTTACCCAGTGTGAATCTCCTGCATGGACTGCACTTCAGCCACTGCTCCAGCCCACGTGGATCCCCCCCACAGGCTGCTCTTCAGGAACAGCCTGCTCCAGGGTGGGTCCCCTGGGGGTCACAAGTCCTGCCAGCAAACCTGCTGCAGTGTGGGCTCCTCTCTCCACCGGACCACAGGACCTGCAAGGATCCTGCTCCAGAGGGGGCTTCTCACAGCCTCCTTTGGGCATCCCCCTGCTCTGCTGTGGCCTCCTGCAGGTGGATCTCTGCTCCCCCATGGACCTCCAGGGGCTGCAGGGGCACGGCTGCCTCTCCATGGGCTGCACCAGGGGCTGCAGGGGAACCTCAGCTCCAGTGCCTGGAGCAGCTCCTGCCCCTCTTCCGCACTGACCAGGGGGTCTGCAGGGAATTGTTGCTCCCACACATTCTCACTCTCTCCTCTGGCTGCTTTCTTAGCCGTGTTGTCACAGAGGTGCTGCTACCACACCCAGGGCTCTGCCCTGGCCCCAGGAGCTCTGTCCTGGCGCTGGCAGGCACTGGCTCTGCCAGATGTAGGTGAAGTTTCGAGCAGCTGCTCACTGACAACGCCTCTGTAGCCACTCCTGCTATCAGAACCTGGACGTGCAAAGCCAGTACACATCTAAATCCTGTGTGCACAGCCCACAGCTAGGAAACAGTGACTTTGTGAGACCCTAGTTAATTAGGTTACAGAATAAGCCATCCTGCTCCAGGGTGCTTCTCAGAATTTTGTCAGAAGGTGCAGAACACGATGAAAAAGAAAACATTTAATTAACATTTCATACTTCAGTTACAGCCATCATTTTACTAGGAGAAATATTATAAATATGTACAGTGCTCTAAAAGTATTCTTGGTTTGTATTCTTTGGTTATTTTCAGGATTTACAACAAACCAGTGAAATATATACACTTTTTATTTGGGATATCTCATGCAGGCATTTTTTACTTGAAACTATTTAAATATATAAACAACAAAATCCTGCAAAACTCAAGGTCAAATATGGCATATTTCAGTATTTTCCATGTCTCTGAAGGGTGGAAAGGGCACATTTATCTCCAACAGAAGGATCAGGGTTTTGCCTTCAATAAAAGACAGACAAGAGTAACTCAGAGCTTAGGCAGAATAACCCACATCACTCGTTCCAGAAGCCTAAAGCAGCAGCACCTGACCCCTCTCCTAGAAGGATCTTACTTTTGCTGTCATGAAGGCTGAATGTTCGTGACATTATCTGTGTCATTTCACTACTTCTCTGTAAGTTTATCACTATACACTGACCATTCAAAGGTGTACAAATATGAGTATTGATATACTTAAGCCAGGGAAAACAGAGAGAATCCAATCTTAAGTAAACCATTTTTTGAGCAGTTCAGAAGTTGTGTGCTTGCTGAGGCAAGGTTATCCATCTAGTACACAGGTTTTAAGAATATAACACCAGAACCCCGTGACTCAATCCACCTACTTGAAAATAAATAGTTCAGCTACTAATAACTTCTGAAATAAGCAAATATATAGGAAAAGGACAGTAATTAGCTCTCCTAGGAATCACAAGTCTGTTTCATATAACGTCAATTACAGCCAAATACTAAAAGACAATATAATAGCTATAGGAAAAACTGATTTTGAAACAGGTCAGAAGGGAATCTTTGATAAAAAAATAAAAATATCCCAACCAAAAATACAGTCAACATTTATTCTTATATTCTATTTTTTAATAATCTGCTATAAGAGTCTTAGAATGAAGTCGATCCTTTGGTATCTTGAAATATGCACTTAGACTTTCCTGTGGATTTAATTTTTCTTCTGTAGTCTTCTGCTTTCAAAGTCTGGCTGTTCTGAGAAGACTTGTACAGTCCTCAGTGCAAGTGTAGTAGAGAGAAGCCTGTAAAAGCAGTTTACTAGGCGCTGGAGCCTCAATCCATGAACCAGAAAAGGCAGACATGAAAGGTGTCTGTATGTTTAAAGCTAAAGTTATAGACTGGCATTCCACTAAGGAAGGGGAAACCAAGTGATTAACGTGCTTCACATCTTTTCCCAGAGGCTCTTTTGCCAATGACAGCACCATGGAGTTAACTACGAGCTCAGTAAATTATTCCAGTGCCAGCTACACCCTCACCCATCTTTTTTCCCCTGCAGCTTTTCCACTCACATAGTCACACAACCAAAATGGAGCCCCAGCATTTGAGGAGGTCTGTGAAACAGCAAAAACAATCCGTTCTGTTCACAACCATCAGCTCCAGCCCACTTCCTTGTGCAGGAAGGGGGAGGATACCAAACCCACACCTCAACTCCATGAGCTCTCATGCTGAGGTGAGGCCAGACCTACAGCACAGGTCAGAGCTGGGTGCTCAGGTCTTTCAAAAGGAATCTAGTACCCCAAATATGTGGAACTCTCCTGGATCCAGCAACTGCTTGTCCAGATCATCTAGCAAGTCAAGCGTTACCCACATGACCTGGGGATTGTCACAGCACCTCCTTTCCCCTGGGGTTTCTCTCCACAGGCAGTCTGGCAGTACATTATACAACAATTTTCCCCTTGTCAGCAGCAGTATTCTTCTGAAAACACCGTGCACCAAGCCACATTACCCTTGGGGACGCTCGTCACTTTTATGGATATGAAAAAGAAAGATGACAAGAAATAACAACTGCCCATTGTGACAGCCTTCCAAGGGTCTAAAGTTTTCTGACAGCATGATTGTCATTAATGCACTACAAATCCTAATTAATGTGGAGATGCGTGCCTTGTTTCTTCTTCCTTTCTCTAAAAGCAGTCACCATTTTTGAGTGCTGTCAAAAGTGGCACCATTTAAAGGCCAAAATGTTGACAAAAATGTGAGCAATTAGCTGCTGTCAAGGAAAAATGACGGTCTAAGGGATTACACTGCTAGAAGATTGCTACATTCGCAGAAAAAAATGGAATTACATCAAACAAGTAAGCCTTGATCTGTCCATAATTTTTTTTTTTCAGAAGTGATGATTCACAAGAGATCAGGTCCTCTGCTGCTGTACTACCACTGGAATCAAACTGCCCTTTTTTCTGGATGCTGAATTACTAGCAATGCTCTCTTGGACTCAGACTGAGAAATAGAGGCAGACTGAATTTGTATTTCCTACATTGCCTACCAGGCAAACTGAGGAACGAAAAGGTAAATTGAATTGATGCAGGTGGCTTGGCCTTGCCTTTCACTGCTGATGGTGGCCCAAATTCAGCTTTCAGTCAGCTCCTGCCCAGAGGGAGCTTCACCCCCATAAATGAGATGCAGAAGGGGACAGGCTCTCCTTTCTGAGCACTCTTCTCTGTGCAGGCTTGGCTGTAAACTAGTCTGTACAGGCCATGGATTTAACAAAGCTCTCTCACAATTTCACAGATACATAACACATTTCTTAAGTACTTTGTGTTCTTCAGCTGAAAAACAGTTCAGCCCCAAGGTATTCTGTAATACATTAGCAAACTCTACCTAAGCTTTCATTTTCAGAAACAATTTAGAACCAAAGCATTAGCCAACATCTAAGACACTCAAAAATCTAAGAGACAGATAACAATCTATATATGGAATCCAAAAAGGGAAGGAGATTAACTATTGCATTTTTACAGTTTTACTGCAGCAGTCTAAAAATATCATAAAGTGTACCACTATTTAAATAATAACTTCTATAATAATTGAAGAGAACATTTAAAAAAGGATCTGGTCCATTAGAGTTTGAATAGAACTGGCATGTGATAAAGGTTACAGTCGCATTCAACTGCATTTACTTTCAAACATATTAGTTGGCTTGTCTAAAAAAAGGTTTTTAAAAAATAAATATATATTACAGCATCTTTGATTGGCAGGATTGTCACACTGAGAACAGGCTCTAACACAGGACAGAGAGAAAAATCACCCAAAGAGCTGGAATTACAGGTTTTCAGTGCTTCAGAAGAGATAAAAGATTATGGCCTGTTTTTTCACTAGATAGCATGGCAAATAGGTTTTATCTGCTGTATTACAATTATTTTTATTTACCAAAATCAATCTCCAGATAGCTACATTGATCCTGCTACACCTGAGGCCGTTTAATCTAAGGAAAACTGTTGTTAAGAAAAATGCTGTTAAAAAAGCCAACAATAGCAGCAAAGGGCATCTTGGGGAGTTTTAATGAGATTTTCCTGTTCAGTGCAAGTTTAACTTTCCCACAGAACAGATCAATACCACTTTTTTCTCCCAGATACGTTGGGGAGCATCCTGCACTTGAACCCATCCAGGAAGATCAATTCCCCCTGGCACTTTTGACTCTCTTCTCACTGCTCTGCAGCAGAGTATTGGCCTTGCAGCTGGCAGGAGAGGAGACAAGACAGGTATCTGCAGCATCCCACTCATCCCCAGTCATGGTCCAAAAGAATTTTTTTCTGGAGAATGGAATACTATGTAATCCAGCCTGGAAAGTGTATTTTCTGTACTAAATTCACTCACACACAAAAGTATCAGTGGATAGATGAAAATCTTGTATGGTAGAGCTGGTAGCTGTTCTCCAATCACAAGTGGAGCACAGCTTTGAGAGGGCTTCTAACCCTTTGCAATGTTAAAAAACTAATTTAGTTAGGGCAGCAAAACCAGCAGTATTCAAGGATGAAATTGTGCTGTTCTCCATCCTGTCACTTAATGTCTCCTGGCTACTTTTAAATTTCCTTTGAAGTTTTCCATTCTCATTTTTCCATTTCACTTTACCCTTTCAACCACTCACACTTTTTCCAGACACAATGTAGGAATTAATTTTTTTTTTTCCATTTCTTTACTTGTAAGTATAGCCTTCCTGAGATTATAAACAAAGTTGGCAAAAATTATAGGAGACTTCAACTACTTGGTGTCTCGTTGCTTAAAGTAGACCCTATCCCAATTCTGTATTTCATAATAAAAAATGTCCATGAGAAAAGCAGGTTAAAAGGACTGGGCTTAAAGCCACCCACAAACACAGCTTCTTACTTGAATGCAGCGCTTTGGATTTGGTACACAGCGGAAAAGCCTTTTATTTTATATCTTGAAAAGAGAGAAAGTGCTCTGAAGTGAATTGATTGTCCTTGATCTTTTCCACCCACACAGTCCTTTTTCTCTTTTCTCTTGTTTTTGGTTCTCATTTCCATGCTGTATTGATACAAAGTGTGTGAAAGTGATCCTTTTCCCCGCACTCCTAAAAAAACCCAAAAACCAAAAAAGACCACCAAAACAATAGCACAGTTATGACCTTAAATCTTCTGTCTCCCCTGCCATGGCCACAGACAGCAGTGTGCTGTTAACCCTGTCTGCCCACTGCTTGTGAGATCTTCTTGAGATAAATATCATTTCTTCATCCAAACTATACAGCAAGTGCAGTGATAGAAATGAGTATAAACAAATACTAGCTGAATTCATAGCTGGTTTTAATGAAGATGCTTAAACTCAGTCCTAAGAGGTTTTTCTCTGTCAAGGAAAAAATCAAAGAATGAAACAAACCACACATAACAGAACTGATTTAAAACTATCCATGTACTCAAGCTGTTCTCCATAGATCTTTATCCTCAATTCCGTGACATTTTCAGAGACAACAAAAATGGCATAAAATACTCTTAGATTAAGATATCTCCCTGCAAACCCTCTCCCCCATCTCCATTTGTGCCGAAACTGCTACTCCTATTACAGTTCATACTCAGTGTTAATTGCAGTTGTAATGGCAAAGGTCAGTATTGATCCATCAACCATCTACCCAGCAAGACTTCCCAAGATTATTCCCATTCATACAGAATATTGAACAGTATTAAGAGCTATTGACAAGTGAAAACAGGGTCAAGGACTACGTCTTGGCTGCTCCCTGTAATATTATCCCATCTCAGGTATTCCAATAAGCTTTGGGACTTAGCAGCAGAACAAGTATAGAAGAGACCTTGAACTGCAGATCTTCTGGAATATTACTGATTAGACACTAATTGTCAAACATTTGCAGTGCTTGAAAATGCAATTCTTCCCAAAAGGAAAAAACAAACCAACAAATTCATCCCTCCACAGGATTCTCCTCACCAAAGGGTGCAAAAGCAGCAGCTCCATCCTTGGGTGTCCCATCACATCCTTTGGAATGGTTTATGCCAAACTGTGGTTGGTTCATGATTCAGTTACAACTCCTAGGGTGTGTGCATCAATGATTCCCCCTTACCCATGGCAGAATGCCCATCAGGAGCCAAAGCCTGAAGACTTTTGGAGAGGTGAAAAGTAAATCACTTCCTGGAAGGCATGAGAAATCTTCATCCTGGAATCTGAACCAGATCAAAGACCGTATGCTCTATATCCACAAGCTATTTATTCCTATGATTAGAAACACCTCAAAGGGACCTGTCTGCTGGAAAGGTGCTCCTTACATCAGACAGTGCGTCAGAAGTAGGTCACTCTAAACACACATTTATTTTAGAAGTACATAATTCAAACAATTCAACGGCACCAAATACAGATTAGTGCTTTGGCATATATTTCATACTTAGTTGCTAATGTTCAAGCTGGTGGCTCCCAAAGGCTTTTAAAAGATTAAAAACCAAGCCCAAAACTAACCAGAATGGGGCCCAGGAAGTCTCAGAAACTAAGACCTTTGGAAAGCTTTGGAAAGATTTTCCTACCACTCTCTCTGTTACCCTGCAGGATTTAAAACCCTCCTATCGTAAAGAAAAAAGATAATGAAATCCAAGGGATGAAATCCACAGTACCTGGTCGGTGGTAACATCTATATATAACTAGAAGTTTAAAACTTCAGGATTAAAATGACTCTGCATGAAAAATAAAACAATTTAAACACTATTTGTCAGGATACAAAAAAACCATCACCCTTGCTGCCATACAGAGTGTTATTTTATTTTTTCCACAATATTTTGAGATAAATAGTACTCTCACTCTTTACTGCTATGCAGGGCGAGGTGTTCCCACCAAAAGGCAGAAAACTGACTTCACCTGCAGATTTTCTGTCTCCTTTCAGCTCCTTTTTCTGCTAGCAAAGGTTTGTCCCTTCTTCTCCCAAGCCCTGGAGCCCCCATGCAGCACCCCCAGTGCTGGGAGCCATGTCCCACCCTGCCCACCCCCACTGTTCAGCTGTGGGGATTTCAGAGCACCAAGACACCAACAGCAACAAGGAAAGAGCTGTCGCTGGGACAACGCTGATGTTCAAGTGTAGGACAGCACAGTGAGCACCGGGCTGGCCCTGCCCAGGTGTGGGGGCTGGAGTAGACACTGAAATCAGCTGGAAAATAAACTTTCTAACACAATGGGAAGCATTAGAAAGCAGACATTGTTTACAGCACTGGGTGAACCAATGGATCAGATGTGTGTGGTGAAAATTTTCAGCAGGGTGTTTATTCCATCAGGATCATTAAGTATTTCCTAGGTCATATTTAAACAAGGCTATTGCTGGAAGCCACATCCAGGGTGGTGAACTGGCAATGGGGGCTGAGGGGAGAAGGTGACACGCAGCTGGCTGGGGGTCAGGCTGAAGCCCACGGCCAGCTGGCCACAGGGACCTCAAAAACACCAACAGCACTGGACTGGCTGTCCAAAAACCCCACCTGTCTCCCAAGGAGAGCAGGAGAATACAAGTCCCCACCTGTTTCTACAGGAAAGCACAGGTGACAGAGCCAAGACCTTTTCTGCTGGGGCCATGCAGTTTGGGGTGCCTGGAGATGTAAGATGGAGAAGAAACCAAAAAAGCCTGGAATGCTCTGACTGACAACCTGACTCTGACAGGTAGCAGAGCAAGCAGCTTTTGGGTTCAGCACTGGTTTAGCAATAGGGGAATAATAAGTAATGAAAGATACAATTAGGAATACCAAGTAAAAAAAAAAAATTACATTTAGAGCTTTCTTACACCTAGGGTTTTGTGCAAATTGCTTTCAATTAAATAAATCTTGTTAGTGGAAGGAACCTCATCACCACTTGTTAATTTCCCTTTTTAAGATGAACAATATGCAAGGTGTTTTATGTTGATTAACCAGTTAGATTTAAAATAGCTTGGTTTTGGTGTGTTTCATTTATTTTCCTGGTTAAAAATAAAAATGAAAAAACTATCAAAACCAGAAAACCGACATATTAAAAAAAAAAATAAAAATAATAAAAAAATAGATCCCCACATCAGAGTTAGGAAGATAGGAATAACTCAGCCACAAATAAAATGTGGGGAAAAAAAAAAAAAAACAAACCCCCAAAAAAAACCCACACCCACACAGTCCTTTTTATTACAACATTCCACAGTAGTGGCAGCAGGGAAAGAAAATGCAACAGATTTTTATCCTCCTACTTAAGCCAGGACACTAATGAGGTGTGGCTGTAACATGAAAAATGAGTAGAAAGTGGCTTATCCTACACAAACCCCTTGAAGCTTTCAGTTAAGCATCTCCTGCTCTCATTTGCAGCCCAAACATATGGACAGTGGTCATACAAGAAAAATAAATGCTGGAGTAAATTCAACATATTGAACAAATCCTCCGAGTTTGTAATTCCCCAGCATTCTCTTCCCTCCAGATGCTACCCAGGATTTAAAAAAATTAAGTCACATAAAAATGCTTTCATTCCAAGGAAATGGAATTTCATCTCATCCTATTCAGACAACTTAATAACTGTACAGATTACTGTACCTCATGCTGCATAGGAAACCACTTTAGAAAAAAATGAATTCTTTTCACTAAAAGAAGGAAGAAAATGCATTCCAATAGATTTACACTTGCAGTAGATTTGCATCTGCTGCTGTAGCAAAGTGTCACTGGTAGAAGTAGAATTTAGATAAAATATCTCCTTATTAAATGAATATCATACCCATTTACAACAGGAAAACCTTAATAAATCAAGACTGAAAAAATTATTATCCATTCAAAAGAAGCCACATGGTAGGATGTGTAAAGATAATTTTGACATGAATGCAGTTATCTTCTGTGGGATAATTTATATGACTTCCTTTCGTGGAAGACCCGTTAACAAGGTATAACAAAACCCATAATTAATCTGAAAACAAGAATGCAACATTAAGTTTCCCAGCACCTCAAGTTTTCTAATGGATGAAATATTTCCTGCTGTCTTTCATCAGAAGAGTAATCTAATACAGTTTCATTAAAATGTACAGTAACAGAGCAGATAGGTTTAGAGTACGGCCTCTGTACAGTGTAATGAGGTTTTGGCTCATAAAAATGCTTAGACTTTCATTAGAGAGATCAATGAACCCAAAAGGAAATTAGTTTAGCAGAAGTACACACGCAGGTTCTGCAGAATCCCATTGTGTGTGAGCGTCAGGATGAGCCAGGGCATCCTTCACAAAAGAATACAAATGAAGGCAAAGCCACAGAAACAGAATAACAAGACAAAGCCTTGACAAAGCACTGAGGGACAGCCCCAAACTTAACAATAACCTCTGAGTGCAACACATTTGAGCAAGTTCAAAGAGAGAAATGTAGAGTGTGAGAAAAAGCAGAGCATTGCACAGCCATGGCATCACCAGAAGGTGCAGTGGAAGATTATTGGAGGGAGGGTTTTCTTCCATATAGGGATGTCCTGCACAAAGCCAAGGATTATATTTAAACTCTTCTACACATCCACTTCTGAGACAGATTTATGTGTTTTAAACTGGGTGTACACCGCTGCATTGCTCTACAACAATATATATAGCTCATATCACAAGGAGACATACTAAAAACCAGATCAAGTCTAGGACTTGGAAACATTTGTATTTTCATTCCAGTTGCTATGATATAAAAATTGCCTTTAAAGTTTTGTAGGCATAAGACATAAATTTTTAGTATTAAATATTACTAAACAAGTAATAACAGTCATGTTGGAACAGCTAGAAGTCCCTCCTAGATCCAAAATATGCTTTCATCTTGGACCGCTGCAAATTTCTGAGGTCACTAAGTACCACTCTTACTCTTCCCACTGAAGCAACCCCAGCTGTCCTCAGACTGTTTTCTCCAAAAGTGTCAGGCAATAACACAGACAGTTATTGTTTAGCTTTTATTGCACTCTTTGGAACTAAGGAGCACAATATGTATTTATACATACACAGAGAGAAAAATACAGTTATCAGATTCCTTTAGGCTTTCATTCAGCTGGTTTTACCTGTTCACCTGCGTCTTTTTTATTTAAAGGTCCAACAGCTATAAATATGCTTTTCCAAATACCTTACTGGGATGCTCCTCACTACCCAAAGTATAATCAAAAATTTAAGTTAAAATTTAGATCTGTTTTACATGCAGTACTTGCAAGAACATTGATAATAACCACTCCTAAATAATCAAACATGATTAATAATCTCCAAAAGGAATAACACTGCCAAAGTCCACTTTGGAACAGTCACCGAGAAAAAAAATAATCCCGTAAGCAAATATAACTTCTGAAATCCAAACATTGCTGAGGCAACTAGCTAAACATAAATCTACTCTAACCTGAGACAGACAAGTTTAGGGTATTACCAAGCAGCAGCAGGAAAACATTGACCTTTCAGCTGTATCCCTCTCCCAATCGACCCATTGAAACACATTTTTCAGAACTGTAGGCAACAGTTTTTCAAAGCTGCAACACCAAACAAAATGAGGGTCATATGCTGCAACATAATTAAACATTTACTGATTCTCCCAGTCTTGGTATGTGTTAAAAATGGAACAAATGCCTTCCAGTGCTCTTACAGGTATCAGTAATACTTCTGAATACAATTATTTTCCTTCTGACCACAGCAAGATTTAAAAGACATGTACCCATAGTCACAATAGAAGGAGAGGTGGCATCCATGACTGATAACAGCACTTTAAGAAGATTACTCCTATTCAAACTTCTCACACAATGTTTATGCGTATAGCTTAAGGGATAACAGATCTACTGAGCAAAAGGTTTCCAACTAAATGTGTGTGTACACCAGGTTTTGGAATAGCTATGCTTGGGGTTCCTGCCCCAGCGGTGCACAGCAAACTCCTGGCTGCCGTTAGCCAGGCAATTCCCAGCAGAGAGAAATTTGCAATCTGAGAATGAACTACATTCAGAGGATTGTGTGAAGCCCATGAGTTGTACCAGGCTTGCAAGACACATAACTCTTCAGCTGGATGTGTTCCACTAAGCCACTTCGTCAGCCTACTGCACTCCCTGGATCAAACAAAGTGTTTGGCTGGCTCTGTTCCCTGAGTCATAAACAACAGAGACAGCAGCCATTGAGTCGCCTGCTCCAGCCTCCCTGCAAACCAGGCAGCCACCAGGACACTCCACAGGCACCATCCACACCCAAGTGGGGCCAGAGGCACAGGGGAGAGCCAAAGCCCCGGGGCACAGCTGTGGGGCCAGCAGCAGGAAAGGGAGGTGGCTATAACAGAGCAAAATTAGAAAACCATGGGTGGAGGCACTGAAAAAACACAGAAAAGTGCAGGTAAAAAATGAAACCTTAGTCTGGGATAATATAGTCAGCTTTATTCTCTCTCCATGTATCCCCAAGTCACTGCAAGACAAGTTTCTGGTCAGTCATTCACTGCCTGGGAAAGGGAGTTTGTAGCAGCTAATTAAGAGTGACTACTCATCAGTATTAACTGCCTATTCCTAAATGGTTTCAGCCAGTAAGACAGAACCAAGATGATTACTGTTGTCCATAAAGATCTATTGAAAAGGGAAAAAACAACCGGGGAGGAGAGTCAAAAATAGATTTGAGATTGGCAGGTTTAATCTGGAAGTGAAGACCGATAACCAATGAAGGGAAGGAGGATTTCAACAACTGGAACAGGGAAGCCACGGGAAGATGTGCATGTGAGCAAGTAACAGGAACTTCTTAGCAGCTCCAGATGTAACAGCTGCTTAGAGGGGCAGGGGATTGTGCTTCAGGATCTGGAGAGCCCCTTCAGCTGAGACAGAGAGTAGGGCTAGAGCCTGCCCTCCCCCAAATCAACAGCACTCTCACTGTCTGCGAGGCAGTTAGATTTATCCAGGGATTTGCAAAATGGGCACTAAAAGTACCGATTTCAAGAATATTTTTACTCACCAAAAACCTGTTTTGAGAAAAACAGGTCAGTTTAAATGAGACAGTCACATGCTTGAAAAAACAGCTTGTTGTACAACCAGTAATTGACGTGAGTTTTGTTGCTGTCTTAGTTTTGCTATGTTAAACACTAAGCTGGCTGCCAAAATATTAGCCTTGGGCTTCCCCACAAACCATAATACTTCCATATTAAAGGATGTATTATATCTTAAATTGTCAATTAAGTAGTTTGCTGTAGACTGTATTTTTCCAAGGTTTAAAATGACTAAAATTACCCTTAATTTATAGACACAGTGTAAATCTTTTTCAGCTTTGTGAGCACAAGTGAAATTACTTCAATTTCGACATTCTTACAGTGTGTACCTGTGCAGCAATATATGCTGAGTGCAATGAAATTAAGAACATTTTCATAATTACGGTGATTTTACTACAGATTAGTGCCTCCAATATAACACAGTAATGTTCAATTGAGCACACAATGGAAAAAAAAAAAAAAAATGGCTTAATTTTCAGATGAACACATTTGGTAATCTAGAATGGCATGCTAAATGATCAATAATATAAGAGATATTCTGCTTATTCTATTGATTAAGAACACAGGCAGCTATTAGCCCAACTACATTCTAGAAAGGACAAGAGAAAAATTAAAGTGAGACACAGAGTTATATACTATCTGCATTGTATGTTTCTTAAAACATACAATGTTTCAAGAAAAATTGTGTTTAGGGAGCAGAGTTACATAAACTTTCTGGAGTACTGCAAGATGCAGGAATTATTCCACTCCTTGGTACAGAGAAGAGTGGGATAATGCAATCAGGAGAATGTTGCGGTTTGAGATATACCCCAAGTAAAACAATGCGTACTTTGAAAAAATAAATGAATAAACAAACAAATAAATAAATAAATAAATAAAATAACAAACCACAACCATGAAAAAAATGCTTGGAGGTTCACAGCTGTCTACTCACTAAGATTCAGAAATTCAGAATCTTAAAGTCTGTGTTATCGTGCTCTTAGCCAAAATACGAATTAACCCTAGATGAAACAGGGAGACAATAGTATTTCCCCCTCTGTCACATCTAGTGCTGTCCCTTCACACAACACAAACTCCACCACAGCCACCAAGGCCCTTCTAGGAATGCATACCACAATCCTGGGTTTTGGGTACCAGACACTGCACGTTATGAGAGCTCACATCTTGTCCCCACCACAGCCCCAGAGGCCGAGGGAATGAGGCGAGAGGCCCAGAGCTGCCTGCAGGCTGCCCGAGCCCGGGGAGAGCCCTGCCCTTCGCCTGCCCACGCAGACACCCTGCCCAGGCTGCCTCTCAGGGCCAGCTGGGCCCCGCCGGGCTCCGCTGGGCGCTGCCCGGGGATGCTGAGCCATGCTGGGGCTCCCTTGGGCGCTGCCCGGGGATGCTGCGCTGTGCTCGGGCTCCGCTGGGCACTGCCCGGGGATGCTGAGCCGTGCTCGGGCTCCCTTGGGCGCTGCCCGGGGATGCTGAGCTGTGCTTGGGCTCCGCTGGGCACTGCCCGGGGATGCTGAGCCGTGCTCGGGCTCCCTTGGGCGCTGCCCGGGGATGCTGCGCTGTGCTCGGGCTCCCTTGGGCGCTGCCCGGGGATGCTGAGCTGTGCTGGGGCTCCCTTGGGCGCTGCCCGGGGATGCTGAGCCGTGCTCGGGCTCCCTTGGGCGCTGCCCGGGGATGCTGCGCTGTGCTCGGGCTCCCTTGGGCGCTGCCCGGGGATGCTGAGCTGTGCTCGGGCTCCCTTGGGCGCTGCCCGGGGATGCTGAGCCATGCTGGGGCTCCCGTGGGCGCTGCCCGGGGATGCTGAGCCGTGCTCGGGCTCCCTTGGGCGCTGCCCGGGGATGCTGAGCCGTGCTCGGGCTCCCTTGGGCACTGCCCGGGGATGCTGCGCTGTGCTTGGGCTCCCTTGGGCGCTGCCCGGGGATGCTGAGCCGTGCTCAGGCTCCCTTGGGCGCTGCCCGGGGATGCTGCGCTGTGCTTGGGCTCCCTTGGGCGCTGCCCGGGGATGCTGAGCCGTGCTCGGGCTCCCTTGGGCACTGCCCGGGGATGCTGCGCTGTGCTTGGGCTCCCTTGGGCGCTGCCCGGGGATGCTGAGCCGTGCTCAGGCTCCCTTGGGCGCTGCCCGGGGATGCTGCGCTGTGCTTGGGCTCCCTTGGGCGCTGCCCGGGGATGCTGAGCCGTGCTCGGGCTCCGCTGGGCGCTGCCCGGGGATGCTGAGCCGTGCTCGGGCTCCGCTGGGCGCTGCCCGGGGATGCTGCGCTGTGCTCGGGCTCCCTTGGGCGCTGCCCGGGGATGCCGAGCCGTGCTCGGGCTCCCTTGGGCGCTGCCTGGGGATGCTGAGCCGTGCTCGGGCTCCGCTGGGCGCTGCCCGGGGATGCTGAGCCGTGCTCGGGCTCCCTTGGGCGCTGCCCGGGGATGCTGCACTGTGCTCAGCCCCCGGGTGCGGGCAGCCTTTGGAAGCAGCGCGGCTGCCCCCGGGCCGCCCAGCAGTGCCACGGGGTCCAAATGGCTGCGGGGGAACGGGGGGAGACGCTGTTTTAACCTCAGCAAATTGCTGGATTAATATTTTATATTGCGTCTCCATCTTCGGTAAATGGATGCGCCGAGGCGATAAAGCAGGCGGGCGGGCAGAAAGAAAAATCTTTCATGAAATCTGGACAGCAAAATAACTTGCTCAAGGCAAATTTAATTAACATTAATTAAAATGAATGCCAAAGAACTTTGGGGAAAGGGAGATAGGCATGATGGATTGTCACCTCTAAAGAGAACAGAAAACTCTTCCTCGGTTCAACACACATGACAGAAGAATTTTATTCAAATTGATTAACCAGCATCTTCTAAGTGGCTTAAGGTTTGTGTCTCTAACCACTTAAGCGAATAGGATTTTTGACATTGATTGCAGTAACCGCAGGAATCTGCTTTACAGACTTGCCCACTGCACAACTATAAAACACTGCTTCTCAACATTCTTTTATTTGACCAGACATTCCCCATGTGATATTTTCCACCTACTCTTGGAGAAAAAAATATCTAAAAATTCTCAACAAAAACAATACAAGTTTTCCTAGTACATATCTTTGGGCTGAAAATCTCCCTGTAAAATCTTAATACTGTCAGTGAAAAATTAGTTCATAAGGGAATTTTAAGGGACAGGCAAAAACATTTCCCTGCCGTAAGGAAAGATTAGCTGCTTCTTGTTATTGCTGACAGATGCTTATTTCACTTGTCCTTTAAAAGTACGCATGGCAGAAATGGTATAATTCCACATCCAATATGTGGTGTTTCCCCAATTTTTTTTTTCTCCTACCTAACCAAAATCTGATTCGTCACCTTAATTTTGTCTTATTTATTGAACTATTCAGCTTATTCCCTTTCTTTTCAGTGGCCTGTTTCTGGTCCTGTAAGAAGGAGTTGTGGCTTTCTGTTTCTGGAACAAATAAACCCACTCTCTCATACTTCCTGTTTTCAATGCCCCTGTGCTTTCTCTGACCTTCTCCACATGGTCCAACTCCTCTGATCCACAGTGAATGGGAAAACAGGAACCTCCTCCCAGCCTAGATCAATACAACTGTCTCTAGAGCGTGGCCTGCTCTCCCTGACACGCTTCTAACACAAGCCAACGAAACCTGTTGTGCAGGGTATCCTCTGCACAGGGCACTGGAGACCAGAAAAGCAGCAGGCATCAGGATTGGAGACAATTTTTTACATTTTTGTTACAAGGAAAAATTAATACAAATAATTTTCTGAATACCTCTAAGTAATGACATTACATTTCATATACCCTAGTGAGCACTCCTGTATTCAGATGCTAAATGCAGCAACCTTGGATTCCAAACACTCGGTCCTTATGCACAAGGAGCACCTTTGCCTGTCATTATTCTTCCAGCCTGATTTGTATGGTGCACCTGAGCAGCAAAGCATGGTCAAGAATTCGTTTGGCTTCAGAGTGAGAAATTAGAGAATAAATACATGGAGAATGAAAACTAAAAATAGAAAGCATCTTCTTGAATAAGAAGATAAGAAAACTTTATACATGGCCCATGCCATGAGACAAAGAGATACAAAAGAAATACCCAAACAATTGAATGACAAGATATATGAGGTAGCATAATATATGATAGTAAGCAGAGCAATTGTTTTGCCTTTTTTTTTTTTTTTTTTTTTTTTTTTCCCCAGTCCAGGGCAAAAAAATGCAGGAAAAAAGGAAAAATGCAGGTAATATCCTCTGTTCCTTTCATATCATGCAGCTAACAAGTTCTATTATGATATTGCATTACAGCCTACCTCACCACTGCTGAATAGACATGTATATATTACTGTCAGCTACCAATTTCAAAGCTTCCAATTCCAGAAACATGAATCCATTTGGACAAAAGAAAAGTCATCCTGCAGAGTAAGAAGTATTAAAAGTCTTTGTTCCGTCTATGCTTACATTGATCCCCTCTAGTTTCCCTCCAGAGGTTTAAGAAATGGTATTTCACCACAAACACTTCCAAGATCAGGCTGCATGCTGGTGGGAATCTGTGCCTATCCTTAGAACTTCCTAGAGAGAAATTCCCAAGATTGATGTAGACACCTACCAAAGTAGAAACATAATGGTATAAATGATAAATGAAGACTATTATATAACCATATCAACCCTTGGAATATAAATTGTGGATTTGACTATGGATCCGAAACACTTTCCTCTCAAATCTCTCTGCAATCCCAGTTTGCAATCATTTTTTACAGACTGTACTTTGTAATTCAGGTGTAGCTCACACTGAAGGAGGGGTTCACAGGGAAAATATGTTGTCATTGCAATCAGCCTTCGTGCAATAAACCATTCCCCTTCCACACCAGCCATCCCTACTCTCTTTAATTCAGCATAAACGATGAAACCTCAGAATAAAGCAGTACCACAGTGATAGTCTTTCTGTGGGTTTTGTAGCATGACCATCTGTGTGCACAAGGCAAGAAGCAGAGCCTGCACATTCACAGGTCACTCACTCCTGAGGTCACTTTCTTGCATACTCAGTGTGGAAACTGCATGTTCATTTATGAAAACTACATCTCCAGTGATGATGCAGAGTGAATTAAAGTATATTTCCATTCAAGGCTCAGTAAACAATTAACAGTCCTGCAATGATACTACAGTTCAGAAATTCATGCAGTTTCAAACACCTCAAAACATCTATGTTCAGAAATATTAGAGCTTTGGTGTTAAAAGTATTCTTAACAGTAGTTAGTTAATCCCATGATAAATCTGAGCAGTGAAATTAACCGTTTAGAAATGGAGTCAAAAGAAGCAATGCATAATATTTATTTCAACACATTTCTCTAATTGCTAATTGGACCTTCCTGGACCATGAAGATAATTAGGTTATTTTTTCCTCTCATTTTGTCATATCTCGCCTTTCGCATACAGTGTGCCTGGGAGAACACAATGTTCCAGCTGAGGGAAAAAAAAAACACTGAAGGATGGTAATTAGAGAAAATAGCAATGCAGAGTTGTGACCCATATCATGAACATTAACAAGTACTCAGGAAAGAGATCTCACTAGGAACAACCAGTTAATGATTGTATGAGAATTGCCTTAAGTTATTCTACTTGAAAAGGTGCAAGCCACTGAGGAGGGTAAAGTTCTTGCTGGTAAACTGAAAATAGGATTTGCAGACAGGCCCCCACCCAAACCTCACATCAAGTTTGAAATTTACAGTTTAATATGTTTGTACACTGAGAGCATATAGAGGAGAAAACTGTTTCAGATACAGAGAGCATGTCTGGTTTAGGAAGTGAAAAAGCTCTAATTTCTTTTATAGAATGAAGAAAATGCACTTCATTATATGAGTGAGGTAACGATATCTTTATATTTTTAAGATATCTGCATATGTTTTAGGATATGCACATATATTTTTCAAGAGACATAAACATGTTCCTTGGCAAGCTGAATATTTGGACATTTACTTGTGAGCCTGTTTATACAACTCTCGTTTAGTCTATGAGTTCATTTACCATTTTTCACAACGTTCTGTAAGTTTATTCCACAAAACTGAAAATGAGAAGTACGATATAGTTTTGTCTACTTAGTTGTGACCCTCAACTCCAGAACATTCAGCTTATCTGTCTTGTACCCACACACATTAATCTCAAAACTTTGTTCAAGGTAAAATGCCCAATGGCATCCTAAAGATTAAGCAGGCCTTTGCAAAGATACCCCCAGGTATTTTGTCCATGTGGAAGTCAGGCAGCAATTAATTAGTTATTTTTTTTCCCCCTTTTTTTCTTTTCTCAGGATTAGCCAGCTGAAGTGCTTACACCACATCTCCCCCAGCCAAGGCTGGCTGAGGCAGTGGAGAGAGGTGCACTCACATAATTTGACATCAGAAGACTCTGCCTTCAGCAGAAGGATGTGGCTGGAATATCCCCCATCAGTGGCAGGCCTGAATTCAGGGAGAATCCTTGTAAAGAAAAGAGCCAGCTAACCTTGTATTCAGTGCTGTAACATAACACACCTGATTTTATCTTCTAAAACTTCTAACATTTATGAACATCTCAGGAAAAATTCCTGCAAGTATTTTATTCACACATTAGCATAGAATAGGCTGGACATATAACTACTAAAGGAGAAAGTGGACTGTAAAATGAATATGGTTTTAAAAATTACTTTAAAGGCAACAAATAGATTTCATAGTTTTAATGAAGGAAATGGAGCAACACTTTATAGGCTAAAAACAAATTAAGGTAGTATGATAGTTATCTGAGTCACATTTATGATCATACACAACACTAAAACACTAAATGGAACTGTGGTAACTTAATACAACTAAGAAGAAATGCATTAATAATTAAGAAATTACATGATTTTTTTTGCAGTCTATCACAAATAGTGCCATCAAATTTATCTCATGTTTTTCCTAAGTAACTTAACATTTATAATCCCTTTAACCTGAATCAGTCTGTATCCATAGAGATAAAAGGAAAAAAAAAAAAGAACAATATGGAAACATATTAAAGATTCCATTCAGCTTTCCCTGAAGGCTTCCAAGCAGTTTCAATTATAGCTGTGTCAAACTTAACACTCTAATGGTCCCTTTACACATTGTTTCATATATTTATACTCCATGAAATTACTAGTAGAAAATAAGGACCGAAGTAAAAAGTTCCTAGCAAAGCATGACTGAAGGCAAGCTTTAGATAAATTATACATCAGTTACAATTCTATTCTTGTAGCTATTACTGGTACAAGTTGTTCATGTGTCTAAATAAAATCCTCTCATTGGTGCCATTTTCCAAGTTATACAGGAGCTTCAGAGTGTCACCAGGTAAAAGACAGATGGAAATTTTGGGATTGTCAGTTATGCTTTAATTCTCCTACTGAGAGATGTTTTTTATTTTTTTTATTTATTTACTAAAGGCCTTTCATTTTCAGGTACCTTAATATTTATAAGAATTGTATATGGCCCCAGCTTCAGCTGATCTTCAGTTCAAGCCAAATCGATACACTTTTTCAGCCAAATCCATACACTTTTTCCAGTGTTTGGTTTTTCTAGTGTTTGGTTTTGGCCCTTCTGCTGTCTAACTAATAGCAAAGTGTATCTGGTAGAGGCTTTATGTCCAGAACGCAGGATAAATAATTTCTAAGCCCTACTGGAAGGCTCTTGAGAGATGACAGGGAAAGAATTTAATTGTATCGTGAAGGGCTCTGTGGAAAATCCATGGCTAAGAGCAAGCTTAATTAGCAGGAATACATAGTGACATTGGCCTATGCAGCTACTAGAATTAGACAATATATGCACAGTTAAAAGTTTTATATTTACACAGGTCAGGTACATCACATACAGATTTGGGGCTGACTTCATTAATGTTTGAATAAAAGTTTAAAATGTTTGGGGTTCGTAGGTCAGAGCAATTAGAAACAGGGAGTATTCGGTGCAGGTTTGCAGGGTGCTTAAGCTCATTGAGATACACCTCAAAAAGGTGGATGCTGTGAAAACATCACAGAAATTATTTAACAACAAGATACTTATTTTTATCAGCACAATAATAAGCCTTGCTCACTATTTCAAAATCGGTGGGAAAAAGTCTGGTTTCATGTCAAATTATGATCCAGTCCTTGTCAACAGATTAGCAATTAGGCCAGAGAAGCATATTGATATTCATATTTTGTGAAACTAAAATACGCTATGTTTATCAGCCTCAGTGCTTTAAAATAAATATTGACAGGAAAAGATGGGGAAAATTTATTTGTTATCCCATCTGCCACTCAAAATGTCAAGTCTGAGCAATGTCATTTTTCAGTCTTTAGTGATATGTGATCATCAGATATTGTTTATCTTTACTTTGTGATGGTATTATGAAAGAATAGTCAAAACTACAAAGGTCAAGTTGTTCCTTCTGGTTTGTCAAGCTGTATAATCCTTCTTCAGTGGACTTAGATTTTGGGAGAGATGTGGATGACAGCAGTTCTAAGAGAATTGAAAACCAGATCTGACATTGAAAACTTTTGGAGAAAAAAAAAATTTATTGATCATAGGACAACCAAGAAAGTGACGTTATAAAAACTATGAAGGGTTCATACAATGGTACATTTGTCATCATATGCTCCTCATGACTAGTGAGGATGAATATGGCTAAAGGCACCCCTATGCATGTTATCAGGAGGGCTGAATTCAATGTAAACAGTACCTATCAATTTCCCTGCTTTGAGAAATGGCCCTTTACATTTCCACGGGCACGTAATTTTGCAGTAGTTCAAATAATATGCAATGGTGGTTTGGAGTCCAAGTTTCGGTCCCAAAATAGCGACTACACATCATCCATCCAATGGTTGGGATGAGAGTTTAGTCCATGACCAGTGGGATAATGTTATAGAGACTATATAAAGATCATGGTTAGATTAATTAAAGGATGATACCTCTCTTTTTTCTGTATGAACAAATCTGAGCCCTTTGGAGGCAGGAACTGCAAAGGAAAGTGGTTTACATTCACTTTCAAACTACACCATTTGGGAGAACGTTTCTGAAAAACTACCTACACGTGTGACATCTGATATAAAGCTCAACTGAGGACCTTGGCCCAAGAATATTCTTCTCTTGAGATCTGAACATTATCAGTTTGGAATAAGAAAATTCTCTGCTTGAGTGATTTTGATTTTTTTAGCTAAAAGTTGTTTCTTAGAAACAGCTTGCAGCTTGGAGCAGTATGGACAGATGCCGCTGAGTTGGAAAGGTTATCTATAACTGTCTCACAAATTCAGGATGTGTGTATTGATTACACTGCTCTAAGTTGTCCATATTGCTGGATTTTGGGGGTAAATACACATACATCTGCAAAACAGCATTACGAGAGCCAATTATTGCTAGCAGCATATAAATTAATGACAAAAGAGTATGACTTCTGTAGGCTCAACCTCACATACTCATTTGCAGATGTTAATGAGGTGGAAAATTAAAAAAGACAACAGTACGTGGTATTTGCTAATTCCAAGCACTAAAATAACTTATTTTACATGCCTAGATCTAAAATTTTCTTAGCCAGAGATCACCATGCTCCAGATTTAAATCACAGAAAATGTGGAAGTGTAAATTATTGAAATTTATTTTCACTGGGGGCTGTTTGGCTCATCTGTGAAGATGTACAAGTTAATTATTTTTATTCTATTAGAACAATATCACTAATGAGATGTGAGCAGAAGGGAGAAGAAGCATACAGCGGAAGTTATTGTCAGAGTCTCTGCTGGTAGTGCTATTTCATATGCTCCTGAGAATAGAACAACAAGTACATCCATATAATTTAAGAAGTCAAATTACATTTTTTCTCAGCTCACTTCACATAACAAATAACTTGTTCACTATGAAGTCCAAAACTACACGTCAAAAAAGCGACAGGCTCATGTTGAATAAATTCCTGCAACAACAACAACAACAACAAATTAACAAAAAATAAAAAGGCACGTTTCTATTTCAGTAATATAAAGAATTCTCAAATATTTTTTAGCATTGGGACCTTGGTTGAGCAGTCATTGGCTCAACCAATGAGGCAGAGACATATATTCTGTCTCCGCTGGCCAGTGGCCGGGTAACAAGACTCCTTTCCTTTCCCCAGACTGGTCTCAGAGGCTAATAAACCCTTGTTTTCATCTCCTGGGCAGTGCCAGAAACAGTCCTTCCCGCCATTCTCAGAACATGCATCGCTGGAAGATCCCTTAGTGCTGCAAGGCTCACAGGTCCCTGCGCCACAGCTTCTGCATTCCAGTCTTGAGCACATCACAAAACCCAGCAAAGTCAAGGACAGGGTTTTACCAATTCTCATGGGCCCAGCTGCTTCCTGACTTGATTTGAAAGATTTATGGTTGCATCTGGCCCCTGGCAATAGCCTTGTCTTTGTTGGTGACTGACACAAGGCAAAAGAAGATTTAGTTCTATGTAATTTGCATCTTTGCTTCCAAATGTGTACATGGGCCTCAGCGTTTGAACACAGCTCCTGCTGATTTAAACACTGAGAGCAGAACTGAAGGGACTAAAATGGTTTAAAAATACTGCATTCACCCTTCAAATATATCTTTAATTATTTTTTCTTTTAAAACCCTGAAAGATAAAGACTGAAAAAATGCATGTGGCATTTTTCATTGACTTTGTAGTCTTTCCAAGTCCTACTGATATGGTATAACTTTAATGACACAGTTACAATTTTTTGCCTTCCAAGCAATCATGATCTCAATGGAAGTGACAGTAAGAGATGCTCCCTCTGAAACTGTGTCTCAGGAGATAGAGCTTTATTGGAAGAAATTCAGTACACTTCTGACACAATGAAAACACTATTAACAGTAACTAAAATATATTCATAAAAGCAGCTTCTTTTCAATAGCAAAATCCTTGGTATTTACGCTGTTAAAGAAAGGAAGGAACTCTGTGGAGCTTTGCAGTGACTCTGTGCTCCCCTCCCTGGGTCCCTGCAGATGCAATGTGACTCCATGGCACAGCTATTATCTTCTCTTCTCAGAAAGTTTGGTCTCAGTGGAAGTGACACTAAGATGCTCCCACTGAAATCATGTCTGGGGACAGGAATTTCATGGAATTGATTTGCCTAAGGCACAGTGAGTAACACTAGTAAGAGTAACTCGGGCATATTCACAGTAGTGGCTACTTTTCAAATGCAAAATCCTCAATAGCTGAGACTTCAAAGGACAGCAAGCACCATGGCTGGAGCAGAGCCTTAATGCATTTTGCAAAGCTGAAGGCAAACATACAAGTCTGCCACCAGTAAGCCTGTATCATATTTTGAAGAGATAAAGTTTCTCAAATTCAACATAGCAGAACAAAAATTTTCATTCCATGCTTAGGTCTCTGTACCTAAACTGTGGCAGAAAAGATCTTAAACTCTTTCTAATAAAAGCACAGTGTTTCTCCTCCAATTACAAAAACTAGAGAGGCCAAAGTGACTTCAAAACACAAACCTGAGATATGAGGGGAGAAAAAATCAACCAACAGTCACCAAGTCTACCATCAAGCTCACACTGTGGCCTTAACCTTCTAAAGATTACTTCATGCAAGTTCAGCTGACAGGAAGGACAAGATGGGCAGTGTCAAGCATTTCTCTGTGTCCTGTCCACAGAAGCTACAGCCACATTGTGATTATGGATCCTGCTTCCTGCACGTGAAGTGTTGGAAAATTGCAGCAGCAAGCAGCTAATGATCTTTACTGCATGGGCGTTAATGGGAATTTCTGCCACAAATGTTTGACAGTAAATGATATTCCCAGGAAAGAGAAAAGAAAAATGGGGAAAAAAAAATCCCCACAGACCCCAAGAAACTGGAACAGTCAAACAGCCATTTTCTCCCCTAACAGATCTAAAAATGTGGAATCATTTAATCAAACTTAAACATCAGTTAAACACCAGTTAGGACTACTCAAAACAATTCTGGGAGTGGGAATAAAGTCAATTTCAATCTGAAATTTTACAATTAAAAGGCAACTAAAAAACACAAATTAAATTGGAATTATTAGGCAAACTTCCATTGTTATGGTTACCTTCTCTTCTCATTTTATGACACCTGGCTGTATTGAAAACTTAGCAACTCACTTTTCTTGCAAAAAAGAAAATTTTTCTTTAGCCCCAGCCTTTTGTCATATCTGCATGATTTTGTTATGCAATTTTCCCTCAGTGATTCCATTTTTCTGTGGCAATATGTTTTACAAGAACAAGCAATGGAACCAAAATGAAACGCTGCATGTTACAAATATTTGACTTTTTTTAAATTATAAATAGAACCAATCTTACTGCAATAACAATAATAAAACAAAAGTAGTACGAATGGAGAACTTGTAAATACTGTCATTGTTGACACACAAAAGATGACTCGGAAAATGAAGACTTAATCTTCTCAGATAAATGGGATCTTAGCTGCTGACTTTTATGTGCATGGTATTTCATGCAAAGAGCAATAAATGTGTATTTTCTTGAGAGTGTGAGAATGACAGCAGTAAAAAATGTTGTCAGTGGCATCTCTTCAGAGCAGTTACAACCTGAATTGAAAGAGCAAGAAAATGAACCACCAAGACTGTAGGTATTGCTATCATTCTGCTGTCTTCCATGTTAATTGAAGAGGATTAGAGTTCTCATATGTTCCAATCTACAATAATTCATTCACACTATTTGTTTTCAATTAAACAAATCTAAAGAGGAGAAAGAGAGAGAGAGGAGAAGAACACTTGAGGTGCCAATCAGGAACAGTAATAAAATGCCTTTTTTAAAGCCTTCTGCATCCACTTGCAGATCTGAGAGGAGCAGACATGATGCTACACAAGGCCTTTATGAGACTAAACTCTGAGGCCAGAAGACCCTGGGGTACTCGTGGATGTTGGCATCCAAGCCCTGTGCCCTCAGCCCAGGTGCCCACAGTGCTGTTCCTGTTAACAGGGAACTCACTGCACTCGCTCCCGGCCCGCCACATCCCATCCCTCCTTCTGACATGCTGATTTCTGGGATGATAATCATAATCCTCATATTTGTCCATGTGTAAAATTCCTCAGCATCACATTTTCAAAGAGGCCTCAGACTGACATTTCAGCAGCAGCTCTCGTCTGAAGCTCAGCACACACAAAATTCTTTCTGTACTTGTACAGATCGAGAGATCTTACATCACTCAAGCAGCAGAGGAGCTCTCTGAACTCTGTGCTCTGGCAGCACAGGTTGTTTGAAGCTCACAAAGGAGCTGTGTCATGTTCTTTGCTGTTGAGCACTGCCTGGGAATTTACTGTCCTCTAGTTTTTCATGCAAAAACTTGATAGTGAAACCATCAGTACAGAGTGCTGAAAAGACAGACTGCAGCAGCACTGGAACAAAGATGACTTTGTTTTTGTGTTTCTCTTTCCTCACCTTCCAACTCTATTCCAATTTTTCTACTTGTTTTCTTTACAATATTTTTTTCCCTTACGTTTAATAAAATGCACTTTTACATTTACATTTTAAAATTTTATTTTATTAATAAAACAGAGACCTTGGAAGAATCACTAATGAATGAGGTTTTGGTACTAATTTTCCATGTTTTGCCTTGTTCTTATTTTATGTTAAAAATACACTTGTACAAAACAGAAATAGGATTTCCAAAATAAAACATATATGTATTTTGGCAGAAAAAATGAAAAGACGAAACCACAAACAAATGTTTCTTGCATTACTCTAGAGAAATGTCAGTTTGAAGCCTAGATAACGTGATACAGTCACCAAATACCTTGTTTGCTGGTCATCAAACAAAAATCTCAAGATGCCACTTTGGATTCAGGCCAAAATCATGTGTTCAAAAAGCAAAAAAGCACTTTGTGTTTTGTGCTTCAAGTACCAGATAAGTTGTACTGTTCAAATGCTGGGCTCCCTTCCAAGCCTCCACAGGCTGCAAAAACAGTGTTGCAAGCAAGAAATTGCCCCGTGGTAAGGCTTCTCTTTCAGTGTGCACCCAAATACATCTTCATTTTTATCCAGCTCTAGATTTTAACATTTTTTATGTTATGATTTTGAACCAGTTATTTTTAAAAGAAATTATCTTAATCATAAAATGTGCTACTTTACAACCTGGACTAAGAGAAATAATCTTCCAATTCATTCATTCATTCCCATTCACAAACACCTTTGGACTAAGAGGGAGAGTGACCTTCCAAGGGACAGCTCAGTGTTTCCCCAAGGCAGTTACTGGTCCCCCTTGGTCACAACCAAACCAATCCATTTAATGTTTAGTAGCTGTTGAACCTAAGCAGGTACACGATGGTCCTTATGTCGCTCAGTCTCTAAATAAAGCAGGAACGCCATTTGTGCGCCCAACAGAAACCAGAGCAGAGCAGGGAAAGCGAGTTCCTGTGAACAGCCCTCTCAGCTGGGGCTGGCTGCTGGCTTCTGTCCCTCCTGTGCCAGAGGGCTCAGACTCCAGCAGGACATTGCTGGAGATATTGGGCGCCTCTCCCCTGCACCAGGACCAGAGTTAGTGAAGGGTGAACGGTTTGATCCCAAATGAGGCTGTGAAAAACAACCCTGGCCAGCCTTCTTGTAAACATTAGGCATCCCTGTCTCACAATGAAATTAACAGCATGGAAAACTGCATATAAATTCACAGCAAATTCACAAAGTCCAAGTCTCTTATTTAATTATTTCAGCAAATATTGGATCCATGTTTAATTTGCAATTAGGTTGTAAGTTTTACCAACGGGTACACTCTCCCAAGAGGTGACACTGCCTGATAAGGTTGAACAAGATGTGAATTGGAGTGGTGCTGTTTCCTGTCATGTGCCATATTTCCTGGTCCCACTGCTCATCAGCGACACTTTACAGACAGGTCTTACAGTGTGTATCAGCGGTGTCTGAACAAACACAGAGGTGTTTGCACAATAAGCTCTGTTTGTGATGGGATCTGCATGCATTACTTTGGTAACATCAATGAGGACAACTTCCACAAGTGATATATTATAGTAAACCCACAGAAATCTTAAAAAGTCAAGTATAAGCAGCCCTGATTCAGCACTACTTCAAACAAAAATAGAATACCAATTAGCGCAGCAGAGAAATGCAACATAACCAACGCTTGAGTCAAAAATATCACAGAAAGACTCCTATTTCTTCACTTTATAAAACACTGTTTCCACCATCCACTTCCCTTCTCCTTCAGTCTTCATAAAATAGTAAATTGAGACAGAAGACTGAATCTTTAGTGGACTGTAGGGGGACAAAAGATCTTTATAAATACAAAAAGCATTTAGATCTTTCACAAATGGTTACAAGTTATAGTAGATGCAAAGGAAATCATCAGTAATGTAACAGACAAAATGTAATGAAGCAATAATTTTAAGTCACTAGTCCCAAGAAAGACCAAATCTTGACTTTTGTCACTCAGTGTGACAGATAAAATTTCTTTGCCACAGGCTGGAGTTGTTGGTAATCTTACAAAGTGTTTCTGAGTGTCAAAATCTGTTATTAAACATAGAATACCTGATTCTACACAGCATTAAGCTTTTTTATTATTATTTTAAATATAGTCTTACATATTTTGTTGTACTGAGGCACCTGCAGAGTTGTGATAAAATCAGTGGAACTGATAAACAAGTAAGGAATTATTTGCTTGTCATGCTCAGAAATATCAGCAAAAGGCTGAGAAACAATCCATGCTAAATAAAGGCATTTCTTTCCCAAAGTCTTTAACACAGTTTGGAAAAACCTTTATTCATTATTATTAATAGAGAAGAAAGTCACAAAGGCCTGGTGGAAACAAATTGAAAAGTATTTGGCTTCTCTTCTCTCCCTTTCCTGCCAGTCACTTGCACCATCTCCAAGGCTGTCCCTATAAAATTTCCAGCTATTTCTGCTACCAGCAGAGATGCACAGCATGAAGCTTATCCACATCAAACAGCCTCCTCCAGAGCTTACCAGTCACTCATTTTAATGTGTTTCTGTCTTTCTAATCAGCTTGGTCAATCTCTGGCATTTTGCATCTCACATGTATATCTACACATTATACTGCTGCTGGTTTATTGAATTTATGAAATTTCTTTACCCTGGTGGACCAGCCAATGAGTTTTCTACTGATAATTTAACTGTGGTAAGTAAGCTTCATCCATCATTTCCTTATTTATCTCTGGAATAGAAAGCAATAGTCATAGAGTCTTTGAAAAAAGGTTTTGTGACCTGACCCCATGCCTTCAATGAAAACTAATAATGAATTGATAATAATGGGATTTTTCTTAGGAGTATGAGACCTGTCAAAGCATGGGCTGAAAAGAAAGTTCCATTAAATAACTTGGCAATGATGCAATGTTGGTTGATCTGATTGTTCGTCCTTTGGGAGTTATAAATCAATAGCACGTGCCCAGATTCATGAAAAAGTTAAAATCTCTTTCATGAAATACTATTCAAAGGATTTTTATTATGTATTTTCATGCATTATTTAATAATTTGATTTATATTGATTCTTATTATCAAACCATGAGGAATTACCATTTCTTGTTCTTTGTATTACAGTCTGTACAACTGCATAATGAAAAGGCAGCTCTAAAAAGAAACAAATTGCTGTGTCCATCCTCCATAGAAAATAATATCCAGATCCAAATACATGCTATTTTCCCTGATTGGGAAAAAAAAAAAAAAAAAAAAAAAAAAAAAAAAAAAAAAAAAAGAGGCTGTAGTTTAAAAAATTTCCTCTGACATTTTTTATTATTATTTTTTAATTTTCAACAGACATACTGGGTTTCTATTTTACATACAGATAAATGTTCACCTCTTTGCCACAATGAAAAATATCTCCAAAATAATACAAAATGAATCCTCAGTGGTACCTTCATGAATCACATGAAACTGTGTGCATAGAACAATATTTTCTGGGATGTCAGAATCTCACTTTGAATGCAAGACACTGAAGCTGGCTCTGTCTCACTCCAGCGTGAGACTGATCCTCCAGAACAACCTCAGCCCCAAACATAGCAACTACCAAGAAAACAATTTTTTTTTTGCTCTATTTATAAAACAACCAAAAAAAGTGGAAGTTTTAGCTTGAAAAGCCTCAAATAGAGCAAGAGTCACAAAAAATAATATTTTGTAATCTTTTGTGCAGTAATGCACTGAAGGGTCCATAAAACAGTTGCTCATGAGAGACAAACAAAAGGTAAATGAAACAAAGGTACTTTTGGGGGACAATGCCAGCACAGCCTCCCTGCCCTGGAGACTGACCTTTCCAGACTTCATGTTTCCAGTTAATCAGAAAACCTGGCGGCACAGGAATGTAGAATTTGGACAGTGCTTTGACTCCAAACCTTCCGGATACTGAAGGTGGTAGTGTCCTAAGATCCTGATTTAAAGCCTACACAATTTATATAGTCTGTCTTGAGATCAGACTTGTTGATTTAACCACACTCTTACTGTTACTGAACTGGTCCAGAGCTGATTGATTCCTGTAATTTCCTGTATGAGATATATATTTATTCATCAATAAGTTACACACAGCTTTGCCTGAGTCAGATGTTTTCCTTTCTTTTTAGATAGTTTTTTTTCTCCTTGGTGCTTCCCCTATTCACTCTTATCCCTTTACATTTTATAATTAAATTAATTTTAAATAAATAAAGATGTTTTCATTAAATCCCATTATGAGGAGAAAATATATCCTATCTCATCTCTCCTTTTTTTATTGTGTTAAACTAAAAAAAGTGTTGCTTGTCCCACAGTACTTTTCCCACTCACTTTTCAAACCTGTAGTCTTTTTCAGAATGTTAATTTTCTGTCATTTTGAAGGACCAGAAACTAAACTTGTGCAGACAAAAAAGGCCATTACTTACACAACAGTACTACTGCTCTTGTGTATCCACAGGTGTGGGAACTTCACTGGGAACAACTGAGTATGGAACAAGGTGCACTTTTAGTACAGTGACTTTTACCCTACTGAGCATTGGGAAAAAAGGAGGCTGGAAGTGGAAAGAGTGAGACCTACAATATCATCACTTGGGGAGAATATCTTACAAAAAAAGCAGAAGACTGTTCAAGAAAATGTTTCAAACAAAAGGTGCAACCATTTCCTCAAAAAAATTGTCAAGCGAAATCTTTTATCCTTTGGTTCTCCTTGCTCTGCAATCACCTTCTCCTTCCATCTGCAGTGTGACAAATATGTACGAGCACATGTGTAAGTGTTTGCATTTGTCCTTGTCTGTGGGCTTTCAGAAAGTGCTTTTGTTTAATGCAAACATTGGATCTGAGAGTAAAGACAAGGCACTGTTTAGTGCTGAGCATTCTGCTGCATTATTTGCATGCTGGATTTTAATCAGAATCACACTTTGTATTTTCCAATTGTTTTTGGTTTTGTTTTTTCCCCAACATAGCTAGCAATTCCAGTTCTTTGTTTTGCAAACTAAGCCCACCAAGTCATTATATCATCTTTCTGCCAAAACTTCTGTGGTCTCCTACTTTAAACAATTTTGTTTCTCCTGAGCCAGGCTTTGCAGCAGCATTTTAGTTATTTTGGGTGTTTTGATCCCTGATACAATCTGTCCTCAAATTCCATGAGTCTCAAAGACATTAATCCTAGCTCACTAACTCCTATGGAAGTGTTTAGGGTTTATTCTGACAATGCAGCATTCTTTAAGTCACTAAAGCGCCATCTGATTTCTTCTGTTCACATTCTGTAAGCTAAAAAAAAAAAAAACAACAACAACTAAAAAAAACAACTAAGGTGTTACTGAGCTCAATATTTTAAAACAATTCCTTTAAAACAATACCTAAGACTTATTGTTCTTTTCAGCTCAATCTACTTATTTGAACTCTTTCAAATTATCTGCACCACTCGGAATTACAATGAAATTTAGAATCACTTTTCTTGTTGGTAAAATCTTTGCTAATGTTTTGGGTTGGTTTTTTTTATTATTTTTTTTCCTCCCTGCAATTGCTTCATTTCAAGTGCTATGATTAAAAATAACCAAATGAGAGTTAGGAGTTTTGACACAAATTGGAGGGGACTGCTTAGCAGTACAGCTGCTGTGCTGGATGTTAGAGGAAGAAGCTTGAGAGCAGAGGAGGAGGAAGATGTGGCTGCAGGTTCAGTTCAGTGCCCCTGCACCCCAGTTCCAGTCCCCCAGCCCCAGAGTCTGCTCCAAGGCAGCTGAGGGGGGACCTCTGGCACTTCCCACACATCTCCCACCATTCTGTACATGTTCTCATGGAAAATGGACATACATACGGAACGCTCCTGTCTCCTGTGATGTGTGGCTATGTGCAGCACAGAGGGTCAGGGAATGCAGAAGGGTACAGGGAATATTTTTAGAGGCCATTTACTGTATGTAAGAGTGCAAAAACTCTGCGAATGGGAGGCCAGATGATAGCCACAATAGTATACCATTGCTTTCTCTATAGAGCCCCATGAAAATAAATATTTTCAGGAAAAAAAAAAAAAAAAAAGTCATTTTCTTAGGTTACCTGCAAAGCCACAGCAGCAAGATATTCCACATATCAATACACAAGGTATCCCACTGAGTCAGTTTCTCTGCTAGAAAAATTCAGCACAAATGACACCACAGTGGATGTGTATCTCTGCTGAAGGAACCTCCAGATGTGCTCAACCCCTTGCCCAGGCTGCACCCTCTGAGGCCATGACAGTTACCATGGCAGCCACAACCAGAGATGTTGCAGGACCCAGAAAGGTAACCTGAAATACTTGAAGAATGTCATTTAGCACACAACAGTACTCTCCTCCAGAACTGAGCCAGGATTTCTCCAGCCCATTTTTTATTCTTTATACAGACCTTGTATTAGAAGACAATATTTTCTCTATTTTGTTTGATTAATTTGAATACTTTTTTCCCTTGTCCAGATGATTCTCAGTACGAATTTAAAGGTAAGCAAAACCCTTGCTCTTGAAGTCATAGATTACAGGGGGGAAAAAAAATAACCCACAGATATTTTCCCATGCTTTCTCTGTGAGAATACCAGTGAGTTACTTTCTCTCTTTCTCTTTGTGACAGAGACCACACAAACACTACAGGTTTTGAATTGCATTCTGCCAAGTGCCAGGACATGAAGCTTCTATCCCGCCCACAATGCGTATTTGTGAAACGCTGGCACTGCTCTAATCTCAAATCTTCCTTCCTGCACTAATCCTGTCTCTTTTCTAGGAAGTCTCCATACACAGGAGGCTCAGGAGGACCAGCTGAGCACACCTGGGCCAGGAGAGAGGTGTTGAGTAAGTGCTGAGATAAGCTCTGAGGACCAGCAGCTGGGGGTTTTGAAGCTGCTGGAGATCCCCATGACACAAGGTGCACTTTATCAGATGAGCATCCTGAAATGAGGAAGGAAGGACAGAAGCAGCACAGAAAACTTTGTGCTGCAGGACGAGAGATCAAGGCTTTGTTGGTCACTCTTCCCATATATTATGTTTAGATGTAGCTTCAATTCCTCACCGGTTGTTCTCGTTTGCATCAGTTACAAAGTTTTTAATGATCACTCTCACCATTTTTTTGTGCAATGCACAGATCATACAGATGGACCTTGACAGCTTCAGGAAAAGGCTGTGTGAGTGCAATTCAAACACAGAAGCACACACTTCAAAATGGCATTTCAGCAATCTCTGTCCCTGTTGCATTTTCTCCCAAACTGTGAAGGGAGATGATGGTGTAGGGATACTGAACACTTCTGAATGATAATATTTCCCACAGAGAATCCAACCTCACTGATATCCAGCAAATATTGAGCAGGCACAGACACATTCAAATGGGTGGCCTGTTATGCATCCCTGTTTCTGACTAAGGATTTGTGTTATTTAAGTTGAACACATCCTATTGCAGTGCTGTTAATCATTCTGGTATTTGCCAGACCATTCAGATTTCGCATCCTGCTTTGTAATTAGGTATGAAAAACTGCTCAGAACTGCTCATGTGATTTAGGAGATGAAAACCAATAACATGCAGCTACACAACTTGCCAGAGCCATGCTGGTATCCTTGCACTACGCTGCACTGGCAGAGGAGGATGCCAGCTTCCATCTGGGAACATCGTACGTAGTGCTGGGTTGTGGAAACAGTCTTTTCTAAGTCACTTAAGTGCTTTTTAATTTCTTGGCAGCAGTGTTTGATAAATTTTCTTGGTTACAACTAATTTCATTTCAAGAAAACGCAAGCAGTGACTATTTCAAATAATATTAAAAAAACCCAAATATCACTGAGGGAAAATTAAGAGAAAAATAAGCAATAATAATGGCAGAAAACATAAGCACATATGCTGGGCTAAGATGTGCGTGCTTAAACTGAAATGCACAGTCAACATTCCAGAAAGTCATTCTTTCTTCCTTTCAAAAAAAAAAAAAAAAAAAAAAAAGCAAGACAAAATACATGGGGAATATTCCTTTTTTTTTCTTATGGAACACTGTATTGATTGTCAAGGATTGCAAAAGCAGTCCTAGGTAAAATGAAAACAGCACCTAATAGGCAGAATCTCCCGGCAGCAAGTGAGTTGGAGAAATGGTGATGAGAGCAGAGGAGAAAACATGAGTCCTATGCAAGTCAATCCTGTCTACAAAAATAGAAGCAGCAGAAGGAACAAATTAGCAAGGTTTTTTCAGATACAACACAGAGCAGTTAAAAAGAAGTATGATGTAATTGGGGTCATGGAGATTTGGCTTATGCTGGAGACTGGCTAAGATACCAAACTGAAAAATGAAAGGAGACTCATAAAAATTGAAAACAAATGTTGGGAAAGGGGAGGTTCAATACCTAAAGTTCATATTGCAGATTTGATAAGGAACAGAACATTATCATCCTAATTACAGAGGTGTGGAAGTGAAAGACAGAAGCATTAGATGTTGGGATGACATAATAACCCCACGTCCTAAGAGGCAAAATATGCCAGATGATCCCATTTACTCAGCCATGGTGGAACTTCTCTGCAGCGTGCCTGGGAACACAAACAATCTATTTGGCCTCCTGGGAACAGAGATATGAACAAGAGAGAGCAGGAAGCTGGCTGAGATATTACAGCTAACGCTCCTTTTTGATCAGACACCCTGGATCAAGCTACGGCTGTTGTGTTTGGGTTTATTTTTTTTCCATTTCTGTTGAATTCCCATAGGTTTTAGAATCTGATACAGAGGATATTTTAAAATTTCTCCTCTTTCAAGACATTCATTGACAAAATTATTAACTTATTTCTGCAACTATGATAAGAGAGCAAAGAGATGTGGGTGAGGAGGTGTTGCCAACTGTCCAGCAATTGCTGAAGGAAACATTAGTGGGACAGCTAATCTCTGACAGGCTGTTCATCCAGCATGATGCAAAGAGCCTGCCTCTGGCAGGAATTAATGAACAGCAGAATCTGGCAACAGTCTTCTGCTTGCAATACAAATCTGAGTTCATGGCTGCAGAAAAGATGGAAATTCCTAAAGGCTGGCATTCCAGATACAGTGAAATTGAAAAATATCACTACTGTGATGGGCCAAACACAGGTAGAAATCCAAGAGTGAGGAGACTGAATTTTGGAAGACCTCCTCAAAAGTTAGCGGTGACCTGCCTTAGAAATGGAACTGCTCTGAACCTCTGAATGTCTCTGTCTTCTGAGCCCAACAATTCTAACATCTGCATAAAGATTCAAAGTCCTCTTTGCATGACCTGCTTGAAAGTCTCACACACACCTTTCATTCTACTCTCAGAAATGCCTTCCTTCCATCTTTACTATTAATTACAGTAGATTCATCAGTTACCAACCTCAGGCAGAACATCATTAGTCAACAACAAAATATGATATAATAAGGTACCCACAGTGTCTCAGCATCTTCCTTTATTGTCCCTGCATTAAAATATTTATTAAATATTAATGAAGTTTCTTGAAACTGCTCCTGCAATGAGGCCTTTTCAAAGGAAACACACGGCTGATAATGTGTTTCAGTTCAAGTATTTACAAGTGTCATCTGCTTCTGTGGTCGAGAATCAGTTAAATAACTACAATTTGTGCCACAGCTTTCCTCATGCTATGGCTGATTCCAGCAAAGTATCTGAGCATGCAGCCTGGTATAATTCTTTCAATTAATCAAACATAAAGGGTAATTTATAGCAGAAAGGTAATTAATAAGAAAAAAAATCCAGAACAAAACAAGCTTCATGTAAAACTCTGCAGACAATTTTACTCTTTCCTTCAGACTCATGCCATGTTTTTGTCCCTTCTCCTTGAGCTCTGTCCTTTCCCCTGCTTTGCTGAGCAGATATGCAGACTTTAGACTCAGGTTTATAAAAGTGCTTTCAGAATACAGACATCAAGCTTTTTCCAGTTCAGTAAATTATAGTTAAAATTGACCTTCTGGTCATTTCTTCAAAGGTGTCCTTCTGGCTTCAATATCACAAGACTCTAGCCTTCAAAAGCACTTGTCCCCATGCTTCTAAAGATCTCCAGAGCATTTTATCTTATTCCCATCCTTTCCATTTTTTAATTTTTTAATATTTATAACTATGTTTAACTATGAATATTCTAGTAAATACCTCAAAATCCCTTGCCTTTATTTAATGTTAATCAAAGATATCATCAAAATAAGTTACAATAGTTACAAGGATTTAGTGAACTTTAGGCACCAAAACAGTTTAAATAAATTGACACAGTACTCAGAAATATGCTAGAGTGATGAATTATTTCTAATCCATTAATATTGCAAACTCCTTTTACCATTCCAAGGCTATTTTTATGTGGATTCAGGGCTTATGCTCTAATGTTATTTATTTGAAATAGCAAATAGAGGCAAACACTCAGCTAGTGATCCTTTATCCTTCCTGGGATTCCATTTCTCCACTCTGTCTGCCCAGGCTCTTTAAAGTGCAATATCTTATTATACAATATTTATATTCTATCAACCAGCTACTTGGCACACACCAGGCTTCACACCTACTGATGCAACTGAGAGGTGACTTTCTGTAACCACTGAAGTACTGGGTACATATTTTGGAGGGATTATTATGCGATTCTTGATTGCATGATTCAGCACTATTTAAAGCCTGATGAAAGTGCACAATATTTCAGACCTTCACATATGGGAAAACTTGGCTCATTTGGTCTGCTGGAAGTGGGGTTAACTGCCATGTGTATAGGGAAGGGGGATGGTGGGAAGAGAAGGAAAGACAAACACCAAGGAAAGGGGGATAGGGAGTGTGATGAAGTTCTTAGCTCCTCTGAAGTGGAGAAAGAAAATGACTATTTCTAGAATTTAGAAATGTTAAGTATGATGGAAAACTTGGAAAATCATGATGTGCCATAAGAGCACCTCTATAGAGTTCAGGACTTTTATCATCTGGTTGGAGTTACAGACCTTGGATAAACTTTTGTCAGTGTATTATAGCTCTCCCTCTGGTTTATCCTTTTATTCCCATGCTCTCCAGTTTTCTGCTTTCACTGGTATAGCATTGATGAGGGCAGGGTGTCATCCTCCCTAATCATGTGCTCAGTGTCTGTGAACTCTGGTAGTTCTACTATGCTGGACAGTCAGTGAGAGAGTTGTTTTGTAACAGATGCTCAGAAATGTAAATAAAATAATAGGTGTTTGTTCAAATTCTTACATCCTTTTTCTAACAATTTTATGTCCTTTTACTAACTATTTATTTTTTCAATAGGCTCAGTGATTAATATAGTATGAGTAAAAGGCTTTTGAAATAATAACTGATGCTCCCAAATGACTATTCTACACAAACTGTATATTTTAATTTGATCTCATTTTTAGTTTGGAAATTAGGGAGCAAGACATTTTAAATGGCGTTGCATGTCTGCCAAATTTCCTTTCCCACAGTAAAGGGTGGCCATCTGAGAACAAATTTGAAAGACAGATAAAAGTCTGAAGTTCTTACACACATTCTGGAAATCAGCAGCTGTACAGGAAAGAAACCAATTAGTGTTCTAACAGAAGGAAAGACAGGACTCAGCCATTATACACTTCTCACTGGCAGCTGCATGTTAACTGCAGAACGTGCTATTTCCTGCCAGTGTGATCATCACAGGAGACTTGGGAAGGAGCTGGGAGTAATGCAGTGAGAAGAGAGAACTTAGGACACAAAGGACATAAATCCGTAGGAAGCCAGACCTCATTCATTTCCCTGATCGTAATGAAAAGTTCTCTTTCTTAACGACTACTTTTGCATTATAATTGCAATTTTATGTGTGTGTATACATTTACTACACACACAAACGAGTAGTAAAAATAGCAATTTACTGAAACATGAAGTGGTGCATATTTTACCTCTTTTTTTTTTTCCTTTCTTCCTCTTCACTGAATTCAACTTGCACATGTACACCCCCACACCCCATCTCATTCACTAACGAGATGTTGAACCTCTTCAGTGGGAGATTTGTCAGGGAAAGATTGCATCAGGAAAACCAGCAGGTGAACTGCATATCAAGGAGAACCCTGTGCAGTAAATATGTTTCAAGGAACAAGGGATGAACCACACAGACATCTCCTTTTTGAGAAGGAATATCAGATTTTTCAGATTAGTAACAGTAATGGGAAAAAGGATATGGATTGATTTTGGAAAGGAGGGTATGAGGAACTGGACACAGGGAGGAAGGAAGGGAGAGAAAAAAGCGAGGAAGAAACAGGGAGGGAAATGGGGAAAGAGGGGGGAAAGAGGGAGGAAAGAGGGAGGAAAGAAAGAGGAAAGAGAGAAAGAGAGAAAGACAAAGCCAGACTGAAAAAGCAGGATATTGATTAAAAAAAATGAAGAAAATGAGATCACAACTGACAAAGAAGAGTTTTGGTTTTGTTCTCAGTATTTTTTTCTAGAAACTCTTAAAAAGGGGGGAAAGGAAATTGTGTTTTCTTGTTTAGCTTTTCAACTACCGCTGCCAGGTTCTGGAATCTAGAAGATGGAAAGGGACAGCAGTGCTATGGGCAGGGAAGATGTGCGGGGAGGGGAGAAGTGCATTTTGATAATGAAATTCTAGTTTAGCAGCAAATCATTGTTGTTGGAAATTCAGAATACTATCCAAAATAAGTAAAAATATTGTAGGCGACAGATTCAGTATTTCACGTTACCATCAGCTCTTACCAACAAAAAGAAGCAAATTGTATTTTTAAACTGAAGTCACAGGATAAGTGTTAAGACTTTAAAGGATCTGTAGTGCAGTCTGAGCTATAAAGTGCGGCTATAACAATTGGTTGTAAATCTCCATGACAGTTATGTCTGCAGTTCTAAAACTGAACTACTGAAACAGTGATACAATAATAATAAAAGCAATGCAACATAAGTCTTGGATGTAATAGATTTATGAATAAGATATTTGTTCTTGAAAAGGGCAGAGAAACCCCAATTAGCTAGGAAAATAAAGATTAATAGAATTTTGCCAGTATCCACCAATGTGACTGTCACTCTGACAATGAATTATGCATTTCTTAAACTAATCTGATTCTTCAGTAATGTTGTGTTAAAAAATTCACACTTACAATTTATACTTTGTTTCTGTATTGTGGTGTAGCAAAGGAGATCACTATCAATATTTCACAAGAATAAGGAAGAAATAGAGAGTAAAAAATAGGAAGATCTGTCTACAAAGAGTCTTATCAATACTAAACATCAATAGAGCTTGTGCTTCTGTACCACCAGCTTACCAGAATACAAGGGCATTGTTATAGCAGTTTGCTCACTTGATTTCTTCTGTAGAACATAGTTAAGAAGATTTTTAAGAAAGTTTTCCACAGAACCTCAGTATAGCAGTAATTAGAATCTTTATATCACTAAACAGATGCTTAGAAACCTGGAACCTTAAGAATATTGGATTGAGTCCCATTTACACAGACCTTAATGCTGCATTATGTATTTGAGCACAGGAACAATCCCATCAATTTAAATTAGATTTAAATCAGATTTAAGTTTAAATTAGGTGCTTGAAGTTGAAGACAGGGACATAAATATTTTGTATACCTGCCTCTTTTTCTTCATTAATCTAGTGAAACAGACCAAAGCAATGGCAAACTGAGTCAAAAATTATTGATATCATCCTCTTCCTTCACTTCAGCATCAGACTGCAGCTGGGGAAAGCACAGTCCTGTGGGCTGCCTTTGAAGGCATCGTGAAACTGGGTGATGATGATGGTGGCAAGATGTTCTGGTTCCACTGGATGGCCACATGAAGAGTAAATATCTATGGGCCTATCTCATACCATTAAATTTACATTTGACAGGTCTGAATATATATTTATATAAAAATTCTTCAATAATTTTGCATAATAATAACTCAGCTTCCACTGTGACATGAGGTGGGTAAGAGTAATCCCACAGCTCTATCAGTGCATCTCATTATCAGTTTCTGACAGCTGCTTCCTCGTACTTCATCCTGATAGAGAAGGCAGACAGCTGGTTCAGAATTCCAATTGGGCTTTGTCTAAGGTGATGGTACAGTTTGCATCAAACATTCAGTTAAGAAATCTCAGTTATGATTGATTGCAATAGTGACAAAGGATTTTAGACTAACCTAGTTCCACTCAGGTTAGAAGAGTCAGCCATGTCCTTCAGTGGGACAGCTCAGATGAAAGAGTGCCTGGTACTTGTCTGAGAGGAAGGAGTACAAATCCTTTACTTTTATAGACAATCTCATTCATTTAGGAACACAGATCAACTTTCCCACTGCACATTAATATAAGAAAATCAGCTAAAGGAAAAAAACTACTCATGCTGTTTCGTTTCCCAGCCTGGCCACCCTGACTACAGGTAGTGTTAGGAGAACCGAATGGCTCAGAGAGACTGGAAATTCAGTATATTGAATGTAGTTCAGGGAGGTGGGGGAGGATTTCAAAGATATACAAGATAGAGCAGTAACTACCCAAAAAATTAACAGTGGAGAAACAGGGATAGATACCATCCTGATTGAATAAAATTATCGTTCTGTAAAATGATTGTGAATACAATATCACGCCAAGTTTTACTTTGAAACAGAGATAAAATTGCAACTTCTTCCTTTCCGGAAAACTCATGTGCATGAGCCAGCTGTCATTCACCTACTGTCAGCAAGTGGCACATTTGGAACTATCCATCAAAACCTGCAGAGGAAGAACTTGTCCCCAGTACAGTGAATAGAAACCTTTCTTTCTCCCAGAGTTCATTCCTTGTGACTGCAGTTGCCCCATGAAATCAAAGTGAAAGTGGATAAGGAACCGCAGTTCTATTTTGGCAGTGGCTGTTATCACCCACAGAGTTCCAAAATAAAACATAAATAAGGCCCAGTGCTTGGAGGATATACATCTCTGTCTACATATGGATGTACGAGACCTGGGGATGGGGGTGGTTTGTTTTAGGTTTTGTACTTAGGAACAACATCCAGCTCATTTCAAAAGCACCACAGCTCCAGCAGGGAACACTACCCCCACTATGTTATCAAGGTCGCAGGAAATGAGAGCTGATGAACAGACAGCCAATGTTTTACAAGTAGTGATAAGCCATCAACCCAAATGTTTTATTAGTAACTTTTCTCAAATGAGTTTCTTCTCTTAGAGGAAAAAAATCTTGCACCATACTGTACTGTAGGAAAAGGATAAAAGTTAATTTCAAAACAAGCTGTGAAGAGCTGTGGTACGAAAAGCATCTTTTTCACAATAAAATTAAGCTTTTCCTCATATAAATTATGTTGCCACAGAAACCAGCAACCATAGGATCTGAGACCATTTTCTGTAGAATAGAATTCATGTGACCTTGAGTTTAATCAGTAGTGATGGTATTAATTTAAAAGCTGGGGGTGGGGGGGTGGGGGGAGTATTCTGCCATTTTCTGAGAGTTAATAATTTCACAGCTGTGGAAAAAGGCCGTTCTTTTTCAATAGCGTAATTTTGTAATTTGAACTCCACTGCTGTGAACACTCTTGGACATAGTGGCATCTTATTAACTTCACTGGAGTTGCTCATAATTGCAAGCACAGCTGACGCATTCAGCAGTAAGATTTTGGAAGTCAAAACTTTTAGCTTAAGAGACTTCAAAACAGATTTTACCTTATTTTATTTGTCAGGAAAAAAACCCTCCAGATTTAGCTACGACACTTCAGAAATGATTGCGAATATGCTTTGGAGGGGAAGATAGGGAGATCACTGGAGGAATTTCTCCCTCAGTAGCTCCAAATTCTCTCCCACACCCTGTAATTTCCACCCTGAGGAAGCTGACAGACGTTGGTTTTACCTATGAAATTTCCATAAGTACCAAACTAAGTGCTATTAAAGCCATGGAAGAGAAATTTGATGTTAAATTGGACTCTCATGCTCTACAAATGGGAAAAATTAGGGGATAAAATGGAAATGCTTGAAGGTACACACTCAGCTTTAAATGCTCAATATGATATTAAAAAAAAAAAAAAAAAAAAAGAAAATCTAAGGGCTAATGTAAGAAATCTCTCTGCTCTGCTTAAAATAATGGTATTTTATGCCATGAATTACAGGCTCTAGAGAAGCAGCATCAGAGCAGGTGTTTTAGCATAAGTGGTGTTTTCAGAGGAAACGGTGACATTGAAGTAGTTCCTGAGTATTCCACTTCCACAGCGTGGCAAAAAGTGCATCTGACCTGGTGAGCCTGCCAGTAATGACTCAGAAATGTGAGCTGCTCACAGGAATCCAGCTGCCTGCAAGAGTTTCTCTCTTCCAGCTAAGCATATTCCAATTTCACTGCTATTTCCTAAGTAGACTTAAACTTCTAAGAATCTTACAATTGACTCAATGGGAACAGAATTTCTAATTTAGAATAGGTTCAAAACAAATCATATCAATATTTTTATTGAGAGTAAAACCATTTTTAATTTTGTCAAATATGTTCCTTTTTGGGAAAAGAAAAAATCTTTTCATATGTATTTTATGATATAAAAGCACTTTTTTTTGCATAAAATGTAAATAGAATAGTTTTTGAATATACTGTATATGGACAAATATAATTTTTAATCTTATAAAAAGCAAAAGTAGCCTAGAAACATCTTTACAGTACCCCAGTGGGGTACGACAGCAAGAGTTTTAATGTTTACTGAATGAATCCAAGTCCTTAGTGGTAAAACGGCTCTTCCTACTGTCCTGATCTAATTTTATTCCAAGAGAAATTTTCCTCCTTCCAATAACGGTTCCATTAAAAAGCTGCACAGCTATCCACACACCTTTCTTAATCGCAAGTGAACAGAAAATGTCCTTGCTCTGATACCAAGGATAGATCATAGTGGTGAACACACTGTTAGGAAATCAGACATTTCCCAAGAGCCATCCATTCTACACCCTCTCCTGAGATCTGTGTCTATCGGATTTTGCTGTCGTTCCAGTACAAAACATGGGCTTCACTACATCCTGGAAGTAAATACAAAGCTTTCAGGAAAGAGCCCCTCTTTGGAGGAACCAGAACCTTTTCACTGATATCTCATGCTTGCAACTTGTTGAAAATAGGCAACATGAACCTCTCTTTCACTCACAAGAGATCAGGGAGGATGTCTTTTCTGTCTCCAGTGTCTATGCTTTAGCTTTTCTCTCCCTTCCATGCTCATGCACTTGGCAGAAATCTTCAGGATACTTCCGATTATTAAAACTATATATTATATAGATTTTAAAAATGTAAAATCTTTCTATATTGTGTTTTACTTTTACAATCAGTGGTTTGTAATCTTTTCTTTTCCCATGATGTGCCTTCTATGTTTACTATGTAGTGCAGAATGCAGATGCTCTCCAGGAGGTCCCTGAGGTAAGAAAACATCATATAAAATTTAACACTCTCCTCTGACACTTCAGTGATAACTAATGGCATGAGCCAAAATGTGGTAAGAGGGGAAAAAAGAAAAACAAAGGAAAGAAAGAAGAAAAAAAAAAAAACCAACAAACAAACAAAAAAAAAAAAAAAACCCAACAACAACAAAAACCAGAGGTTCTGACTCAATGCAATTTAGCATAACAAACCTGACACGTTTTGAGGCTACATTGAATTAGATATTTCAGACAATACCTCAAATTCATTTAACATCCTGGTTCTGCAGTGCTCATTTTCTTCCCCAATCTTTATCTATTATCATTTGTGTTGTGCTGAAATCACAAGAATTTTAGAGTTTTATAATTTTTTATTCTTGTTCATTTATTTTGGATGTCCAGTGAAATATATTACGGCTTTTAAGCCCTGGTGTCCACAGAAGGGCACTACAGCAAGAAGGTATTTATTCTAATCAGTGTTATTGTAAAGCAGGCAGATAAAGAACTGTGCACGCAGATATAAAAAATAGAGGTGATGCTTATAAAAACACAAAACATCCTTTTCATAGAAAACAGTGGTATTTAGAAAGATTTTAGAAGCAGAGCAGAGGCAAGACTACACAACGTAAGCACCTGAGTTAACATGGAGCTCACAAAGTAAACATGGAAATATGGATTGGAGGTCAGGAAAATGCTACCTCTATATCAGCATTTCAGTGAGGCTTTTGGTGGGCTGTGGCATTCAGCTCCAGTGTCCACGTTTAAAAAGATATTGAAATTCCTAGACCTTAGCAAAAGTGCTGCAATAATTTTTTCACATTGCAAAACACACTACATTTTGGGAAAGAACAAAACAAATCCTAATTCTGAATAAAGTTCTGGTTCTAGTTCTGAATAAAACAAAGAAATTATGGTACTAAACCAGTTACTCGAGGCTGTATAAAATTCATCATCAGTTCAGCTTTGTAAATCCTGACAAGATTTTTTTGGATTTAGCAGAAATCCAGAAATTTAAAGACATGATTTCCTACAAGCACCATTTACTGAAACTCAAGCTGCCTGCATTTCTGTAGAAATCACACCAGACAAGTTTAATTATCTGTTCTGACTATGACAGTCTACTGGTCCACCCAAAATTAAATGTTAAAAATGTTGTTACAGTTTTCAAAGTATTATCATTGAATTTCTCCAATATTCTTTTATCCTTATAAAAGCCTAAATAGCATTCTCATTCTGTAAAAGCAGTGAAGCTGGACTCTTAGCTCTACAGAGCCTATTTGAAGAGCTTCTGAAGTTCTCTCCAAATCTAACCACCCCAACTCCTTTGAATGTCTTCATGTCTTGAAAATCTTATAAAATACTAGGTTACAACCACCCTTCCATATCCCCATACTTCTTTTCTGTTAAATTATTTGTAGGATTACATTTAGAACCAATCAGCAATTTCTAAGCCTTACAACTGGTATTTTTTGTAATATTGTGTTTTCTTATTTCTACATTTTAGAAATTATTTTTCCTGTTGTTCAACAAATTTTTGGTAGGTTTTGGAGGGCGTTGTTGGGGTTTTTGTTTGTTTTTTGGATGGTTTTTGGTTGGTTGGTTGTGGGATGGAGGAGGTTGAAAAAAGAAAAGGATTTTCTTGGAGTCCGGTGTGAACATCTGAATATTTGTTTCATGTTGCTGAGTCTATGTAACATTTGGGTGAATAATTTTCCAAACAAACAGAGAATTAAATCTAGAGACATGAATTTTCAGTGTTACTAGAGATGTTTAAAATACTGTGGTCAATGCAACTGATGTAGTAAAATCAGAATTACCTTAAAACATCCATCAGACTGAAAACATTGAAGAAAGCTACTGCTACTATTACTCTCTACATGTTCAAGAACTTTTTTTTTAAATTGTATATGAACTTTTTATGCACAAATCTCATTTGTTGTAATAATTTGAGATCCACATGAGGCCAGTAATATTGTAAATCACCATAATATCCATGAAATTATGACAGCTAAGAGCAATTTGGACTCAGTTCTAGATCCCTGTGAAGTATCAAGGGTGATCTGGTATTTAGGTGTAGGTATTGAATTACCAGTGTAACTGGAAGGGGTTTCTAAAGCTTTTTGTTCACTGTTTTGCCAGTTTGAATTTGGTTGTTTGAAATTAGTGTTTAGTTACAGAGTACTAAAATAAAAAATCTCACAGGAACTGCCTGTAAATTCAGTTATATTTTCCTTTCCCTTTCTTCTCAGTTCAGTACATTGCAAATTTTGAAGATAGAAAGCCTATGTCAGAAGGTATTGTTTCCTGACTTGTGGAATCACACCATAAAAAGGGTATGTGCATCGCACATTCAGCTCTTGGGAAGATGTTAAATGATTTTTCTCCACAAGATCCCACATAAATTTAATTTATATCCCTGTTTCTACAGCTCTGAAATACTTACTTTAAATATAGACAGATATCTTGGATTAATATATATTGGGAAATAGTTAGAGAGTTAACATCTTTATCTACACCTAGAAATTATTTTTATACAAGGCTTATTCCCCCTGTTCACTCCATGGTGCAGTGTGTGCGTGCAGGTTTTCAGAGAAAACCTCTCAGAAGCTACCACTCAGTCCATTTTCTTTTCTGAATAGTACATTTGTCCTGTCATATACGAAAGATAAAACAAAATGAAAGCAATAATTTTTTTGGCAAGCAGAGAAATAGAAGCAAAGAGATATATTTGAATTATCTGGCCTTTTGCAACAAGCAAACTGTCCAAAAAATGGGACTCATACTTATGGGATAAAGTGTTTTGACACTAAAAAGGGCAATCAATGACGGTAGAATTTCTTTAAATACTGAACAGATTTAATGGAAGTTGAGAAAAGGCTAACCTTGAAATGATTTGCTGCCTTTTCTCAGGCCCAAATTCTTAATGCTTGCAAGGGTAGCCAATCTGTCCATCAAGATCAATAGGAATAACAGCCTAGGCAATATCTCACAGGCAAAGGACAGCAGGAAGGGGAAAGGAAGTGATAGCTATGTCCTTTTTTTGAAAGTATTTTTCAGAAGTTTAAATCTGACCACTGAATCTTCAAGTCATCAACATTTACTAAAGAAAAAAGACAAAGCACAGGGTCTAACTCAGCTCTTACAAATGAGGAAAGAAAGAAATCTTGTTTACTTCAGAGCAGTAGACTATTTGAACCAACAAAAAGACATTAAAATGGAAAACTGATTGTGCCAAATGGATTCTGACTATGAAAAATTGCCTAAACCACCAGAACTCTTAACTTTGGATAAATACATTAAATTGTAAGCAGCATATTCAGGCATAAGTTTTCAGAGGTAACACAATTTCTGTGGAATGCAGGACTTTATCTTTCTTGTTTCTTTAAAGGTATTTTCCTTGAGCTGTGGGTCAAGATTATTCTGATAAGATTACAAAGTCTTACTTCCAGCAGAAGCATTACCCGTGAATGCATTTGATCACTTGGCAATTACATTTATCTTCACCTACACCAATAATAGGAAGTGATACCAACACATTAGAATAAATGTTATCAGAGAATATTCAGAGACTATTTTCTCAGCATATGTTATCAGGATAAATTTAATGTGTGTCATGTGGATCCTGTTTTCCAAGGAGGCTCACCTGAATGTTATGAAGATAGCATTTAGCAGCAAAGTCATTTTAACTACCTGTGTCTGAGCTCCTCACCCATCTAGATGTTAGAGAAAATATTTCTATTTAAGACTCAAGCTAAGGAGTAATATGACATGTTTTAGCTCATAACAAGTAAGAACATCACAGGTCAAATATAATTTACAAAGAAAACAACGATGGTCAACCTAGCAAGGAGTAATTTGTTCTAGAGCCACAACTGAACTGCATATGCCCCTTTTCTAAGGTTAGAGTCAAGCCTAAAGTCATCTACTTGGAATGTGCCTGGAGGTTTCTAGAAATCCTGCTATGGACTTTTCTTCAGTCTTAAGTGTATAAGTACTTTCTAAAATTCGATTATAAAAGGCTGTCTGAAGCTGAGTATCCTCAGGTAAACCTACCCTGGTAACTTTCTTGAACAAGACTAATTATCACTAGTTATATATTACTACAGAGCAAATAATTAGCTATAATTAGCAAATATTATCAAGAAAACAAACCTAGAATAATTCTAGTTTTCACTTGTAAATACAAACACATAAGAATCCTAAGTTTACAGATGCTATTTTTTGTAATCCTTGTATCACCTTGAGGCAGCGTTTTCAAGGCAAAAACACAACGTTCCCCATATGTGCCACTTTTACAGTTTTAGACAGTCAGCCCCCAAACCCTCTGTAGACATTTCATTTCACACCTTTGCCATTATGCTACTTGCTTACTTCATAGATTAGGTAACTTTATTAAAAGGCTCTTGGTTTGCTGCTTTGAGGTGGGCAAATTGCACTCTAATTTTGGAAATGAAAGGAGACTGAAGCACAGAGAAAATTTCAGAGTTATGTGAAAAAAAACTCTGGCTAAACCAAAAGGCTCAAGCTGAAAAACATACTGGTTCAGAAGTCAATGCATCATGACAGTGACAGAACAAAACTTAAGAAAGGCCTGTACAGTTCCTCCTCATTCAAAGCATTCACTCCACTCTGAGACACCTGAAATGAAAAGGCCTTTCCTGCTACACCTGTCAGGGAATCAAGCTGGCAGCAGGAGCTTAGGTCCTATTCTTGCAGCCAGCTTTCTTTGCCTGCCCTGCCCAAAACTCAATCAGTCTTCTCTTGGTCACCTTAACTATGCTGGATGGCTTTGAGGTGCTTCGTCATATTAAAACAACCTTCTGCCAGTGGAGGGCCTGAAGGAATTAATGCCAACTGGATGGAAAGGGATCTGGTTTTGCTGGTCTTAAGAGGCAGAAAAGTGTTACTCTAAAGTGAATGTAAGAGGAATTTGAGGTTCAGAAAAAATAGAGATATAAGGTATCAAGACAAACATCTAATAGATCTTACAACTGGAATCTGCAAAAATACAAAAAGACATGTCTGGGCTTGCATTCCTTAGCATTCATAGCATTCCTTACTGAAGTTTACTCTTGACGAGACATATGTATGTATAACCATTTTTAATGAGACTGCCCAGAGTCAGATTTTGAAATCTTAAAAAAATAGGACTGGCAGGTACATTAGTGTTCTACCTGATCCCTCCATCTGCTGCATAACAGCATCAGCTGATTGAGGAAAAGGGAAAATCACCTGCACTATACACCATCTTTGAATATTCTGGGGATATAAGAGCATTTAAGTCTCTGCAGGTCACCAGATTGTTGGATACCTTCAGGTTTCAGCTTCCCACTCAGTGAATTAAATGGAAGACATTGACTTTGAAGGAATCACAGATTCACAGAATTCTGCAGAAATATCTATTGTCAAAAAAAAATTTTTAAAGAAACACTAAATTTGTCCTCAATGCCATCTGCTCCCTCATTCCCCAAACTCAAACCATGAAATGTACTTAACCATTTCTGACAAATCTAAAAAAAATTTCCTCCGGTAATGAAAACTCCATAATCTTTGTTGGAAATTCATTCTAGCACTCAATTTTACTTAATATTAGAAGGTTTTCACAGCATATTCTAACTTATCCTATTGAAATACAAGGTTTTTATAATCAATGAATTAACTACAGTGAACAAAGAGTTGCTTCCAATTACTTAATCAGGTAATTAAATACATACCTGTATCCTTACACATTTTTTCTGATAATTATTTTCATTCTAAACTTGGTTTTCAAAACATTTATTAGTTTTAAGTTTCAATTTCAAAATGGCTAATAATTTTAGAAACAGATTTTTTTTCTTTAAAATAAAAAATTGATAGCTTTCCACCATCAAACTGTACTCTAAAAGAAAGAGATCTATTAATTTTTTTAGGTTTTAATCAGAGACATCTTGATCTTCCATAAGGAAAAGTTCAGAAAGATCTGAGAAAGAAGAAGACGTTTATCTGGAAAACCTTTCTGCACGATTCACTTGATTGTGATTTGTATGACTACAGAAAGGAGTATGCAAAGATCACCAGTGATGGTTCTGTGGTATTAAAAACAATAAGAGAGCTAAACAGTTCAACCCTGTTTGTTTGACCAGAAAAGAATGAATGGTGCCTGGAACAGGATTTATAAGCACATTTGCAGGAAGAAAATCCACCCACAGTGTAAAGCTCTGCAGTGCAGAGGAAGAGCAGTGAAAGCTAAAACAAGCACAGAGAGAGATCATTAACCACTGCAACAGTCCATCACTAGCAATAGTGGATTCCCCTCCGTCAAATCCGAGAGGTCTGTTGGAATTCCATGATTTTGGCAGCAAAACTGAAATATAGAATTCTAACAATTTAAAGAGGCAAAATGGGTTAAATTTCTTGGTATTCAGAGTGGGTCTTCTAGCTTAGAAATTACCTCTACCCAAACTGCAAAAAAGTTAAATAATTACTGAAAAAAACAAAACAAAACAACAACAAAAAATTGTTTAAGAAGAAACATATTCCTAAGTCAAGCCTCTCACAATTCTGGTTTGTCTTGAGGGAGAGCAAGGGATGAGCCAAGATGTAACTTAATGTATTTGTCAATTGCTATTCACGCTTTAAAAAATGTCCAAATAATAAGAGTAATCAGACAAAAACATGCTTTGTCCATGATCAAGGACTTGGGATGCTGCTTTCTGAAGGAAGGAACTCTGATGTAAGGTTTTCATCTCTTGTTTGCTGTTCACAGAGCAACTGAGAAATAAAACATGCAAACAGCATAACCTTACTCTGCAACATAAAACCTTCTGGTAAAAGATCAAAGAAGATGGAACATAAAAGTTCCAGATAAGACTTAAAATTATAAATCTTGAACCAAAGGCATGAGAATTCACAATCTGTGTGTAGAGGAACTATCTCTAATAACAAGCATTGCCTCCACGGAAACAAGGCCTTGAGTCTGGGCTGGATCCAGGGAGAGACAAATAACAGCAGACAGGGAAAATGATGCAATAACCTTTAGAGAATGAAATTTCATAATCCTCATAAGTACCATTTCTTTTAAGGAAAAAAAAAACATTGCAATGTGCTTCCCATTCTAATCACTAGAGAACTTTGCAGGGAAACCAGGCAATTTTTCAATAATAAAAGGAAAGGAAGAAAACTTTATTAGAGAACCAGATGCTGGCCAACATATCACAAAGAAGGGCTGCAGAATAGTTTCCCCACACACACCAAATGCTCAAAAGTGATCACCTCATAAACAAAACCTGAGCTCCCAGAGCTCTGCCTCTGCACAGACATCTGCCTTTAATGCTTGTCCCCTAATAACTCACCCTAGAACCCTCCTTCTGCTCAGCAAGAGCAGAGGAGCTGCTCTGAAGGATTCGCAGGATGATGTCTGGGCAAAGGACTCTGGTGCCTGGGCTCCAGCTATTATACACAATATTTACTAATATGCATGGTCATACCTTGAAATATTTGTCTTTTCTTGAAGAGGATGTTCTAACTGATTCCCAGTATAAAACAGGTAATAAATTCTTTCTGCTTCTTTATTCTTGTCTACTCTATTCCTGGTCTAAGTAATTTTTTTAAACCACTGAGATGATAATTTTATTTATTATCATGACAAAACCAGTACCCGTTTAATGTCAATGAATCAGGAAATTCTACAACCACTATGCTAATAGGAAGAAGGAACTAGAAAATATCTTGACTAAAATCTTTTCTCACACTTTTAGTACACATATTCCAATCATTAATTTATACGACCCTGATCCTGCAATTTTCCCTTACCCATAAGGCAGCATGTGAATTAATCACCCCTAAAACAAATACCTTTTACTTCAAATTATGGAAATAAATCTTTAAAATTTCATGCCAATGTGAATTTAAATTAGAGAGTATTTATAGATGAAGCCTTAATGATTTTCTTTATTCACTCATTCAATTTGTTTTTAAGCAAGAATTCCCAGCTCGCTGGCTTCCCTTTTCCCCAGGTACTCCCGCTGCAAGCGTACAACCCTGTGCTTGTGACAGGGCTGCTGCCTCCGGGAGGAAGATGCAATACCCCAGACATTATCTTATGATTTTTATGCATTATTAATCAACAGAACAAGCAGTGAAAGAGAAATTAAGGTTTTTTAGCACAAAGAAAAAGAAAACTAAATTAGGAAGTCAAACAACAAGTGATAAGCAGATTACAACTCTCATGGAAGAAATACAACCCAATCTTCTATGACCAAGCTCCAGATGGATGAGTTTAGGCAGAGGGAAGCAAGTAAGTCTTGCCCTGTAACTGATATTAGATATAAACACTTCTTTCACCCTCTCTCATCCCCTTCACAGCATTTCCATTCCCCTTTGAGCCCCTGGGCTTGCCTGAATGAAGGAGGAAGTGAAGAAGGGAAGCAGTAATTCCCAGGGATTCAGCAATACCTTTGAACAGTGAGTTTTAAGGTGGAACACATCCATGGCATTGAAGCTATCTCACAAGGAGGGCTTTGTGAGATGAACAAAGTTTCATGGAAAGCTAATCTGAAGCTACGGTCTCATTTTGCTAATCAGACCTGGTCACCAAGTCTGGTGTCATCAAGGCAGTGGTGCAGCTCCGAGAGCACGGATCATTTGCTCTGCTCCTCATGAACAAAACCCAGAACCACCACTTTGGTCCCTCTTTCCACAAACCTCAACTGCCCCATCTATCATGTATCAGACACCTTTACCCTTTGGTAAGCATCTTACAAAAAATACAGGTCCAAATATAATGGTAACAACTCCCTTTATGCTAACGCAGACTCAAAAAATTTTATCATGGATTCAGCAAAAAATCAGTTTTACGTCAGGAGTTTATTCAGATTTCAGGTTTTATTGAAGCATGCTCTGAATATGTGAAATGTGTTTGACTTGCATATGGAAAGAAAAAGTGCTACAACAATGCACTTTCTATTAAAAATTTCTCATACTCAATGAACCAGCAAAACTCCTCTTCTGGCAGTCTGCAGATTTAGATGAGATGTATTTGGTAACAGGTGCCAACACAGCCTCCACTATAAACTTTAATCAATTTAATTGACTAAGTCCTTATTGGCTAAGCAGGCTATTTGAATGTGGTATAAGGGCAACAAAGGGCTTTAATTGCTTTAACCACAGACAGGGTACAGAGGCTGAAATGGTTCTAGAAAGCAATGTGCTCACCAGTCAGGCTCATATGGAAAGGAAAAAGGGTCTGTGTATGTTTATGCCTCACAACGTGCAACCACCTCCTGCTGGAGCTGCTAGGTTCAGAACCCCTCAAAGGCACAACAGGACCTGCACTGTTAGAGCAAGATGAGAATTTTAATGCAAAATGGTCTGGCAACATGCAGCTGAAAGGGAAGAATCTAGAGCAGCATTGGGAGGTAAAGTCTTTAATAAAAACTACTGGTCATGGGTTTGATTTCCAAAGCTCAGGAAAAATGAACGTCTGGCTGAGACAGCCAGTTTAGCTGTATTATCTTGGCATCAGTCTGTTTTCAGTTTGCCAGCAATAAGTGAATAGTTCATTTCGTGTGTACTGCCAGCAATCAAAAAAATCAACTGAGTTGTACATCCTCTATTAGGTATGGTGCTGCCACTGCATTAGCTCTCAGCTATCTGTTAACAGGAGCTGGGATCATTTCAGAGTAGCACTGTTCTGGCTTCTCATTAAACTTCGAGGAAAAAAAATAATAAAATCTGACATTAATTTTTCAATAAAATCACAGCTGATAGCTGACCTGAAAAGGAGATAATTTTTTTTTTTTTTAATTTTTGAATCCGGTTTCTCAGATCATTTCTTTAATTTTATGCACAGTTTAGAAAAATAAAATCTTACTGAAAGTTCCATTTAGGTTATGCTGGTCAAAAAGTTAGGAAAACACTGACAACATTTCTAGGCAGATTTCACTGGCCTCTATCGAACATATTGTTTATAAATCACTGACTGATTTAAAACCAGAAAATACACCACTACTCCCCCGAAACAGAGTGTGCTTTTTCCTGTGTAACATTCCTAATCCCCCTGGCAATACAAAACAAGGTACTGGCATAAGAAATAATGTGAAAGCAGAAGAGGAGCATGGCTCTGAATTCCTTCTCCTACCCTGTGGCCCGCTTTTATGTTTTGAGAGATATGGATATGCTGATCCCTCTGCGTCTAGGCAGATCCTTATTGTTGTCTCTATTAATATTAAAAGCACAGACACAATTCAGCTGATGCATATTCCCAGATTCAAAAATTGAACTGAGAGTGTTTTGATCAAATTACTGTTCCTGAAGCTTCCCTCTCAAGGCCAGAAACTTAGTTGTCCAGATTTACAATTCTCTTTTCAATATGAAAGGGTGTCATGGCAAGCTAGGTGATATTCTTTTACAGAAATTCAAAGTGTAGTTCATAAACTAAAATTACATCTATAGAGTTATTTAAATTGGACTTTTTGTTCCATAGAAAAATCATGCTGCAGAAAAAAATCTCCCGAGGACCACACATTTCCCAAAGTACCACCATCCTCGAAATCCCTCATCTGCTAAACTGAACAGACTTCAGCTTAGTTTTCATTTAATTTCTTCACAATTCCTGTCATTCAGAAGGTTGGTGTTATACAAAAGAGAGCCTCTGGAGCTCAGGTAACTCTTCAGTCAATTCCCATTGGGTTGGAATGGATTGTTCCCCTATTCATTCTCCATATTATTTCAAATTTGGGGCTTTTATTACTGCTGTTCTCAATTATTTTTCAGGAACAAAAGCCTATGATTAGTAGGTACAGATGCATTTTTTTTTTATTCTGTTCCAAGAAAAACTTTCAGATATTTAAGTTTGATGCTGTTGCCCCAGTATAATTTTTAGAGTTTTACTTTCTTCCAAATTAAGTTTTGTATCAAACAAGAGTCAATTCATTTTTTTCCTTGTCATTATTAACTCAAGTGAGCTGAGATTGGACTGACAGAAATGTAAACAAAAGCTGGTATAAAATTTCAATACAGAAGCTCATTTAAGAACCAACCCTGAAATTCTGCAGCTAATATGTTCATAATCTGGATCAACTCAGTTCAGTTCTACTCTTATTTGAGGACAAAAAAGCATGTTAAGCCAGCAATTTCAATATTAGTCATTTCCATTTTTACATTAAAATTATTATTTTTATTTCTTCTTTTAATATGATGGTGATAAAAACTGAGCAGCATTTGTGAAATCCTTATACTGAGTAATTTTTTTGCTCAGTACAAATTGAAATGGCTGTTGTGCTTCATAACAGCATAAGAAAAATGTGGACGACTCCCCTCAGCTTTTCCTCACAGACTTATTGTATTCTCTGGCTTAATTATCATGTTTTATTTTAGCACTCAGATCCAACATATGAAAAGAAAGATTGGAGCAGATGGTTGGCTGCCCTTAATCAATGGATCAAAAGCAGCCCTGAGGAGAAGCACTTGGGGGTGCTGGGGGAGGAGCAGCCCAGCACAACCCGGCCGTGGCACTCACAGCCCCGAGGGACAAACGTGTCCTGGGCTGCATCCAGGGCACCAGGGCAGGGAGGGGATTCTGCCCCTCTGCTCTGCTCACACCCCACCTCCAGGGCTGTGTCCAGCTCTCTGAGTCCCCAGTATAAGAAGGACATGGAGCTGTTGGAGCAAGTCCAGAGGATGCCAGGAAGATCATGCAAGGGCTGGAGCACTTCTACTCTACAGGCTGTGAGAGCAGGGGCTCTGCTCAGCCTGGAGTAGAAGAAGGCACTTTTGAGACCTTACAGGACCTTCCAGTACCTGAAGGGTCAATATTAATGAGATCAGTAGAGTGAGTCAAGACATGTCCAATCCCATCTGCAGTTTACTGGACAGAAATCTAAGCTGGTTTGCTAATCCACGTGCGGGACACCTGGTTTAACCAAGCACAGGCATGAAAAACACCCACCAGAAGTCTATTCCCAAAGAGAACTTGTATGTTCATAGAGCTCTTTTGAAGAGTCAAATTCCATCCCTATTGCATCAGACAGCTAAGTATCATTCAATTCTTACCTCTAGCTCTCCCATTTTCAGGTAAAAAGCTCCATAAGATAAAACAATTGCTTTTGGAAGTACTTCCATGATTGCACGGCACACCAGAGTCTACCGCAGACTCTGTGCTTTGAATGTTATCCCACATTTCTAGCAGGAGTTGTGAATGTCAAGTGGTGCAGGTGGAGCTAATAAAAGGTTGCAATACTGTCAGAAGTGCCATTATTTTTGTTGATTCGTCTGTTGTAGAGCTACTCTACGCCAGGTTTGTGAAAGGGTGAAGGGAAATCAATCAGCTTCCTGCTGCTCTGGAGCCAACAGTTTTGATGCCCTATTTTCTCTGGTAGCGTAAGATCCTCTGAGATATACACTGGCTCTGTTTGGAGTCATGAATCAGAGTAGAAATGCAAAGGTTTTTGTCACCATTTATTTGCTTAAATAGAATACTATCAAGTCAAAATTTAAGCTTCAACTCAACTCATTTCCCAAAGAATTCATGTGAGACACCACCACATATCCTGTGTTAGGCGTAGTATATTCTCTGCCAGCCACAGACTCCAGCATCACAACTCCCATTGTTCCATGTCTAAATTACACTCCCTGCAAAGCAGTCAGGAGAGAGTGATAAAGAAGAAAACACGGGCTGTCATCTCAATTCACAGTAAATTGAAAGTTTCTCCCATTTCTTGAAAAAAAATCAATGGAATAAAATCACTGCTGACGTCAAAGCGCCAGAGCTGTGTAACCTTGGCTGGGGCAGGTGGGGCTGCCAAGTTCCTGTCTGCTCCCACCTCCAGAGCAGCAGGCACCAAGCCCAGATCTCCACTGCCCTGCAGAAGCCCTCCAGGGAGCAGGGGGTCTATCCAAGGGCATCCCTTTACATTATCACCTATTGCCCTGATAAATTGTAGTTTATCAGTTTTTCAGTATTTACCAGACTCAGTTCTCACCTGACAGAATTCTTTGTAAGCCTGCAAAGTCACATGGATTTACATGCCTGTGGAATCAGGGGCTGCCAGCTGCACCTATCACATGGCAAAAGAAGTTTTAAAAGTACTCATTTCTTATTGCTTGCATTCTCACCTTATTAGATAAAGAAACTACATTAATTCAAGAATAATACTACTGCCAAATCCATGAATAGAGCCCAGTTTAGGACTGAATTATAAGTCTCTGAGAAGAGAGTTCATTATAAAAGTGCAGCATGAGTGGTTTCATCACTCCTCTTTGCAATGCAGCAAACAGCTGAAGGAATGAGCCATTCTGGCTGTTTCATGCTGATTCAAGCTGTTCTTTCCAACCTGCCCAGGAAGGCATCAAATACCCCCAGTCATTAACTGAACAATTATTCTTTATAGTGCTATCACTTTCATTGCCTAAATGGCCAATATAACCCCCAACATGTTTTGAAAGAATCACTGAAATTTAGAACACTTGCTCACCTGGTCTCAAATTCTATTTTGGCTTTCACTAAAAATACAGTGTTCTCATTCCTTTAACGTCTTGTTCGAAATAATACACACAAAGGTAAACTTTCCCTGGGAAATCACAGGCAATAACTAAATCAGAATCAACACCTCAGATGAATCAGTATCTGTCAGATATTATCAGGACCAAAATTTAAAAAAAAAAAAAAAAAAAAAAAAGGAACAAAGACCAGGGCAAGGCAAAAATTAAACCAGACAGTAAAATTCTGAGAAGTCATCTGGAATATAATTTTCTGTCCTCGTATCCAAGTAACTGATACTCAAGGAATTTCATGAATTATTATAATCAAAACCTTTCAAAAAAGTGAAAAATTAACACCCAAGTAACAGCACTGAACTACTGCTTCCAGTGCTTCCAGTGACTGTGATCAAAACTGAAAATGGACAAGCAAGAAGGAGAGGGGGAGGGAGAGGGAGACAGGGAAAAAAAAATCTGGTACATGATTTTAAGTATGTTGTTATCTAACTGTGAAAATGCTAAACACAGAAATATTTTCTGCAATACTATGAAATTCCATCAGCCCTCATTTATTCCCATTCAAAATGCTTGAACATTGGTGCATGTTTAAACACAAATATGTATCATCTAAGCAGTGAAAACATAATCCAGGCTTGAACAAATTACTTGTTTCAATATGATATTAATTACATTTTCCTATTTGGTGTGAAGGTTTCTTGGTACTGCCAGCTATTTACCCATAAAAATTTTGGAAAGTGACTTGATAACTATAAAATCACTTATGTTGAAGAGCTACATACTGTAGTGTAGTAGAAACAGATTTTCCTTAATGCAAGTTTTAACTGCACATTAAAAGCATTGGAACCACCCATCATATTTTGCTGTTATTGTTTGCACTTACTGTATAAACAGAACATAAAATTCAAAATAGAAACTAAGACCTTTTTCATTAAGTTTCATAGGCAGTGAGAAAGAGGCTTTCCAACTCAGAGTGCAAATTGCACAGCGGTGCAAGGTTAAACAAAATTAACACGGTTTAAAAGCTGTGCCGGATGTTCCACACCCATGGTGCATCTTTGCCTGATGGAAGCAATTTTTTCACAGAAAAAATTGCCCTGAAAGCAGGCGCTTCCCAGAGGCAGAGCCAGGTGCAGGGCCCAGTGTCCAGCTGCCCCCCTGCCACAACCCTCATCACTCGTGCCTGTGGCACCACAGGGCAGCGAACAGGATCCTGTCGAGACACGATTAAAAATGCACACAAGACTCCACAAACCTACTTGATCAATGGATAAAATTTCAGAGTACAATTTAGAGCTCAAAGGAATGTGATGCCAATGGGAGGGTTAAGCACAAGGAATGACATCTCTCCCCAGTTCCGTATTTATCTCGAGGTTTCATTAAAAGCTGGCAGCTTTGAGAAGGGATACTTCAGGGACAGGCAAGGTACTTCCCCCAGGGGAATCACTCCTTCTCTTAAGGCTCAGCTCCACTTGCTGCAAGCTCTAAGAGCCGTGGCTGCTGTTGGGGAGTCCCATGAAGCAGCCACGGGCCTCTGCACTGGCACCATATGTGAGCATGCCATTTGGAGCCAATGCCAGCTGTCAAAGCAGGAGCCCTGGAGACGGTTCTGTCCTGTCCACAACGGGAATTGCCGTGCCAGGCACACCTCACAGCAGCCCCAAGAGGACCCCTTGGTCCCAGTGATTCATCACCTCCCCTGAGCTGGGCCCTGTACCAGCCAACAGGCTGCAGATGACAGCTCCACTGCCCCAGCCACCCCCGGGGCTGCAAAGTCCTTAACTTAGTCTTCAACAGCATCACCCAAGGTCTTTTTTATCCTGCTGATTGATTCCAGTGCTTTTCTTGAAGACCTCACAGTATTGGCCAATGTACTCCAGCTATGTATTTTGATCTTTATCATTGTAGCTGACAGAAGAGTTCTGTCTTTTAAATCTAAAATATCTCTAAATCTTGAGAGAAGTGCTCTAGAGCCATTTTTCAGGAACAAAACTAATGATAAAACCCACCTGAACAGAAACAGTAATGAATTGCTATAGTAATAGGTGATCTACAACTACAACACATCAATAAGATTAGATAAACAGACTGTTATCTTAATGAAATTGTCTATACAAACAATTCCAGAGTCTTCCTTTATCATATCTTTCTCATAAGCCACACATATCAGTTTACACACATGAAGCAGCTATTGATCTCTCTGGGAAAATGTACTTAGATAGGACTTTCAGAAATAAAATAAACAACAATATCACAGAAAAAGAGGAATATTCTGGCAGAGCTGCTGGAATAGGGAATCGCTGCATTGCATTTCCTGTACGCACACATAGGGTATGTTTTAGTATCGGTTGTTGCTACCTGAAGTGTAAACACTGTTACCAGAGAGAAGAAAGCTGGAATGTCTTTGAGGCACAGGAAGAAAAATATTTCTCCTAAAATTTGCATCTCCTTTTTGTAAAATTAAAATAGCTTATTAGAAAAAAAAAAATAAACAAACAACAAAAGAATAATATTGATAATACCGACTAGCCCTGCCAACAGACTTTGTCCCTTCCAGGGTTAGATGAGTTAGCTGTACTAAATTCTGGGATACCACCACTGCATTTGGATTATGAGGGCTTAATTCACAGCTAGGTGTGAAAACAGGCTTCCTCTTCACAGCTCCACATGCAGACATGCTGTACCCCAAGTCTTCATTGCTAGTGAGAAGAGAGAGGAGCAAAACATGGCTAACATTTTTGCCATGTACCTTTTTGCTTCTCCTTAGCATAAAGGAGCAGCAAGGACGATTTAACTTGCTACCCAGCTTCCAAAACTTCTGGAACATGCTGGTGTCTTAAAATCCTTCACTGCCACCACATTGTTACCTTTGTTAACACTTGATTTAAATTATTATTTCACAGTGCACACATTAAGCCCCAAACCACGCTAGGCTGAAGAGCAGAAAAACTGTTTCTTCCACCAGTCTGAGCTCTACACCTCAGATCTCTACATCTGCAGAAAGCCACCTACACCCTTCCAACAGCTGAGCCTCTAATCCTGATGGGATGTTGGGTCTCACCATTATGATTGTTATACATTTAAAAGCCATGCTATGCAGTATTCAGGGTTTGAAACATTTAATGTGAAACTGTAAGTCAATGAACACAACCCTAATAAGAACTTCCTTTTCAGGCAGCATAAAAAACATACATATATTCGTAAAAAAAAATGCACTTTAAAAAATCAAATATTGTATGGATCTCCTTCGGTTTTTTCTACACTCTTTAAATCAAAATCGAGTGAAAAAACCCTGACACTCAAAGGCTTGTTTTCCCTCTAAATCACTGCGCTAAATGCAGATTCCACACATCTTATTGCTGGAAGCATGGGATAATAGCAAAACTCAAAGCCAGCTCTCTGTTCAGCTGTACCCATGAGAGTCTGGGGGGAGGGCTGCTTGCATACATCTATTTCATTGTATATCCAGAGACCTTTATATAATTGTTTTATTAATTATTCCTGGCCATTAAGAAAAAGGATCTTTAAATTGAATTTCTTTCTAAAATCATTATTGCTTATTAATGTACAATTATCTTACCATTGCCCATTGTTTTCTCAAGTCAAGTTTTCATTAGAACAAAAATGCATGCGTGAAAGGGTTCTTGAAGTGCAGGCAGACCTTTTGCGTGGGTTTGAGCTCATTACCAGAGATTCTTTTGTTATCAGCCCGGATGTTAATGACAAAAGAAGACAAGTGTAGAGTCTATTTTGCTGGAGCTAATTACTAACCATTCCCCATTCAATTTATGCTCGGAGGAGTACAATAATCATGACACAGTGCATTAGCTCTGTCCCAGGCAGTTTCTGCCATGCTGAGTGTTAATTGTAAGGACAGATTCCAGTCAGGAATAACAGCGTCTCAGGCATGTCTGCTCATGAGCAGTGCTCTAGCAATTTCTTCTGTGCAGTAAGACAGGCCCTTTTAATTTTTTATGTAGGAGAATACTGGAAAATTTCCTCTTTTACAGAGGCAAATGGCATTGCTTTCACTGGCTTACAGTTTTTACCATTAAACACTGTACCTAGTTAGAAAAAAATAATGAACCAGAACTAAGAACCAAATAACATGACAGAAATGGAACAACTCACCTGGGCCTTTTTTTTTCAATATATATTTTGGGAAAACATATCAATACAACTGAGCTGTGTACCTTGCACCAAAAGCAGGGGGCTTAGAGAGCTAGTCATAGGTAGTAAGCCATTTTGTATTATCCAAAAGCCACTGAATTTGAAAAGGTTTTAGTGGATTTAGCATTGCTTCAGGGTCCTCACGATCTTGAAAATTAATGGATTTATGGAAAATCCTCCAAAAATCATTTCACAGAATGTAATGAATAGTGATAGATATTTCAAAGTCATTAGTCTCCTCTATCTTGTGCTTTGGTGATATCACACTCTAAACTAGAAGCACCTGTTCTATAATGATCTAATATATCATGAAGTCTGGAGGGGTAAAAAGGAAAAGAAGGCTCATTTCTCCTCTGTGCCCATGCTTCTTTAACAAATGATCTTGGAAACCCAAAGTGCAGCCACACAAAGTGTGCTCATAAATTTCTTCAAAATGTCACATGTACTGTCCTGCCATCCTAAGAAACTTCAAACATAAACAAGAAACAAAAGTTTTAGGAATCCTTAATAACAGTGGTTGCTTTTAGGATGATCATCTAGAAGATGCCAACAGTGTAGGCACAAAGAGGCAAATTTGTGTGAAACAATCCACACATACTCTAACAACATCTATTAATTTTCCTGGTCCAGTCTGCAAGATTATTCAGTGTACTGATCCACCCAGAATAACAGTGTTTGGGATGAGTGACAGGAAAATACCCTGATAAAACAGTGAGTGCTGTTATTATGTTATTAGATCTTAAAGAAGGCACCAAAGCCTTCTTATTATCTAAATGCTAATAGAGACATCGCCAAAAGTGCCTCTTCCACCCACTGTTAAGAAGGAAATAATCTCCTGAGGCAAAATGTTTGAAGTCAGTATTTTGCCACATGCTCGTATCACAAAGCCATGTCATGCAAAATTAGACAGATTCCACAAATCAGCACAAACTTTCCTAAACCAGCAGGAGAACAAACTTGAGAGAGTGATCCACAGCAAGGTGCTGAAGGACTGGAGGTTTATCCTGCCTGAACACCGCTCGCACAGCCTGCTGTGCATTGCAATGGTATCATTCAAATATGGAGAGACATGCATTCAAATATAGATCTCTGTAGAAAAATATCTGCTGCCACTTGCACACCTCAGCACAACTTTCACAGACTGACGTTTGACTTTCCAGTTTAGTGAAAAGGCTTTCTTCAATTTAGGAAAAATGTACTCAATCCCTCCCTACAAAACAGAATAAGTATCAGAAAAAAAGTATTATTTGGTTTCGTAAAATTATTAACTTATTTGCATCTATAAAAGTGAAGTTAAAAGGACCACTGTTTTCCTAAGAAAACAGTAATTTCCATAGCTGACAGTTCAAAAGCATAAGATTCATGTTTTTAGCAGTGTCCCATCAGCTCGTTAGTAATGCTGGTCTCAGTCACACAATATGACCACATGTTCAGAGTTACACAGAAATGGAGGTGTCAGCTTAGAAGGCTGATATCTCTTTCTTTTATCTCAATCATTTTCTTTTATCTTCTCTCTGACACAGCACCAGGAAGTTTCTCTGCACATTTACTTCTGCATTTACAGTCATCAAACACCCAAATGCTTTTGGTTCCCCTTGGTGTAACAGGTGGGTTCATTGACACACTCATTAATTTGTAACATAAAAGCAGAGGGAAGAGAAACAGCTAATTGCTGTAGCTGATGGAGGTGGCATTTCCATAAACCACAGCACACACACATCCCTCTAGCTTCATCTTTTCAGTGTGGTACCTCCTCGTTTGATGCAGCTGAACTGTGCAAGGCAGCCCCATGGTATGAGTTTCAGTACAGCCCAGCAGGGAGGAACATCTGAATAAATGAATCATCAGTGCTCTTCCAAGCGTCAAGACCTCCATTTTCCTAATTTGCATTTCAAAAGGGTCTGCAGTTTGAAGTAGTAAAGAAATCATTTGCTTTTGCAAGATAAGTGTTTTTCCAAGTAGGAAACTCCGTGGCAATTCCGAAAAGTGTTCTGATTATAATTTTTGTCTGTATTAGAACAGACGCAAATGATTGTTACAATCTCTCCATCAAAAGCTACCCAGTATTCAGTATTTCTGCAATCTTTGACCATGTACTGCTCCCATGGAACACTGGGTCAACATGCTCAGCTGCCTTGAACACTTGGCAGAAACAAAGTGTTCTTTAAATAGGTGTTTGTAGGCTACAATACAACTAATTGTGTGGAATAAAAACACCTCCAAGAGGCATTGTCAGAAGCAGTACAGAATAAGAAGACTCTATAAATCTCATCTCTTGAGATTCCTCCAAGAAGTTTTTTGGGGACAATGTTTTTTGGAGCAATTTGCAGCATTGTCCACTGGTGACAGAAGGAGGAGTTGGTGCCTCCAAGCTACTGCCATCTATTTGTACAGTGAGGGTCTTAACTCTCGCTCTCATATTTCTGCAAGGCAAGATATTCTCAATATTATAATGGCCCATCAGTGGTCCTAAAGAGAGGTGAGGAGAGGAGCAGAGCACGTTCTCACACTGTCTCACCCACAGTCACTCCCAGTCTCTGCCTGGAGTGATGAATTCCCACGCTGGGAATGACAGTGAAGGGACAGTCAGTACCACAACATTTCTTGCTCTGTATTTGGGCAGAATTATATGGATCTCATCACAGCGCCCAGCACAATTTATACTTGTTTCTTATTCATCAGAATAACAAAAATTAAGCCTCATAAAACCAACTTTCAATCATTCTCTCTTGGATGTGACACTTCTTCATCCCAGCCTGCCAGCTTATTATTACAGGTTCTTCCTGTATTTGAAACTCCAGCTAGAAGGAACAAAGACACCAAGGATTCCTACAGTTCAGCACACAGAAACATTTCCTAGCAAGTACCTGGCTTTCATCATGCTCAAAGCCTGTCATGAGAACAGGTAATTGCAAAACAGATTCATTTCCATAATGCCAAGAGGGATCAAAAAGAGGGTGTTACACTTTAAATTGTTGCTACTAATTCTTAAATTTTCTGTTCTTCAAACACCGTAGCTGCCAAAATTCAGGCTTCTCATTAACTGTACCCAGGTAATTACAGAACTTTTTGGATAGAGGAGACAAGAGAACAATCCTTTTAAAAGCAAGGAAGCAGAAAACCAGAGTAGTTCAGTGATCTCCCTTTAGCCATCTTGTTGACTAATTTTGGAAAAAGGAAAATTTGCAAAATGGACTGACATTCTATCCCCTAGATGTAACAGAAAGTAACTCAAAGTTGTCTCCCTGTGCCTGGGAGATTACATTATGCCTTCAGTCAAATTCAGTGTGTGTGGATTCCTGTTTACCTGAACAGTAATATTCTAATTATTTCACAGATACATATTTGCATATAATGAAAAAATTATGTACATCATTTAGTCACTCTTTGATAACTGAAGTTATCAAATACAAAATTCTCTTGTAATTTGCAGGGTTCAGATCTTTAATGCCCTGAATGCCCTAGATAACTGTGACAGTACAATGTTGAGTGGGAGGCAGTATTAAAATTAAAAATATTGAAAAAGATCTAATAATCAAGATATAGTTCTCATGAAAGCAACTCCAACTGGATAATAAATCCTACATGACATTCTAATAGATCACGTTAAATACATCCAATGAAATCTATCATGATATCTTGTTCCAGCAGACTATTTCTTTCAGGTGCAGGTAAAGAAATCCTCTGAGATGGGAGTTAAGTTCCTTTTAATGCCATTATGGCACTCTCTTGGCCTATGCATTAGTGAATTCCAATACAGAGTACTGGGTTCAGCGTCCAAACACCTGTTTGGAGTTTAGGAAAACTGTTCCATAGAAAGCATCCTCTTGGCGGTCTGATTTGAAAGTCTGAGACAGACTACAAAACAAAGATTTCCACATAATTAATTTGGAATTTGCTTCAGATACAAGCTAACATCTAGAAAACAGAGTTTATAACCACTTCTTTAGGATCTACTAAATCATCTGTGTCTCATTCTCATCCTTTCTACCTCTAGAGATCATCTCTGTCTAAGGCAACGAGCTTTAATACGGAGATGATTTGATGCATGTGAACATTTCTGGCAATTGTTGTTTCCTGGGAAACAATGGCAGCTCCTCTCAGCACACAGCACCAGCACACACACCTTGCTCCCGAGCTTCCCCTGGTGCACAGGGCCAAGTCCTGAATTCACTTAGGAGTTAACTGATCCACTTCAGCCTTTCATTTGCACTATCAAATATATTTAAAGGTTTATTGAGTGATTCCTTTCCACTGCATCTGTACCTTTTCACATCTGTATTCCAGCTAATCATTATTGCATTATCCCATCACATTTGCATTTGACTATGGTGGCACACAGGTGGCAAAACAGAACAAATCAATCAGGAGAGTCTGTTTTCACGAGGAACTGCTTTGTTTCTTCACATGATAACTAAACAGGTATTCTTGGAAGACCTTGAAGTACATTTTAACAGGTCATGTTTTAATTTGAGAACCAAAGACTGGTTATTCTCAATATCAGAAAATTAGCGAAAAGAAAAATGAAAAACCAAACAAAACAAAACAAAAAAACCCAAAGAGACTTAAAAAATATTTCCATCTCAAAGCTTTTCATATGCAGGGAAGCCTGTTCACCAATCTTTACTTGATAGTGAAGGAGAAGAATTAAACTGAAAAGCTGAAGTTTGGACACTTGTTATGTCTAGGGAGACTCTTATGCTGTTTATTATAGGAAAATCACAGTGCAGCTCTCCTTGTACACTGTCTTCTGCTCACTGAAAGTGCACAGTACCTACGTGGAAATCCTTCCAATTAATAGGAATTGACAGGACACCACAAGGGTTAGATACCACAATGATAACCAATATATTTTGTTGTTGGGTATGTAAACAGGAAAATACATTTCATGTTTCTGAAAGCTGAAGCCTAGCTTCTGTTTTTATTCCAGCTAACAGTAAAACATGGAATTTGGTGGGGGTGGTGGTGACGGGTTGGCCCATCCTGGAGATGGGATCCTGTGTTTAACAAAGCTGGAAGATAATGTAAAATGGCAAATCCAGTCTTTGCTCTTTTGTTCTATCTCAGACAGTGGAAAACGTTGTAGAAGCAGTTTATGCACACACAGTACTCTTAAATCACATCCCATAGCAGATTTGGACTTGAAATGATTGCACATTTTGCTTTGCATCTACAAATGAGGAAGTTTAAAATAAGCTTTGCCAATTAACAATTCAGTGTGTTCCAAGGTTACAGCTGGTGGAACTGCTTTCAAGTGATTTATCAGCCTTTTAGTGACACACCCAGAGTTTTTTGAGTATGAACCCCACTGCAGCCACACACTGTCTCCTTCTCATGGCAATGTTGTCTTGAGACTTAAAGGAAAAAAAATGGACTTGGAATGATGTGCATGTCAGAAACAGCAAAATGCTTTTGAACTCAGTAAAACACAAGCCTAGCTTTATGTAGATCCATCTTTTCTTTGCATCTCTGAAGTCACCTTTCCTTAGAAAACAATGTTGTTTTCTTATTTAAAGCTGGCTTCTCTTGCCCCTCATGTAGTTCACAAATACTGTATCAATTTCACCAACATGAAACAAAGACCTGACTTGATTTAAATTCAAAATACAAACCCAAATGTGCTGATCTCCTTCTTTTTAGCAAATGGAAAATTTAATTTTAAAACAGTGAGGAAATTAAAACTTCTTGGTCTTCTCCACTCCATTACTGTCAAAGCCAATAATGACACAAAAATTCCAACTACCAAATATTTTCTGTAGAAGAAGCTCTGCAGAAAATACTAATGGAGTACATACGAGTACAAACAAATCTCCTCATTCATTAACTTTTCATTGTTCCCCAGTTCCTTCCAGGGAAAGACACATGGATTTATGGAGCAATGCCTCACAACTGGACATCCATGGCTTCCCAGCAAACCTGCCAGGCTGAGTGCCCCTCGGGCAGGGAGCTGGGATTCCTGGGGCACTGCACTCCAGACAAGCTCCTGCCTGTGTCAGCAGCGTCCCAGAGCCAGGGGCCACAGCTCCCCTGTCCCTCTTGAGCCAGATGAAGTCAGCAAGAACACAAAAGCTGGGCAGCACATTTAATTCAGAGTATTTTGGGACAGAGGATTTTGGCACAGCCGAGGCAATCCGAGTAGAAACAAAATAAATTATTGAAAAAAAAATCTTCATTTTTGAAGAAATTCCAGAGCTGAGAAAAGCTGAAACAAATCTCCAGTTTATGGATCTGGGAACACTTGTATGAAGTGACCAGGCAGCACCAGATCATCATGATACTTTTCCTCCCTTAGAACAATCAGGCAACAGAGAATAATCTCAGCAATTAGCCATGGAAAAGCAGACACTAGACTGTTTCAGCCATCCTAGATTACCTGCCAGCTGATTTATCTGCCTAACCCAGGTCACTCCAGTGTGCTCCTCTAAAAGTACATGAAAACAACATTCTCCTCTCCCACCTTTTCCAAATTAAATTCAAGGGGCGGGAGGAAAAGAAACTCATTTTACTTCTAGTTCAGCATTGCCTGACTCTAGTTCTTACCACATGATAGTGGATTATATTCATTCACAAAACTACAGATCACACCATGGTCCCGGGTCACAGTCTGCATCTGTCTCTAAGAGAAGTTATAACTGCAATGTCACTTCAGTTTGAGACACCAGACAAAATAAATAGATTGTTAACAAATGTTAGTGCTTTTCTCTGTTTCACATTGCTTATATCAATAAAGATAAGTGTTTTGGACTCTGGAGAAGGGAATTTGGACTGTTTGGCTGGAAAACTAGTTAAAAGGTTTTCCTCATCTTAGATCATGTTGGAGCCATAAACCTGAGCTTGCTTGCAATAACTATAATTCAATGGAGCCTGGGAGAAGGGGAAAGGGAAAAAGAATGTTTACTTGTTCCTCAATAAACTGCTCCATAGCATTATTGCAACAAATCAAAACAGTTATCACAGAAGGAGGAAGCTTTTATTTTAAATAATGACAATTTGAGCTTCAAGAACCAAGGTCCTCAGAAATGGCAGCCTCAAATCTCAGTCACGGTACCTATGATCTCTTCAAAAGCCTGAAGGATATTTATTCTATGCTGCTGAAGGATTCCTCAAATAGTTTGGCAGAGACAGCAAAGCAACTTGGTTTTGCCCTCCAAAGCCGTATAATAAAGTGCTAATAAGAATTCCCCAAGTGTGACATCAAGATGCCAGTGTTTCTCTGAGAAAGCTTTTATCTTTGTAGGGCACTATTTTTTTTCCTGTATAGACAAGCAGAATGGGATTTTCAAAAGAATTCATATTAGCCCGACTCAGAGAAGAAAGTAAAATTTCCAGTGATTTCAGAGGGAAGGGATGAACAGCTACTTCTGAAAATGCTTCCTGTACCCTACATAGTGTATGAAAACAACACTGATGGAGGAATGCATTAAATATAGCAAAAATATAGCACCTCCCCAGTCAGGAGACTTAAGCCACATATCACTATCCAATGGACATGGACAAAAAATCACGAGCAGCTCTCATAATAGTATCTGATGTTGCTGTTAAGTGAAATATTAACAGAAAAATTACAGAAGTATAAGAAAATACAATTTTGTTTTATGTTTTGGACATATTTCCTATGAAAAAAATAAGATCATAGAACAGAGCACACCTGGGAGGTGCATGGCATTCACTTTCAATATTATCACATCAGCATGCATTGCAGTTTAGACAAATGTATTAAGCCTAAATGAAAGTGTTCATTAATAAAGACTGAACAGTGGTTTTTTGAGGCAAAGCCATCATGCATTACATTGTGGAAGTAGAAAACTTACGCTAAGTATTAAAGACAGAATAAAAAATATGGAGATTGCTTCATTTCTCTTTTCTAAAACTGTCAACTGTTAATGATCTTTCAGATGTAGAATTGCTTCATCTATCAAGCAGAAATCTGCCTTAGATTACTGCTTCAAAATGGGGCTTCTAGACAAAACTCTACCTTTGAGCATTATGTGGTAGGCCAATGTAAATATTTTACAGTGGAGAAATTGAGTTAAATGACAAGGTGGTCAATTTCTATTTCTAATGAGCATTAATCAATAAATGAACAGTTAAAGCACTTCAGCTAAAAGTTGCTTCAGGAATATAGCAAAAGATATCAGTGATCTTTACAACATGGCAAGATGCTAAAGATGAGAATGGCCAAGCCTAGGATTACATTTCTATCGTAGGATATATAGGTGAACATTTCTAACTTTGCTTAGTGAAATAAGACAAAGCAAAAATAGAACCTTCCTACTTCTGGGAGAATAGTTCATAACAAATCATTCATTCAATTAATTTTACTTTACCTTTTCACAAAGTACTGCAAAACACTTATAATTTGCTCCAAGGTGCTACTTCAATTAATTCACTGTATAATTTCAGTGAATAACTTTTCAGCTGCAGATTGTGACAAGTGCTCAGGATTCATAACTTGAAAAGTGTTGATTAGCTCTGACTGATCTGGGGATGATTGATGTCAGAACAAGAGTCAGTCCTGCCCATAGCCCTCTGCATTTATTCTTCCTGAGTAACCTGGCACTAGCAAACTACCCAAAGTCTAAGCTACATCTGATATTTACTTGCAGTAGTTCAAATGCAGCTTTACCATGAGCATAAACACTTTTCTGTTTAAACCTGACTGCAGGAACTCAACTTTGCTTGCAGATAGATAACCACACACAGCTAGCTTATACCTAAATAATTTATTTTTTTTTTTTTTTCCCCCTGGAAGGAAGTTTGAAAGTAGCTCAGTCTAACAAGGCTTGATGAAATCAGCATAACTGATTTCAGTGACATCTCTTACCGGGAACAGCCAACAGCCCAGACAGATTCCAGAACAGAACAAGGTTTTTGTCTTGCTTCTACTGACAGCTATCAGAAAACAGACCATTTAAAACCATAAAGCAAATCAGCAGTTTGTGGAGAAATTTCATGATCATGTTTTGCCAGAAAAAATAACCATGATGAAAATATTTCAAATTGAAAGCCTTCAGCTGTTCAATGGTAAGGGCTGAGTCACACAAGGGCTGTTTGACTGTTTGCACCTATAGGTCTGGGTAACCAATACTAGTTTTGTCTTTAGGAAATTTAACATTTGTTATACTGTGCCATCAGCCAATAGGTTTTCCCATTTACAAAGCAGCAATCTCAAGTTATCTTTGAGAGCTGAAAAGCAAGGGATTCCACAGAAGTGGTTTCAGGAAGAAAATCAAAATCAAATCTCCTGCCTGCAGAGCCAGAGCTGCCTCCTGTATCCAGTGACACAGAGCCACGCTGTCACTGGGCTCCTCAGCCACTGCCTCAATTTGCCACCTCCACTGCTGAGTTACCTGCTCTGTGAGCTTATATTAATGATCTGCTAGTTGTCTTCTCTTTGGCACATGACACACCAGCTACGCTTTTCAACAACTAACCTTTTCTTCCTCAGTCATCTTTCTTCTTTCAGGACTAGACTTCAGTTTCACTGTCATCACTTTATGCTGTTCTGACATTCCATTTCCCTGCACGTCTCTCACCTGAGCCTCAGTGCTCACCATCTTTAACTCTTACCAGTCCTCCCCTCACTCCTGCAGCTTTGCTGATCTCCCACATCACAGTTGTTGCTTCTTCATCCTTCTCACACACAACACCCAACCTGAAATGCACCTTCACCTGCTGGCTGAGCACCAGCCTCCCCTCCTCCTCTGGAGAGGAGCTCAGCCTCTGACAAGCAAGCTGAATTCCATAAATTTCATGCACACCTCCTTCCACTTATTGCACATCTCCACATAAAATATTTAGTAGATCTTAAGGTTAGAGGGCACCATAAGATCATTTACCTAGATCTTAATCTCTTTCCTTATGGAAACCTTTAGATTTCCCCCCTTGTCAAATATTTTTCCCATATACTTGTCCACAGATTGTTTCCAGACAAACTGCAACATCAAGAGGTTCAAGGATCAAAGCCATTGAGGCAAACAAAGGAGTTTAACTGACAAAAAATCCTGCCTTGCCCTGAGGCTGGTGGGCAGTTTGACCCTGACCGTGTGAATGTGACAGGTCCACCAGGCCTGGAGGAGTCTGGCTGTTTGTGCACCAGTAGGACTTGTTGGACATGTGGGCGGCCACTCAGAGGCACTTCTGAAGAAACTAAACCAACAAAACCAGCAGGCTGATGCTGTGCTGAGTGGCTGGGAGGGGAATTCCTCAGCTGGGCATTGAAAGGAAGAGTTTGGCTCATGCTCCCTGTGTTTGGAGTCTATGGAAGGGGATGCAGGCAGGCTTGAAGAACACAGCTCCCTGGTGGACCATCCCTGCACACAGCTGTCCTCCTTCCATTTTCCATGTACAGACAAAATGTCCTCCGAGATATTCTCCTTTGAGTTGATGTGCAATAAAATGTCATGGGGATGCAAGAAACACCACTTTTGTATATGTCACTACAAAGATATGAGCCAATGCTGGCAAACAGAACTGATCCCAAGCAAGAGGCATCTGCACATTGTTTTCAAGACGCTGACAGATTTCAAAAATTATCAGTCAAAATAATATGCTTTACCAAAACAGCTCAGTTACAGAACAGTGTTCCTCTAGATTCAAAAATGTGTCTCACTTGCAGTACCATTCTACTGGAACTAGCGTGACTGGTTGCCAAGTGGAGTTATCATCAGGGCGAGACATCACATAACATTCTGGCCCAAACAATCTGATGTGCAAGTCCTCCAGGACATGGAGTATCTTTGTAGTTGCACAGAAGCAAACAATCATAGAAAATATTCAAATTACTTCATAAACCTAATTTTAAGACACTGAAAAAAAAACCCCAAAAAACCAACAACCAAATGTTTTCAGAGTGGTTGCCTAATGTGTTCTGACTATTAGAGGCTCTACAAAGTCTCTGTCTGGATACTCTGATATATTCAGCCAAGATTAAGAGAGGAAAAATTCCAAATTGCATAAATACATAGATCATAGTGTTTTTTTTTTCTATTTTCATTAATCCCCTGACTAACCTACAGAGGATGGTGACTGATTTTATTTTATACAGCTCCTATTAAAGGCTATGGAGTTACTGCAATTAAATCAACATACCTTTCTAAGTCTTAGGCTAAGAAGTTAAAGCTGAAATTGGCAATATGTTTTAGCTCTTTTCTACCTCTCTGGTTTGGTCAGTAGAAAATCTGAGATTATTTTTAAGAATATTTTAGACTGTGACTTATCCTGAGAACTGGTGACTTTCTTTAAATATGTATGTCAATCTGCAGATTCAATAGGGATGAACAAAATTAGGGATAAACCTCAGTGGAGCGTTAGGAATGATCTCAGACTTAGAGCATGTCACTGGCATATAGGTATCTAGAAACATCACAGTTAAACTGACACCACTATTGAGAAAAAGCTTCTGTATAATCACTTAGACCACATTAAAGGAAGTATTTCATCACATTGCTGGACTATTCACAACAAAAAACGGGTCAAAAGGCTGTAATATATAGCATATTCGTTCCCTAGAGTGTAAGTGAAGAATGTGATTAAGAATTTAAAACTACAGCATAAGAGATTATTCATTTTGCAACAGCAATATAAAATACATTGGCTTTGCCACAGAATATTTCATTAAAAGCTGTTTTATAATTAGTTTTACCGCAACTAAAAATCCCAAATGCAATTGCTTTAATGCAATTAGTCCATCTTATATTTCAATGGTGCAAAGTCTTGTTGAGGCATAATAAGATCAAAATAGATTTTTCTCTGCATTTCCTTTACATTAGTGATTTTAAATCCAGAACTTAGTATCCAACTTTAGATGACATTTCCTCCTCCTTTCCTACCAACTCTCATAACAGTTGTGTGTTTCCATCTCTTATAGTACCAGTCTGAAGTCACTATTCAGATTTAAGAATTCACCTCCTTATCTCCAGGGAAAGATTGGAAGAAATCATAATAAAGTGCTTCTTTCATGCTTAAGTTGAACATGGCAGCTAGAAAAAGGAAGGTACTGTCTGTGTACGTGTAGGATTTCAAATCCAGCTGCAAATAAACTCATGGTGATGCTTCTCTGATCATACTTAACTGCACTACTCAATCATTTCCCTTTAACAAAGAGTAATTATGTACAAAATATAGCAAAGACCACAGAAACTGCCTCAAACCTCTTCAAGCAGCTGTACTGTTATAAGTGTGAATGTCTGAAACAATTTGTAAATTACATGTTCCATAAAGCTCCCTCACTGCTTTTCATATTTTTTTTCCTACTGTGTACTTCAGGCCAGCCTTTCATTTAATAAGTTGCTATCAACCATAAATACAAACTCTGGGAGTCTTAAAAGAATTGCATGGAGATAACAGCTATCTTCACACCTTAATATAGATATTTTAGAAAGACAAATGTGATACAGACAGGAGTCAAGTCACACATGTATTTTTATCAGTACAGTTTGACTGCTGTTCACATTGTTAAAGAAGGAACAGGATTTAGACCTCGATTCATTGGCTGGTGTTCCTTGCAAGTCACTGGATGGGTCACCTTAATCTAAAAAGAGAATCTCTCTCTAATTAAGGATAATGGCTTAAATTGTCTTTAAATGATGACAGAGATCTGGGTTGATCCAAGTTCTTATTAGCATAATGACTTTTGCATCCTACTTTTCCATATTTAAGGAAAAATCTGTTTATCACTTCTTCAACTTTAAAAGGAAAAGCACTGAGGATTACCTGAGATGAAATGAGTCCTTCTCAAGTTAGTGCATTATTCTACAGTCTTTGCTCTAAGAAATTCCAACTGTTTTCCAACATTTGAGACAAAAATTCTGGAGATATAACAAATTTTCAGGAAGCTAGATCCTTCTAGCCTAGCAGTGAATTTGGACCAGTGGGAGCTTTGTCTTTGTAAGTATCTTGCAGTGAGATGCTTAATAAATTTGTAATGAGCTGCACCGTGCTTTTTCTCAGTGTTAATGTGGGGTTTTCTCCTGTAATTTTGAATCTTTTTGGTTCAGAGCACAACTGTCATGTCCCTTTGATGTATAATAGATATAAAAAGCCATAAAGGCAAGCCCAGAGCTCTCTGGTTTAACTGTATTTAGGTATGCAACCAAATTGGTTCTCCTAATGTTCACTATGACTGTAGCACTACATATATAATCTGAAGCCTATAAAGTAAAACATGAAATTTCTTACAGATTCTCCAAACTACATCTTAAACTTCATCAAAGCATTGCCTTAAGGAACTAATCAGTTTCAGAGTTATAATCAAGTGAGTCATAATGAATGTGTTCACAATGGAAGTCACATCAGAATTAAAACCCATTTTACTCTCAAAAAAATACAAACCGCACCCCACTCCCCCTCAAAAAATCCAGTCAAAGACAAAATCCACTGGGCCCTAGGCCTTTGTTCTATTACAAAGCACAACTCAATTTTTTGGCAATTTCTCATCGCCTTACCTCATCCTTCTTATCTTCAGGGTAGTGACTTTCTTATGAGTTTTTGTGCTATGAATTATTTTCTGATTCTTTAAAAGCCTGTTGACTGTAATTTGATGCTACACTCTATAGGGGACAGCACAGGCTTGTCTTTTCCCTCCCTTGCAAGTATTTGCCTTCTCTAGAGTAAAGCAAAAGAAACATCATTTCCCTCCAATCAAATATTTTTACCACAAGAAATCAGCTTCCAATCTCTGTTCTGTTATTCATTATGAATACAAAGTACATCGAGCACCGATACTGATGTCCACCCAAAGTTTTACACAATGTGCTTGAGCAACAGAATTTGGCCAATTGTGATCACCTGGAAGGCCAGAAAATTCTGAATCTGCCTGGGGTACTATATAAAATAATTGCCAAAAAACAACCCTGCCATTGAGACTCGCATCCTAAAACTCAGCAATGGCTTTGTGAGCCGCAGCAGTTCCGTCGTTTTGGCACTTACTGCTATTACAAATCTGTGAGAAGAGGACAGTGGTTCCAGACTTTGGCTGGTAAATTACACTAACACAGAAGACTAAAAATAACCCCAGCCATTCCTGTTGGTTGTAAGTCATTTCATCCCTGATATGATAGAAAAACATGATTATTTTCACATTTCACTCGTATAACAGATGAGATGTGAAATGAGTGTCATGGTTGATAAACACCACAGTGGCTGCTAAGTCTCACACTATGTAAACAAAAACTTCTCTGTTCACTGTACACAAAATTAACAATAAAAATTACTGTGAAATCTGGGTATAAAACCAAGCAAACTTCAGAGAGAAAAGGGTCATTACAGAGGAAATGAGTTGGTGACAGCAGCTCTCCCAGCCAGCTGCAGTTGTAGGAAGTTACCCATTGACTCTGATGGGAAACCCAGACTGTGCATAAAATATTGCTTCAAATACTCGAATTCCTTCCCAGTTCTAGGGTTTAGTGCAACAAAAGAGGAAGCAAGAAAGCACAGAGCTCAGTTTTGTGCAATGCACCTACACGTAGGCCACCTCTCAGGGACTCCAGCATGGCCCAAGAGATCTCTGACACAGAAGACCTTTCACTCAGAGCTGAGAGAACAGCTCTCGCTAAATGCCATCCACTGCTCTGCACTCCTAACTTTCTGAAATGAAAAGTCTCTCAGAAATGCATTAGTTCTGCTGCACCCCTGCATGACTATAATACAGAATGACTAACACACCTGGAAGAATGAGGAAAAAAATAAAAGAAGAGAGGAATTGCAAGCACAGGAACGTGCTTCGTTAACGGCAGCTTCCCCTCCCACACCTCTCTGTTATAATATAGAACATCTGCTGCAAACAAGAACTAACCTGTTACTACCCAAATTCCAGTACTGATGTATGCATGATTATACACTCCCTCAATCATGGAATTATCCCCTTAAATGGGGCTGAAATAATACCTCAGAATGTTCAGGTATGCTCTACAACAGGTGGATATTGTTTCAGTTTTCAGTAAAAGCACTGTAGCACTGCATTATAGGCTTATTTGGGTTTGACTCTTCCTTAACTATTGCTACTGAACAAGTAAAAGAAGTAGGGCACTCCTCAGATTACAAAATCAGCCGATGCTGTGTGACTCCAGGTATGTTCTGGGTTCTGCCACACAACTTATGAAAAGACTTGAGTTTGTAGAAGTTTGCAGGAGTCGAAGCAAGTCTTCTGCATTTCTGTAGCTGTTCATTATTGCCCTGTCCCATCGTAGCAGGCTGCTGCAGGAGCAAGGGCTGAGCAGCTGATTGCTGAATGATTGTCTTCTACAGAGTGCTCAGTGGGGGCCACTCTGAGATTCAAAATTAAGTGCTTTCCTTTTTCATTGAACAAATGCTGTGGGCCAGCATGTGATGACATTCCATATGACTTCCATAGCCTCATGCTACTAAACTTTCTCCTCATATGGAAGGAGTCCCTACAGGTTCTTTACACTTATCAGACCTTGGTATCCACGCTCCAAAACCGAACCAGTAAGAGTATGGAAATAGCTTGCTCCTAAACAAACAGCCCCCACAGCTTTTGCTTTTCCACTGCAAATCAGACACCTCAGTGTGGAGGTGTGGATGTGGATAAGCGTGGATAAGTGCAATGATTTAGGAACTACAGAACCAAATAGGAACAGAGACACTTTCTAAAAGACACAGAAAGAATTAAAAAGAGATATTGGAAAGATGGAGGGGGGAGTACAATTTTCCACTTAAAAAATTCCAGCCCTTCAAACTTCCAGCAATTTCTAAACTGCCCAAAATGAGTGATGGTACTTGGAAAGAGCTCTGCAGAGAAAGAGATCTCATATCTTTGCCACTCCCATGCAGAGAATTCTCATCATTCACAAATGGGAAGTAAGCCAGCAGAGAACAAGTGCAGCACAGGACACAGATACCATTGGCTGTGTATATTACAAAGGTTTAGGTATGGACAGTTTATATATATAAAGGCATAAATGCAAAACTTTTAAAGAGCTTTTTGCTGAAATATAAAGTAGCAAAGTGTGGAAGCAGAGGCTTTTAAAGTAATTTTCATTGAAATGCACTGCAACCAGAGAAGTTGCCATTAAACAGAACAGAAAGGGACACTGGGTGAAGTAATGAATGGGTACCATTTTTGGTTTGCAAGATGGAGATCAAGAGGCTGGCGTCAGATTTTTTTGTCTGCGTGTTACAACAGTTTCTTGCACTGTATAAATGTGAAGGAAGAAGTGCCTTTTTATAATCCTTGGATTAGCTTCAGGTTTCCTGTGATGAGAAAAAATTGTTTTCTTAGATGTGTTGCCTGAATTTGGTGGCTTGTGCCATATTAAAACTTAGTTTTAAAGTGTGAAAAATTTTCTGAAAAAATGCACTTTCTAGGCAGCTTAAAGTGGATCTGTTTCCTCTGTAGCATTTACAGAATAAACATGAAACTCTTCAAAGTCTCCCAGAAAAGTTCTTTGAAATATCTTCCTTTTCAAATATGTTCTTCTTTCTCTCTAGTTCTATCTTTTTAAACAAGAACAATTTACTTGCAAGCAGGAATCTGTTGTATGCGGAACCTGCTGAACCTGAATTTCACAACTATACATAATTATGATGGGTGAAAACACTATGTAAGTAGAGATATTTATTTCAACACAGCCATTTTTCAGCATTCTAATAAAAGAACATTTGAAGCTATGAAAAACCAGTGTCTGATGGAATCTCTCCTCAGTAGCAGCAGTGTTTAGTTAGGTTTGTTAACACTGTTCATGGTAAACATTTAATTTCCTTCTAGTCTTCAATTTTTTGTGGTTAGTCAGTACCCACGAAGGGACTTGGACTGTGAGTTCTGGAAGGATGACTTCCCTCCTTCTGGTAAGGGAAGTGCAGACATTGGCCATGCTGTGTATTTTGACTTAAAACAGCCCTCAAGAATCCCTGACAATCCCTGACATCTGTAAGGCAAGCCAGGCTTCACAGACTTCAAAACTTTAACTACTCTTCTGAGGGAGTCACTGGCTGCAAGAATAAAATGTTGTGGTCTTTCCCTTCCTTACCACAAGCAGATGACAAATGCCAAAAAAAACCTAGCTGTGGGATTTCCAAAAGGAGATAAATGCTCTACAAACACATATCCAATGCAACATGATAGCTCTTGGCAGTCTTTGACACTTTCTTTTTTGGAATTTCAACACTTTGATATCTAGTGGTACCCCTATAAAACACAAGCAACAAATGGCATAGATGGCAAACACCTTTAAATGCCTATTTTCTCCTCCCAAGAAGCAGAACCACCTATTTGTGCCAAAAGTGTGAAGCAGTTTAGGAAAAGACAATTGTTCAAACAAAAGAATGCTTTGGGTATTAAGTGGATCCTTGTGAATTTTGGAGCTAGAATGTATATTGCTCTCCTGAGTTACATGAGAGCTGTGTATGGCTGAGAGTTAAAAATTGTGTGAACTAAATTAGTTTTTTTCAATGCAGACCAAGTCATTTATAAGAAGCTGAAACATTCACACATTCATTGACGTCAGCAGGCCTGGAGTATGCAGCCCTTTAAAGAAATCAGGACACTGCTCTGCTGTCTGCATAAATGTTTGTCACAACATTTGGGCCCTATTAAACCCACACAGACTACTTAGAGATAAAGGCTCTGTATCTTATTAAACAATTCTTCCAGCCATGCATTTTTACATTACTTTCCTGTCATTTGTTCAGGCCCCTGAAACTGAGCTGCACAGCAGAAACCAAAAAATATCCAGTAGCCATTATTGGCCAATAGAATACAACAGCCTTTGTTTCCCAGCAAATTGCTTCTAGGACTGAATAACTTGTTTCCCTAAGTACAATTTGCCAGTGTAAATCCACACAGGCTTCAAGAGAGCGGGGCACTCCTCCAGAGGCACGGCCAGCTATGAAAGCCTTGTTCCACCTTTGTTTATCAGATCTCAACTCATCATCCTTCCAGACACTCCTGCTTTCCCAGGAAGGGTGGGATGGCTGATGGGTTGTGAGACAGATGATAAGACATACCTGATCTGGGAGTTTGAATAGTTTGTTTAAAGAAGCTCTGTTCAGTTCTGCAGACATCCTGTCATCTGACAGCTGCTGGCACAGCGCATGTGAAGCAGCTGGAATTTTCAAAGCCGCTCTTTATCTAAAATAAATAGGTGAATGTATCCCAAATATATTTTATATGCACCCTGAATATATTTAGATAAAATACCTTGATCCAAATAATTTTTGGTGGGAAAAAACAGCTGGCAAGCACTGTATTCTTTCTTTTCCTGAAAGTCATGGCTTATTCTACAGCACAGTAAAAGTAAAAGCAAGAGTCAAACAACCCTTTTATATAACCAGACATTTTCATAATTTCACAAGAATAGTTGACTTAAATGTGGGGTGTATTAAATTGCTTGAGTAGTGTTACATTCAAAGTAGAACAGAACATTTGTCTTCATATGACAGTGAGAAAAGTACTGATATGTCTGCAACCAAGTGTGTAACCTTCTAAGTCAGATCTAATTATTCAGATGATAAAGAAAACTGAACAAAACAAAACAAAACAAACAAACAAAACACCCCTCACAAAAAAAAACCCACAGATTAAAATTACTGGTCAGAAGCAATGTCACCCATAATGCCATCGTTTGTACCTATTCTCAGATACACATGGTTTCTGGAAGTCATATTACTTCTTACTAAACCTGTGTGAACCAAGAGCCATTGTAGCCTCTGAAATTCAGATCCTATGGGAAAAACATTCTTTACCTGTCACATAAACTGCTGCTTAGTTTTGTCTTTCCTAAAATTTTCCAAGCCAAATCTTACAGAAGTTAAACTTATATTTAGTTGTTTTTTTTTTAAAGTAACTGATGCTAGGAGCTTGAATTTATCTCAGCAGGTGCTAAATGTAAAACCAAGTGGCAGTGCTTAAATACCTTCACTGTAACTATTTCACTATTAATCATTTTGGCAGGCACACCCAAACCAGTTATTATCAAGAGCATGCATTATTATTTTACGCAGGCAGAGATGTTGAGATAAGAGCTAATTCTGCCCTGCTTTTACAGCACCAAGATATGATCAGGTGTGGCCTTTTCAAGGAATATATGATCAGTACTTCCCCAGCAGAGGAGACAGGGGAATTATATCTTTTCCCAGGTACAAGATCTACCTTTGCCACCTGCACGTCAAACCTGGAAACAGACTGCTCCAATCTTTTTACACCAGAAGATTCCTTGAATGAGCTCTCAAAGCCTGCAGCTTCTCTCCCTTCTTTTTCTGTCACACTCGTTTCCCTTTTATGTTTTCCATCTAAAAATCTGCAGGACCCAAATAATCTGTGCATTTTGTCAATTATGCAAGTAAACACACCAGATATCCAAGCTGAGAAACAGGGAACAGAGCCCTGTGAACTACAGTGGGCATTGATAGTCTTGGGAGGGCAATTTAAGGGAGCAGCACAGCACAACCCTGGGACACGTACAGAATCCAGCTGATATATAACATATGAATCCTGTCCTTATTTCCTAGGATGTTTGAGAAAGGTATTGTCCTTCCTCCTCTGACACCACAGTCATGCGTTCTCTGTGTTCTCAGGGCAAAAAAGCTGCCCAGTCTTATGCAAGAGTGGAGAAGGAAAGCTTGATTTTAAGCATGTAGGAAAAGGAACAACTGTTAAATAAAACAGCCTGCCATGACCTAATTCAAGAAAGCTTTGTCAGCTGGTAATATTTCTCACCCTTTCTGTGTCATTCTCTGAAGTACATAAGTGTTCAAAACAGTTTTAAAACATTCAGAAATGTGAGAGAAGTAGCTGTCCTCCTGGGCAGCTCTGACAAAGATTAGAATCCCCAATATAGTCACTGGTTGCAAAAGTGCTCTTAAGCTGCTGTTTCACTGGGTTCATATCTGAGTGCCACTAATCAAATTAACTGTGATGGCTGCAGTAAGCTGTTTATAGAGATGAAAGACCTACTAAAAGAAGTTTCTGTTACAGCTTATGAAGCTGAATACTGTTAAGCACATAAACACCCACTGCACAGAAAATCTTTACTTTTTTCTTTCTGCAGTTCCTCACAGAGACTCAAGAGTACATAACTGTTCTTGTTAAGTCTTCCACAAGCCCAAAATTCCCTCTTCCCATCATATAACTGTTTGTTATTTTTCCCCTGGGGAAAAGAAAAATAAAAAGCATTTATTTTTGTTGCCTCACTTAGAAAAATATAAAATGAAAGGCAATAGAAGCAGAAAACAATGATTTAATAGAATAGATTATTACAGCGTGATGGTTGTGTCAAGCTGCAAGCTCTTCCCCATGGTGCAGTTAAAAAATCAAGAAGCAGTCAGGAGTCTGTTCCAAACCTGGAAACAGGCAACCAGGCACTTTTAGCCTGTCAGATTGTTGTGACTTTGAAAAGGAATAGCGGGTTGATGTTTATGGAAAGCATCACTATACCACAGAAAAAAAAAAGAGATAAGAGAGCAGCTACTGAGATGACACAGGAGGCCCCTCACACACAACCAGTCACCTGTAACTACAGCAACCCAGGAGGACAAAGGGAGGCAGCATACACGCTCTGTGCACAAAGGATGGTGGTCTCAGCTCTCCACCAGGATCTGGAGCAGATGCCTGAGGACTCGAGGTCTGGGAGCTCTCTGCAACATTTCAGATCTTCTAAAGGGTCACTCACACAGGATCTGTAACAGACTTTCTCTCAGTTCACATCAGCCATTTCTTTAACTTCATCATCAGAGTTCATTGTCAGCTGAGGAAGGTAATGCAAACAAAAAGTGCCGGAAGGGGGACCAATTTGTGAAGCATACAGATGTTTTCTAGGGAGTCTTATTAAAAGGTACAAAATCTGTCTCTTCCCCCCATTTTCTCATTAACATTTAAGAAAGTCATAAAAACCATACTTTTAAAATATTGGATCCCAAAATATCTGTTCTTAACTTGCACAGTTAAGCGGAAAGAAGGAAAATGAAGCCTCAGACTGCTTTGCACCTACAGCCCTTGCGAAAGGAGTACGAGGTAACTCTGCCACTAATGAGTGCCCACTCTGGAAGAGCTACACAGCGGGCACAGTGCTGGAAAATCACAGAGGTTCTTCTAAATTAGGCCTGAGAACCCTCCTGACAGGAAGAATTAATTAGTGGTATTTATGTCAGAGGTCTCTTCCTTTGATAGTATTACAATTCTCCTAAATAAATATGTAGAATAAGGTTCCTCTTTTCAGAGGATTTCAGAGCAGAGGAAATCCTGTTTTCATGTCTTTTTGGTATTGGAAACAATTTATTTATCCACTGAATGTACAATCATTATATCTAATGATAATATCATTCAGTCAGTCAAATGACTGCCAAGTTTCTCTATTGTAATCCAACAATGAAGAAAACACTTCATCTTCTCACCACATCTTTTCACCACTCTGACATCCTGAAATCTTCAATTTTTTCCCTCCAGTTTTAGGTTTTAAGACAGGCAGTGCTAGATTAAAAGTGTTTCTCTGTAGACTTCATAAAAGTGGAGGTTTTTTTAGCTCAGAACAAATTTGTAGCAACTGATACTTTACCAGAAACTTCTTTCTGAATATTTTGCTCCATAAAATAAATCTGTTCCTATCATTCATCTCAGTACCATACCTTTTATACACTTAAAGAGAGTTTCTTTGTGATTCCTGGGTGAATTTATCCATGATTAGAAATATTACAATCAGTTACATTAAGAGATTACGATAACTTCTAAATAGATCAAAATTGTGCTTAGGAAATTCAGAAATACTAACAAGCCATCATTCAACCTGTTCAACATCTATTTTAGAACTCAAAATAGGATAAAAGGGATAACAAGAAAATATTTTCATTTTATACATTATGCACCAGATTAGCCCTCAGTGGTCAAGTATTAAACACTGCAAAAGCATAAATACATGAAATGGGACAAAAGGTTAATAAAGCTTAGCATGGAGAAACATGAAATAACCCAACATTTCCTGATACAGCTTCCTAGAAACTGCCAGTATTAATTTGACCAGATAGCTTTCAGAGGCAGAATTATTTTTCTGCATTGTAAATAGTCTGATGATAGAGAGAAAACCTCTTCTCTTAGATAAAAGCTGGCTTTTAACAGAGCATATCTTAAGCTTCAGACTAGCGACATATTACAATTTGCTTTGAAACATGGTGTGCTGCTGGCATCTGATGTATCACCCTCATGATACATCAAGCCAGGGAATTCTGCAATGGGGAGCACATTAGTAAAAATTACCTTAAAAAGAGCAGTGTTTGCATTCCTATGCATGACTGATGTAAAATAGATGCCTTTGTGCTTGAGCTCCTATTTTAAGCCCAGACACAAGCATTTCGTGCCTGTACAATGAGATGTGTTGCACAGCAGCCCTGTGTGTGCAGAACTCTGCAGACCTGGCTGCTGTGGTGTCTCTGCTGCCTGCCTGGGAGCTGGGGCCGGGGGGCTGTGCACAGGCTCCAGGGACAGCGGGGCTGGGAGCAGAGGCTGCAGGGCTCCCCCACGCTCGCTGCCCAGATCTGATGAGCACAGACACGACAGCTGATGGTGATCCCATCTCTCCTGTGGTGGGGACTGACATCACCTACCATGAGAAAACACTTTCTTATCTTTACCAACAGATAAAGAAGCCTTAGCGGGATTTTTAGGAAGAAAGTAGCTAGACCACCAAAGATGCAATTAATACCTGATTTCTTGCCAAGGAGACATGCAAAGCCTTACCAGGCAAGCCTGCAGCAAACAGCTGCAACAGGAACACCTTGGAGAGGACTTGGTTCTCACACATTTTCTAAGGCCTGTGAAAGGCCCAGAGAGAGCTCTGAAGTTGAGGTACCACCCTTGGCCTCACCCCAGCAAGATGGAGGTAGGAGGAAACAGCTGCAGTGCTCCCAGGGCTGGCTCTGCGGCTGAGCAGGGCGAACCAAACCCACCAGCGCCTGGACACTGATCACACTGCCAAAGCAGGAAAAGAGGATGCTCACAGCACAGCAAGGAGTTGGCCCCTTTTCTTGATCTCCTCACTTCTGCCACATAAGGCAGCAACAGACCACATGGCTGCAGGTATTTCACCCATCACAGCCACGGTTTTCCCCCTTCATGACTCAGTATTACATGTGGGGGTCCCTTTTTCCCCAGGGAGCCTGCTCACCTTAAAGGTAACAGCTACCCACTGAAGTCAGGTAGCCTCTTCCCATTTCCGTGAGACTTTGGGTCTGCTCTTTAATGTACTGCTGATAAAGTGTATTAAAATCTATACACTCGGCTTTCTCCAGCTTATTCAGTCTAAAGGATGCTGCTTCTTATCTACAAGTATAAATTGTTCTGTTGTTTATGTGTTTTTGTGAAGTGAGTCCTTGCTGCACATGGAAAAGCTGCTCTCTCTATCAAAAGGCACGAGCATGTGTCTTGCTAGAAGTAGCATTATCTAGTGCCAGAGACACCAGTTTCATTTCTTGATTAGGGAAACGTGTGCCAATGCTGTTACAGTTAATACAGCAGTTTTACTACACGGGTCACACAGGAGGCAATATATTAACTGTCCTACTGAGGAATGCAAACAGCACAGAGTGTTTGGATTTCCAGCATCCTTGAAAAGTGGCTTTGCTATTATACTAACGATGCCCCAGTGAGTAATCATTTTCAGGTACTAACAGCTCTTGAAAATAACTCTTTCAGTCTAATTACACTGCCGGATTAGAGAAAGCCTTCCAGTGAAGTTTATGGGCCAGATTCTTAGTCACTGTAAACAGTCATAACTCCACAGGTTCCAGAAGGAGTAATCCAATTTATACACTGGACCTACCTCTCTCTTCTGTAAACCCTGTATTAAAGGTTATGTAATAATCAAGGATGAAGGAATAAAAAAGCCAAACTCCCTGACTTGATTCAGGCAATGACTTTGCACTTACTGAAATGAGGATGAAGAGAACCAGGCTTCAAGAGATCAGTTATAACTAGGAGATTAGTTCAGTGCAATAAAGCCCATTTAGCACAACACAGAACTCTCTGCCACATTTTGGAATAATGCATTTTACATCTGTCAGTTGCCTCTGAAGGTCCCAATCCTGCAAAACCTAACCATGATTTAACTTTATGGAGTCTTATGATAGAGAGAAATATCCCACTGAATCCCAATGAATTAATAGAGAATAATCCCACTGAAATCAGACTATTCACAGGGCAGACAGACAAGCAGAGTTAAACTACTGGATAAATTAAGGGTTAGGCCAGAGGAAAGTTCCCTGGATTTTTTTGTCTCCTTGAGACTTGACCTATAAACAAACAGGGAAATATTTGGCATTTTGCTTAGTAGAAATAACCCTGATTTTCAGTGGTTTTGGTTCTACTTCAAAGAAAATCAACTATTCTTTCTCAAACAAATGTGATGTTCACAAGAAACCACATAAAGGTCTAATTCTCTATAGACATGTTTTTGATGCTTCTCCAATATGGAAAAAAAAATTCAATCAAAATTGCCAAAATAAGGAGGTATACATAATTCATTTTCATTAATCCTGCTACAGGTCTTGCCTTCTAAACTCATTTGAAGCCAGTGTTCTAGATCAGCAGCACAATGTTAAAGCTGGTTTGAGGCACAGAACTCTTAGGCATCTTATGCAAAACAACAAAATATTCAATAAGCTGCTGCCTTGCTCTAGCAAGAGAAGTATTTTTCTCAACATGAATGCAAAGGACTAAGAAGGATGGGTGCTTTTAGCTCAAGTGTGTTTTAGAAGGAATACACTAACCAGAACCAAGGCAGAAATCCAACAAATACCAGATCGAGGACCTGAAATTTACATTTAACCACCCTCAATTAGGGACAAGAAATCAATTAACACACTGTTTGCAGAACATTTACTCTGGAACCATCTTGTATGATGCAACTCTGCTAAAATTACCCCCACAGAAATCAGATGTTATTAAGGAAAGCACAATGGCCAAAGAAAATATGCCACAGAAGTCACTGAAATAGAACAAGGAATTTCTTTATTTGGATTCCCAAAACTTCAAACGTAACCTTTGATAAGTTGAACGTTTGATCTTTTAGCTACCAGCACAATTTCCTAGTTACTTTTATAAACTGGAGCTTTCAAACTCCTACCTACTCCCAGTGATCTCTGCACACCGGCTTATTTAATATTCCCTCAGCTTATCTCTAGTCTCAGTGCAGCAAGGCTTTTTAGTTGCTATGGCCCTAAGCGTGGAACATGAAAGAAAAGGATATCTGGGAGCCTCATTCTATATTTTCCATTTAAAAACAAGGTCTGGGAGCCCGAGGCATGTCCCCAGTCATTCCATTTGTTTTGGAGCTCCCACCTACACTTGGGGCATTCCATCTTCACCGGGCACTTCTTCAAATATTCACCGAGACACGCAGAAATATCAAAGCTTTATCAGATCCGTAGCTCTCTTTCAGTACGAAATGGGATGCCTGCTTGCACAATTAACGAAAGGGTTAAACAGATCAAAGGGGTCCCGCCCAAAATCCCATGGCCTAGTTTCCTATTGGTCATTGCGGAACAGTTTTCCTAATCCCAGTACTCACACAAGAAGCATTTACTTTCCACAGCCCAAGTAACTCACAGCTCCTTCAATGCAGCACCGTTGCCCTAATCTGGTTGTTGTCACAAGCGCATGGAGAGCTGATAAGCACAATATGTTACATAAAGCATGGACAGTGGGAGAGCACTACATTCACAGTGCTTGCTTTTGTTATTCCTCGCAAAAAAGGCACGATGTCTTTGTGAGCACCTCTGAATTCATGTGCTTGTATCACCTTAGGCTTGCAGGAAAGGTAAAGCATGTGTAAGAGGTAAGGAATTTGGAATATTCGAGCACAGCTGCTCCTGTCCAGTTGTACCACTGACAGACAAGCACTCTTAGCTTGGGAGCTGCACTGACACCAGCTCTGAAACCTTCAATTGGAGACTGAGGTACTGCAGAAATGCAATGACTCTCACACTGTAAGGACACCACCGGGTGCATCAGCAATGCCGAGTGACAAAACACACAGACTACACCAGATCGAGGTGCTGACAGCTCTTCTGGGAGAGGGAAACTCCTGTGGCAAAGAGACAGCAGCAGCAAAAGAAGCCCCTTCATCCTCTATCCTTTCTCCAGGTAGAGGGGTGCATGACCACAGTGCACTTGACTGTGCCAGCTCAAACACCTCACCACCGGATGTCTGGAGCTGGGGAGGGCTGGACTCATTGATGTTCAGGCCTGAAGAATACACAAGTGATGAGAAATTACCTTTCATTTCTGCCAGTGCTCGTATTCTAAAAGTATATTGTACTTGGTCCCTTAGACTTGCTTGAAGCCCCAGGAATACTTCATTAGTTCAGCCAGAACAACATGACACGCTGCTAGTGAGAGAGCAGTTCTCTCACGGCTAGTGAGAGAAGAATTCCACAGACTCTGGAGATCCCATTGAAACTTGAGGATCTAACGCAGCTTACACCTCTAGCTTCACAGTGCTGTACCTAAAGTCTCTCTGCTATTTTAAAATCTGGCTCAGCTCTGTGTTGCACTGCTATGTGCAATGTACTTGAGACTGAGTTTGCCCTGGCAGGATGGCACAACCCAAGTAAATTCACTGCCAAGCAAAAAGTGCTATTATCTAGAAACGTGAGGATTTGCTGTTCCCTGCAGAGGTTCTCTGACATCAGTAAGAATTAGAGCCCACGCCTTTCTCTAAATCTCCTGTGTTTCAGCAAAGAATGTTGTATACATGAAGTAATCCAAACACTTAAGACAGTATTTCACATCCAGCTTCTGGAGTATTTCAGCTTTATCTGGGAGCTTTAAAAGAGCACTAGCTATAAAGATGTAAATATGGGTCCAAAGAAATCTACCAGGTATTATACAAATGACTAAGGAAAATGATATCTACTGAATTTAAAATGTGCTGTAAACTCTTATTTCTATTTTGTCTTTTGCTGTAAATACTGGCAGAAAGGTATGGTGGTATAGCAGAGAAATTGGGAGCCTTTTACTACTGGGGAGAATGAAGAGGTGGCGGATAAGGGTAAAAGATTAATGTTCTCTGTGGTTTTCAACCTCCCAGACAAAAAATGCTGTTCATTCAAAAACATGGGAAGGCTGGCACACAACTGTAAAGATAAAGGCTGCCTAAGATAAAAATTTCCCAAGTAACAGAAATTTCCAGCTGATAAAGACACAAAAGTTGAAGAACTTCTGTACAGAGAGTGTGGCTTAAATACATCTTTCCACTTCCAATTTCTGATTATTTGAAATTCTTTGATTTCTGCTCTTTGAAAATAACTGGATACTATGCACGATATTATAATTTAAAAGCTTGCTGGTTTTCAATCATTGTGTTCACAAGCAGTTTTATTGACATTAACATATAGTCATAATTATTGTAAAGTTCAATTAATAAAGAAAAATCCTGTCCTTGGAAGTCAGCAACATTTTAGATAAGCACAGAAGAAGACATTAAAATACAACCTTTCTTTGTGAACTCAGTTATGATTTATACGTGCTTGCTGTTGTTCATTAAAGTTTCATAAAAAATAATGACTCATCAGTAGAAAATGAAACTTTGGTACAGTGCAAATCTTTTGGAGCTTTTCACCTGAATTTCTCAAAGAAACCTAAGCATTACTCATTTGAACTCAGCAATAACTGTGACAGAGATACAAAACATATGACAGATATTGCTGAGTGCTGTGGAACACGATTCAAAACTTATATAGACCATAACTCAGCAGATATTACTACCATGTCAAGTATGCTGCAGCACTCAGGGAACTTCAGCTTCTTCTCCACTGAGAGTTCCTAGCAGTCACGTGCCTGAGCAGTTTAATGAAACAGCTATATTATTAATGCTGCCAGAAAAAGAGATTTCTGTGAGAAGGAAAATATATACTTGGGGTGTTATATGAAATTTAAATTTATAATAAACTCCAGATGTTGTAAATTGTGCACTCTTTTAGGAAAGTGCTACTCCCAAGCCTGGAATTCTTTAGGGGCATTTAGAGATATTTTAGGGGCTCACTTTCTTATGCCAGTTTCTCCTCCGCAAATGTGTTTGACCCCAACACGTGGAACATCTGTGGAATGTAGATGAGCAACCCCAAACTGCTACAACTCTCACCATGGCAGATGGAGACCTAACAGGGACAAGTACTGTGGGGTTTAGAAATGAGGTGAAAGCCCTGGACCCCAGCTTGCTGAGGGGATGAGGATGTCAAGAAGCCACCCTGACTGATGTTAACCTGCAGGAGCAGGCAGGAAAGCAGCATCCCACTATTTTTAATAAGTCCACATTGTAGCACTGCAGGGGGTTGTTGTGACCCAAGTGCAGGACCTGCTGCTTTGCCTTACAGAACCTCGTAGAGCTGCCATCAGCCCATCAGCCCAGCCTGTCCAGATCCCCCTGCAGAGCCTCCCTGCCCTCCAGCACATCCACATTCCCACCCAAATTGGTGCTGCCTGTGAACTCGCCGAGAGCGCGCTTGATCCCCTTGTCCAGATCACCAATGGAGCCATAAAACAGGGCTGGCCCCAGCACTGAGCTCTGGGGAGCCCCCCCAGTGACCAGGTGCCAGCTGGAGGCGATTCCATCCCCCACCACTCCCTGGGCCCGCCATCCAGCCCGTTTTTACCCAGCAAAGGGAGAACCTGTGCAAGCCACGAGCAGCCGGGTTCTCCAGGAGATGCTGTGGGAAACAGTGACACAGGCTTTGCTACAGTGCAGACAGACACAGCCACAGACACCTCCTCGCCCACCGTGTGGGTCCCCTGGTGATAAAAGGTCAATAAGGACCTGCCTTTCCTACACCTGTGGCTGACCCTCTGGTTGTCCTCTCTGTGCCCTGGGATGGCCCTCAGGATGATGTTCTCCTTGCCCTTCCCCAGGACCGGGACCAGCCCTGTAGTTCCCTGGGTGCTCCTTCCTCTCCTGCAGAGCGGTACCCCACTGGTGGCACCGCAGCCCTGGGGCCGGCCGGGCTGAGCAGGACTGACGATAAGTGATGGAGAGCACTTGGACAAGCTCTTCTGCCAGCACCTTCACTGCCCTTGGGTGGGCTCTGTCCAGTACCAGAGACTTGGGAGGGTCTAAGAGGCTCATCACCTACTCCCTCCTGGGTTCTAGGGGGTCTGTTCTGATGTCCCTCCCTCTCTCCTATCTCAGGGGGCTGGTTGCCCCGAGGATAACCGGCTTTTCTGTTGAAGTCTGAGGTAAAGAAGCTATTAAGGACCCCTGTTAAGCCTACAGAAGGCAATTAACCTGCAAGGTTCACATTAGTAAGTTATGTGATTTATAATCATATTAAAACAAAATTTACTACTCAACATAGCCAGTTTTGTCCATCAACCAGTATTTCTGCAAAATGGATAACAGATTTGTTTACTAAAAAATACTTGTCCTGGAGCCATGTTAATTGACATCTCCCATTTTTATTCTTAAATTGTGTGTTTACAGCCTCTATTAACTATTGATTTATTATGCCTCTGTGTGACCTGTAGGTAACCAGCTTAGAGTTTACTGTTCATCAACAACCAGATTTCCTCTTTTTTTGACATCAGTGAAAAAAAACTGTTGATCATGTCTTTTAGGTCTCTGGAAAAATTTCTTAATCTGTGGTTTTAAAATAATGTTAGATTCAGTAAGTGCTACCACCTTTTTTTTTTTTTTTTTGTCCTAATGGGTGAATATTCAAGTTCCTCAAAATCTGCCTCCTGCATGCATGTTCTTGCATTCCAAATATAGGACACAAATTGCTGTTGATATTTCTTGCCTTTTTTTTGCATCACTATTCAGGATTTCACATTCTATATTGAGAAAAGAACCCAATAAAGGTTCCTTTTAATCCAAATTATATTCTAAAATGTTTTCAATTTTTATTTTACCCTTTAGCCATTGACATATTTCCATTACTGTCTTTTATCAGATAAAGTTTCTTTCCAATACTGGGTGTTTTAACAAGGGGAGCTTCTGACCACTGTAATATATTATTTAGGCAAGACAGATTTATCTGACTGTAGTTTTGGTTAAAAATTTTCACACTTTAAGTGTGTGATCTAGGCAGAAAGTTTCAGCGGTTTTGAGTCATAGAATTGTCACACTCAAGCTTATTCTGCAGTGAAAAGAAAGGGTAGTGAATTGCAATTAGGGAATGTACAAATTGTTTTTCTGAAGGAAATCTAACTGACTTATTCCACAGTGAGCTCAAAACAAAGCTTTACTAAGAAGTTACATTTCAATAAAGCAACTGATGAAATTGTTTAGTACTCCTACCAGCATTCACCAATTACATATAGTTATAGCTATTATAAAAAAACAGTTTTATTCATGCATGTCACAGACTGGTGCTTGCAGCTCAGATTGTTCCCTAGTGAGGTTTGCTTGGGCAAATATAATTTAGGAAGTCGGCCTGGATGTGAGTCGTACACATACACCTAAGAGCAGTGTTGATGGGAATACTGTATTTCTAAAACGGGCTGAAGGTGTCAGCCAGCAGATCCCACCTTAGGGTGAGATCACAGATTTAGGGACACAAAAGTAAAATGGAATTTGATGTCAGGGACTAACCAAAGCAACTCTGAAGAATAGCGAATTGAGGCTTATGAGAAACACACATCTGGATATTTGTTATCACAAAATAAAAGCAGTGGAAACACTAAAAATCATCTTTATTCCTATAAAACCAAGCACATAAGATTATTTCTTCCTTCTTTTTTTTCCCCCCAGTAAGTGGAGAGACAAGAAAAAAGAAAAAAGAAAAAAAAAAGTTTCAATGGAATAGATTGGCTTAAATTATAAACTTCAGGTATTTCGAAGGCTAGAAAAATATTACACTTGTAGTGATGCATATCCAACTATTGTAATATTCCTCTTCCTATATTTTTAAATGCAGAATTTAGCACTTACCTGATCCAATAATTCTACACATGAGAAAGCTCTAGAATTTAGAAATCCATTGATGGCTTTTCATCTGTAAAACTACCTGATTGTATGTTTCACTTTAAAATATAATTATCCTTTTAAAGTGAATACATCTTTGTACAAAGAGAAACCACCCCTGCCTGAATCAGCCAACACATAACATTCACGGACGAAAAAAGAAAAAAACAAATGAAGAGGAAAATAGCTCATATTCACTATACATTGGATGCAAAACTCCATTTACTTGCTTTATGAGGGATTTTTGGAAGGTTTAAAGAAGCTGGTGTGATAGGTTAGTTTTGTATGCCAAATTAACCTAAAATTTGCAATAGGCAAATGGAGCATGTAGTAAGATGTAATACTTTAGTACCAGTTAAGGAACAAATGTGGCTTATCTATGGAGAGCTTTTCCACACTGAAAACTCAGTGGAAAGACAAATCATTGTTTGCTTTCTACATTTAATTTGATCTAATGCATATGTGAAAGAAATATGGTGGCAGCTCGGGGAAAATAATAGATGTTACAGAAAAGGAGATGCTTACTTGAAGAGTGTTTCTTTTAAAGTCTAGTGCAAGGATTGTCAGTGCAGTGTGAATGGGACACTACCAAAACCTACACATATTATTGTTCCCAGTAGTTATTATTCTGCATTCATTCAGATTCTTACAACCTCATTTTTCATCAGTATATATGAACCTTCTTCCCAAATTCAATCCAAAAGACAAAGGCTGTTTGAAAATCTGCTCATACCTTGCCATCTTTCTGAGTATTCTCAGAATTGGAATTACTAAAACACTAAGTAATTTTTTCTTTCATGGTGACTGGAAAATCATTTGGAGTTTCTTTTAAAAGGCATCACAATTTCATTTTACTAATAAAACAGTCTTTTCATGCAAAAACTTCAAATGAATTCGCCCCAGGACCAACTTGAACTTTTGGCACCCACAGTGTTGTTCCTTGTCAAGGAGATCACAGGCCTGCTACCCCCTTAATCCTGCTCATCTTGTTTGTTTTGATCCCCACCCATCCTGGCTTCATTCAATGCCCTCCAGTTACTCCTGCTGGAAAAAGCAGCAGCAGCCAGTCCCCCTCCACGCTGTGCATGCTGCTAATGATTTTATAGACTGCAATCATATGGCTGTTTGTCGAGTGGAGCGCCTGGCCTCTCCAACTCAGACACCAAGGCTAAGAGTGTTAACTTTGGTGCTCTAACTACATCTTTGCCTCACCTCTTTTTAATCTTTGTGCATGGAAAAAAAAAAAAAAATATATATAATAATATTAATAAACCCAACTTGCCCACAACCAGTATTTGCCTCTTACAAAAATTCTAAAATTTCTAGTAAGCAAAAGGTATCAAGATAAAAGAGGAAAAGGAAAGTTCTTTTAATGTATAGGGGCTGTCAACAGAGATCAGCCACCCTACCTTCTTGATGTAATTTCAACAGGACTTTCAATAGTTTCATCCACCACTTACACCACAATGCAGCAAACCCAGTAGAGAGGGCTACTTCTAGAATTTATATTCTATTTTTCCCTCCTCTCTTGAGAATCTTGTGCTTGTCTTTATTTCTTCTCTTCTTGCCAGTTGTTTCATGTTCTCTGAATACCATAAAAATCTTTCACTTAGGCAGATGATTAAAATAACTCATTTTCAAAAGTAGAAGTGATGTGCATTTTTTTTTTTCTCCAAAAAGATGATGAGCACTGAAATGATCCACCTGGCATTACATGGAAGAAAACCTCTTAAAAGGTAGAGGTCACAGGCAGCAAATTTGCTTATTGGACTCCACTTATGCTTTCAGTCATAAACCAGCTTTCAATTTCTAAATTATCTTTAGGTGATGGTCCAAGCTGACAGCCAAAGGAGAGACCATCCCAGGAGCAAGTTAATTATCCCCAAAGATTTCAAAACTTGAAAGGAAAACTGAAGGAAAAAAAAAATCAGAAAAAAGTGAGACTGGCTGTTCATCAGCTCTATTCTCAGCGTATATTTGATGAGAGGATTTAAACACTTTGAAGTGAAAGGATCTTGATCACCACAATGGCTGATGCAGTTAAACTGTTTATGAGGGAGGGAGACATCACAGACAATTCCTGTTCACAAGACTGAAATCAAGACTTCTAAAATATTATTCCTTTTATCCTTGTGAACACACCAATTGCTGACTCTCAGATAACTGACAAAACGGTTTACAATGTTTCTCTAGCAAAGACCACGTATAGTGAAAGGTGTAGTCAGAGAGGGACTTTTAAAAATCCTGTATTTACTATCCACAGAAAAAGGAAAGAAAATAAAGGTTTCTGCTAAAAGTCTGAAAAAGCCTGAGTGAATAACGTGAAGTCCCTTGAGAAATTTCTAATTTGACTATAAGCATAACTCAAACATAAGATTTGCATGATTTCCTCAAGTGTCATCATTGCAGCTTGATTGCATTAATTAATACATTGCCACCATCAGCTTGATAATTGCTGGTTCCTGCTTTGTCAATGATTCCTTAAATTGTAAGTCACTGCAGGATTTTGTGAAAACAAGTTAGTGTTATGTTTACTCCAGTAAGCTTATAGTTCACTGCAATTATATAGTAATATAAAATTTTACGTGCAAAAAAAGATTTGCATTTCTAATGATTTGGGGTTTTCCCCTTCACAATTTCTGCTGCTACATTTTCAACTGTCATAATCAGTCAGAGAGGATTCTCTCAAGAATAACAAGGCAGGATGGAATATTCAAAACCAACCTCCATAGACAGCAAGATATCTTTCATCAGATTTGGTAGCACACAGCTGTACTTTGTTCTTTCAACCACACAGATAAATACTTTCATTGTGTATGTTAATCAGACTGGGAAAAGATAGAGAAAATGGAAGAGTCAGATTTAAACTATATTTCTGAATAATTACATCAAGATGTGCCACTTACTGAGGGTTTCTTTTTTTCCTAAGTGAAAAACATTAAAGAAAATGTACAGTAATTATTTTTCTTGGAGGGTACAAACCTTTATACTGACATGAAAAAGAAATGAACCAGTATATCTACTATAATAGATATTAATAGGCACCCCAAGGATAGTGGTACACACAGTCTCACAATACTTCAGAAAGGAAGGAAAATCAAAGCAGTTTAGTATAGAGCAAACAAGGCTTTCAATAAGCTCCTTCGATATTAAAGGCTTGAGCAAAAAAGTTCAGAGACCTTCCAAGACAGGGAAGGAACAAGCACACACAATTCCCCTTGGACACAGAGGTTACAGCCACAGTCCTATTGATTCTGATGAGACTATTATGTACTGAAATGAATGCTGTTTGATTCAATGGGACTTTTTATAGACACAAATTGCTTTCCTTAATTGTAATGGGTAGAATGGAGGTAAGAGAACAGTATTGGATCCCCAGTCTTTTTGTGTAGAGAAAAGAGCAATTTCCTGAGCTGCAGGACTGAAATGTTCCACTCCACCAGGGAGGTAAGAGGTGTTTTTTCATGTTTGATTTTAGGGTGGTTTTGTCCTAATATTATTTCTGAACAAAGTATCATTCATCCACATTAAAAAAAAAAAAAAAAAAAAGCATGCAACTGTCATTTTCTAATGTATTTTAGTTCTTACTGTAACAGTATTTAATTATCCTTTATCACCTGACCTGAGCCCATTACAGTTGATGAAAAAAATTTCATAGGCTTTTGACTAAGCCCATTATAACACAAAACTTCATTTCTCTTCTTCAATCTCAATTTGATATGGAGCTACAGTACAATTTTAGCAAGTTCTATCCAAGAAAAGACAATTTACTGAGATTGAATTGCATCACACCCATCATATGAATTCTAGATGCACTGACTACCCAAAATCTCAGTTGAAGCTTGTTTAAAATAAAAACCATACAAACCAAATGAACAATTATTCAAACTATAAATTCAAAAACGTAGCAGTATTTAAAGTCTGTTTGCCTGGTATGAAATGGGGATGAAAAGACAAGTGTTAAGCAGTGACTAGTGCAGAATGTACTTGCAGAATATGGGAGTTCCTGTCCATGCTCCAAGCATGAGAAGCCACCTATGAGTGAATTGGGCCTCACAGTGCTACGGAGATGATTCAAAGAACAAAGCAAATCTAACAGCCCTCAGCTTCATCCTTCTCTCTGCACAGCTTACGTCATCACCAATAAACAATACTGCACAGGAGGAGCCCACTCACTCTTTCCTTAACCTCTTTCACAGATCCTTCTCTATGAAATGTAGCATCATGACACACATGATAGTTTACACAGAATTATTTTTACTGGAATTCCATTGAAGGAAGAGATTTCCATCCCTTCCTACTGCAATTAAAGTTCATTCAGTGATTGTTGCAATTACCTGGTAAAAGCAACAGATTTTCCATGCTTGCTATTAAAACAAACAAACAAAAAAAAGCCTACCTTAACCTCAGTTCTTAACCCTGCATTCCCTGAATAAATACACAAAAAATATTAGTTAATTGAGTTATTTAACGTGCTATAAGAATTATGGATTCTATTCTGATTTCACGTCTTAAATTGGCCACACTCATTGAAACACCTAAGGCAAAACCCACTAATTTTTACCACTGCTATAGGGCTTCTGCAAAGGAAATGCATTCTGACAGACAAATTACAACCTCAGCTCCTTTTGGGGACAGCAGTCAAGATTATGAAATGCTTAAAAAACTAAAAGATTCAAACCACTTAGTAAGTACCATTCTCACTTGGTAAGAATATAAACATAAAATTCAAGTAAAAATATTCTTCTCCCTCTAGAATGGTCTAGTCCAAGAAATCTTATTTCCCGTTAAGCAAAGAATATAGAATATGCTACATATGTTCTCAACAGTTACTAACTCAAGGGAAATAGTGAGTAATAGATCATTTAAATTCAAAAAGACATAATTCCCCGTTTCAGCCAGCACTCCATGCAGTATTATTTGAAATGGTGAGAGGACAGGGAATTGTTTCAATCCTTTTCACTAGCTAGATGAGCTCTAACAGGTAAAAGACTAATTACACCTTTGGTGGGTAGCTAACCAAACCTCTCCCTGGCAGCAACTACTGCAGCTGCCTGAGATTTGGAATTGTGCCACTGGAAAATGGACAAACACCCCTGGCATAAAGGAAAACCTTCCTTCCTTTTAGGATTTTGCTGCATCTCTAGAGCCTGAGCAGCTGCCCTGCCTTCAGGGGCCCCAGAACTGCATTCCCAAACACACACTGCCAGATCCACACCCCCAGGGGGGTGAAGTGTCAGGGGATGGGAAGGAGCCAGACATTGGTGGCAAAACCCACTAAGTGCTGTCTTATCTCTCAGGCTGGAGAAAACCCTTCACCAGCCGTGGCCTCTACTGGGAAAATTTCCCACTTTGTCCCTCTTACAGTGTATTTCTGTATCTCGCTTGCTGTTTTGCTTAACACAAGCCAGCTTTGAGCATCATCTGTATTTTAGTGCTTTCTCTCAGCTGGGAGGACCTGTAATTGTACGTGTTTCTATTCATATGAAGGATTTAATGAGATACCAATAAAATTTGCTATCAAAAGCAAATATGCCAGCCATAAAGACAAAAATATGTGTGCACCTTGGTCAAATTTCAAATACCCTGAGGATCTATTTGAACTTTCATTATGGCCTGCCTTGTGTCTGTCTGAAATAGCATAATACATAAAAATGAACCAAATAAAATCCAAGCCTTCTACTTGCTAAAATCTCCAGGTCCATCCAATGGAAGAGCTTTTACTCTGCCATGCCAATGTGTTCTGTGTAATGATGGCAACACAAGAACAGAATTATCCTGAAAGCTTCTGACTATAATAAGCAGCATGCTGCAGGAACAAAATCGGATGCAGAAAAAGACCCCGCACTGATGTTTTACAGTAAACAAAAACAAAGTGCACAAACCAAAACTTTGTCAAAACGAGCACATGAGAATCCAAGTCCCACAAACAACAAACCCAGACTAAAAACTCTGAAATATTAAGTTCCCAACTATTTTTATGGCATTTGCTCATATTTTTCAAATTTGTCCATTTTATTCTTCAAGAAAATGAGTTTTCACAGTTCAAAAATTATTACAAATGGATACATTTCTTATCGGCCCAGACAATTTTACAAAATTATGTCTAAAAGCAACTGAATAATGTTCTTCCTAAAAGGGTAAGCAGCAGAAAGCTGTGGGCAGCCTCTTGCCCCTCGGTTAGCTACTCTGTGATCAGAAGGAAGGCTTTTATCTCTTGGGGTGAACACAGTAGAACAAATGAACTGCAGAGAGTGGCTCTGCTTTGGGAGGTTTTAACTGCAGTGCAGGGAAGGGTCCTTGGAAATCGTGATCTGTTTACTCAAATTGCTCATTTAACAATGAAGTTCCCTTTAAAAGCTGCAGCTGAAATAGTATTACAGATATGCAAAAATTAACTCCTCAGCTTGCTTTGCTTTCCAGTAATGTTGGAATTCTGAAGTGTTTAAGGTATGGAGAAACAGCAGCCCGCCTTTAATAACTGGTAAACGTGGCCAGCACTGAACAGGTTCCCAGGGCAGTGGTCGCAACCCCAAGCCTGACAGAGTTCAAGCGTCTGGACAAGGTTCTCAGGCACAGGATGTGACTCTTGGGGTGTCCCAGGACTTGGACTCAGTGATCCTGACGGGTCCCTTCCAACTCAGCTTATTCTGTGGTCCTATGATTAATGTATCTGCTAAATAACGTTCCTGTCTTTCACACTATTTCACACTCACAGTATTTCAGGCAGTTTAGCCTCCAGCTCACCCATAAATATCCTTGATAAATCTGTGACAGTCTAACCAATAACAATGAGAAATATTTGACAAAGGAAGGAAAAAAATTGCAAAACACGTTGTACAGTTCACTGCAATTTGGTTGCGGTACTGTGACCAGTCAGCTGTGTTTTACGTGGCAATGTACATTTATTTCCACGTGGGCTTTATTCTTGCTCCACATCTGTACTCCAGCAACATAGAAAGGCTTTTCTGCTTATAGATCTAACTTTAAAAATAGAGCAGATGGTGATGAAAACACCATTTTTTGTTTTTACTGCTAATATATTTTAAAACAAGAAAAAAAATCAAAAATGAAGTAATTTCCTTGACTCCTAGAGGAAGAAGTATGCAAGCTCTACATGATTATTATTGATCTCAAATTCTTCTTTAATAGCTTTTCATTTATGGGCAGACTAAAATTTGACACTTAAGATTGATGATATATACCCTTTTTGGGGGGCTGCTGCTAGACTGACTCTACTTTCCCATATTGCATAGTACAGCAGAGAAATACATTTCAAATTCCGTAGTATTTCAGTTTCACTGGCAGTGAAATTGTGATTTGACAAACATGAATTGGATGATATTCCACCACTCGGCAGACCTTCAAGAACCTGGGATAACCACATTAGAAGGGCACTGCCATTAATTGCACAGTCCCACATATAACAGACAGTTACTGACAGCACTTTTACAAAGTGTAAAGACAGAAATTAAGACACTCCATGAAAATCAAACGAGAATGGAGTTCTGTAACAGTCAAAAAATTATTAATAAACACAGGCTCCTTAGCTGTCGCATCAATATCTGTAATCCTTTCCACTTTTAAAGGGAAAAACCCTAACTATGAACCTGCATGGCTTCACACGTCCTTGCTCTTTCAGGGACCCTGGTGATTTACAAATTACCAGCTATGAGTCATAAATTTTCTTGTCTAATACAGACTGATAACTGTCATTGTGTGCAAATGACTATATCTGCCCCCTTTCAGATGAGGGGGAAAATTCTGCCACTAATCATCTTCCAATCATTTTATCACAAAAGAAATCAAAAATTGTCATATAATAGAAAATTTATAGTGACTTTTCCACTCTGTAACAGGCACACACTTGTCAGTGTGCATGGGGTCCTTCATTTGGATCATTGCAAACAGAGAAACAGATAAGCTGCAAAACTGAGATTTTTTTTTGGTATCTATAATGCTCCTTACTAGTGGCATAAGAGAAAAAAGAACATCTCATGTAGCCTTATATTAAGGGGGATATTCCAAGTGCAGAATAAGAAATTCATTAGACCTTTGAAACTGTAAAAAGTTAGGCATTCATCTATCAAAATATTAAAAAATACACTCTCTACTCCAGAAATTTAAATTACCTCTCTGACAAAAGTGGAGAAATAATAGACTAACTAGAAGAAATATCTATAATCAATTTGCTGAAGAACCTTAGCTACACCCATTTTTTTTTTAAAGAACATCTATAATACCACATTCTAAGATATTTTACCTTTTTCTCCTTACATAGGTATTCTACTTCTGAGATTTACTCATGAAGGGAGAGGCCCATGCCTTAAGAAAGACAAATAACAGAACACATTAACTCATAAGAGTGAACACTGTGAGGATTATTCAGCAACTCACTGATTCTCCATATTTTTGTCATGTACAACAGCGGCTTTATTCTGGAAGATGAAATCCCCATCCTAGGTACTCTAGGTAGCTTTACAGAACTGCACTTCCCCAAGAATATTTTATTGTAACCATAAATAAGTATTTGTAGAGTACCAGAGATAATTGATGTTGGCTGTGAGTAACTCTGTTAATAACAGCTCCCTCCAATGCTCTAAATAAAATTTATTTATGGTCACACAGGAACCATATAAAACACAGTCTGCACACTACTACAGGCATCAAAAACTGGTTAAATAAATGATGTTTCATTTGCATGTGAATGTAATAAACATTCTTGCATTTGCTAAATTTATTTGTGCCTTACATCACTCCCTGGCTCCTCAGCAGTACATAAGTCTGTGCATCCACATGAGGATTCTAGCATTCCCTGACTATTTAGAACTCTTTATATCCCCAGGATTCTTCTTCTCCCATACTACCCCTATATTAGTTATTAGTATTCCAGCACCTATTTTCACTCCTGTCTCTTTAGAGTAACACAGTTTTTGTTACCAGCCTCCAAACCTTTCTAAAACCCTAAATACAACACAAAAATATTGGCTCTCACCGGCTTAGCCTTGCTTTGCATCGAAGATACATCCATGTAGGGTTTACAAAGCTGAGTGATAAGCATTAGATATTTTCACAGATGCCATTACAATGTGCAGCAGCATGTCATTAGCAAGGATTTTCAGATCTCTTGTGTACAAAGTACTGCACACCAGCGCCTTGCACAGCCCAAGGCATTAACTGGTACCTGCAGAGTTAAAGCTCTGGAGTTAAAGAAATGGAAGTAACTGTGTAGCTAATGCACATACATTAAAAATTACATATTATCCTAGAATATAATACTAATTACATGAAATATGGGTTTACTTTTAAATTTCAATAATCATGAAGATTTAAGTCAGACCTCCTTCTCTGACTTACCACTCTAAAGATAAAATATACCTACTCAGCCTGAATCATATAATACCAAAATTCATTCTTCAGCCATCACTCCACAATTTTTCTCCTAGCACAAAAAGCAATTCTGATTTAATTTTTTTTACTAGCACTCTTTTTTTTTTTTTTTTTTTTTCCCATATATACCTTCTACTTAATTTTTCCCATGTACCCTCGGTCTAGATATGCTTTATGCTCTTACACGCATGTGTTCAACAAACTGCTTCTAGGATACCTTCCTGCATTAAGTAGAGCCAGAGCTAAAAGTCAGGTGAAACAGCTTTGAATCCAATTAATCTTTCAAAAAGCATATCACAGGATTTTGTGTACCTGACATGAGAAAGGCTCCTCACTTGGAAGTGATGTTCTAAGGACCTGTTCACACAAGGAACTGACTTTTAAGAAAGATGCAAATGCCAGGGGAGAGTGCTGTCCTGCCAGACTTGTTATGTGAGCACCTATGTACTGAAACGAAAAAGCTTCATAGACTGAGCTAAAGAGTTTCCCCTGCAGGTAAACTCTAAGTGAGCATCCCCAGGAGCCAGTGCAGGTCCTAAGTTTCTTGATAAGTTGATTATATTTTCTGGGTGGCTTATTTTTATTACAAATCCTCTAGATCAAATAAATACCAACACTCTGGAGGAGCAGACAACATTTAAGAGAAGCCCAGCAGATAAAGCCATGTCCTGACAGAGCACAGCTTCTTTAGTCCAGCACCACAGGCAGCACAAGAGCTGCTGAGCCCTCCCCTGCCTTCCCCTCTGCTGCTCACTCACTCTGCACCCACTCAACGGCACCAGTGCTGAGGCTTGTGTCCAAATCTGGATCAGAGCTCTTTTTGTGCAAAGATGCCTCCAAAAGGGAGGGCAGGAACCAGTGAGCTTAGACAAGGGAAACCTCTTGGGTTTCTTATGAAGTGACAGCCTCAGCACCCACTGCCCATGAGGTCCCCCAACCTGATGCCTCCTACAAAACCCACCAAAGGAAATTAATTTATTTTCAGACCCCCTAAAAACACAGTTATTTTTATTAATCTTCATTAATATGCATTTAGAATCCATTCTTGGCTATAATAATTTCTTTTTTGGGGTCCTTTCCTTTAGACCCACAAAACAACCAAGTCTTTAAAGAGAACACCATAGATATCGACTTAAATATCATAATTGGCTCTAACACTCTAGATTGTCTTTCCCCAAATCAGAGATGGAGGGAGGCATTCACAAGCAGGCAAAATTGCTGAAGCAGTTGCTGAAAAGCCTAGCAAGGAAGACTAGAAAAATATTACTTTCAACTGCTAGTTCTGGTTTAATACTAGACTATTTCACACCCCCTTAGACTGTGAATTTTTTATTTTTCATAAATGTATTCATCTAAGTTGACTGAACAAGATCTTTTTTTCTCCAAAGCTTCAAACATTAAACTTTTTTTTTTTTTTTTTTTTTGCAAAATGTGTCTTTCTACTTTCATGTTCTCTGATGTCTGGTTTTTAAAAAGGCTTAAGTAAATTTGTATTTTTGGTCTAAGATTCTAAACACTTTCTTTCATCTCTTTCTCTGTACTCCACATATTTTGCTCAATACAAAGATCACTAACAGGCCAAGGCATGAACTTGATTTGTTTTTCCAAGTTACAATTAAACTAACAGCCTCCAAGAAATCATATCAAATAACATAGGGCCTAAGGGCTTAACATATTAAAAAAATTCTAAAACAGATTTCTCATATTTACAAGTATATTCTCTTATTATTTTTGAACAACTGCCTATTTACTGTGAATAATCTATAATTTATGCTAGTAACAGAATGCCAGAGAAATGTGAAAAAATATACAAAAAAAATCATTCCTCTTTAAGGGAACACAAAACAAAACAAAGGGGAAAAACAAAGGGGAAAAACAAACAAACAACAACAACAAAAAAAACCTGAAAGCAACAAAAACCTCTCCTAGCAATTCTGGGAGAGCTGTGTCCAGGTTCCTCTTATCTCAGGTTTGATATCAGCCAAGAAGCAACTCTCCTAAAAAGGCAGATTTTTGGCAGACGCAGCAAAGCCAAAGCAGTAAATGGGAAGGTCAGAACAAACGCTACTGAACAACTCATTAGAATTTGGAAAACCACAAATTTTATGTTCAAACTGTAAATGTTGAACAGGAAACATATATATTCTTAAGCACTATGGATTCATGACAATGTTTCCTAAATCTTGCTGAAAGGCTACAAAACATTTTTATAAAGTTCTATAACCTTACCTTGCAGATTCTTTTTCTGTAATTCACTTGAATTTTTATTATTAATTTTTCTATTTATGTTTTGTTCCTACTAAGCATTCAGCTATAATACAAGCATTCTATACTCCTGTACCTTTCCAATCACTTTAAATGATTTTCTTTCCGAACAATAACTATAAAAAAATCATTTCCGCTTCACAAGTGCCACTCGTGGAACTAAACTAAATCACACAACAATTAACAATATGTTAATGAACTAAGCCAGAAGTTTAATGGAGATGAAAAAAGCATTTCCAGCAGTCATAGTGATGAGATTATTTTAAACAAAAGCTTCCTGCAGCTAAATACATCACATAAACAATAAATTCCAGTTTGTGATTACAAAAATTGATTTTTATTTGCAATAATTTGCAAATGTAACAAAAGCCAGAGACTAGAAATAGAGCAATTCCTGCTACAGATAAAGTGGAAATTTATTCATCTCATAAAAAGTGGAGCATGGCAACTGTAAAACACAGGGATTTTGGCAAGTGATTGCCACACCTGGTATTATTTAATGGGCAAAATGCAACCAGAAGGTTGTTTCAAATTGAAATTAATGAAATATTGGCTTCAGAGAGATCACTATTTTAATACAAGAAATGATTTCCGAAGTTATATGATAAAAATATACCTGATATTACAAAAACCAGGTGCTTAATACATCTTAAGTAGGTATATATCTTGTTAGCATAAATCCTGTTAACATTAATCTCCATTTTCATATACACATTTTAGCTCTCCCTCACTTGCCAAATTGAATTCTACAATTATTTATAAGAAGAAAGATTAGGCAAATGTCAGGTTAGAAACCTGCAGAAATATTTATGAATATTTTTTCATCCTCCCCAAATTCTTTTAATAGTATTTAATACTAAAACAAAAATAGAAACATAACACAAAAAAGTTATTTAGCTAAGAAATATTTAGCTCAGAAAATTACTGCACTGGTTACTGGTTTGAACTCCTGATTGCAGTTTCTCACCATTTATTCTCTATAAATCTCAAAAAGAGCCAGCAGTGGTATCCCCAGCACACAAAAGGTGGGCGACATCTGACTGGACAGGTTTGCCTGTCTGAAATTCAGAGGAGGAATTAAATTCACCCTTGCTCAAATGGCAGCTTCACCCACTGCTGCACAAGGCAGACTGCGTGCAACAGGAGGGGAAAGGACTCTGGCAACACCTGCGACAATTCCTGGCCACCAAAACCATTTGAATTTCACTACCAGATACACACAAACTCATCTGGGCACATCAGTTTCGCTGCATTCCCAAAATGTCTTTGATATCCAAATAACATTTTTTCTTGCAAAAGACAAAATAATTTCAGCCATTTTAGAGTTGCCATTATTATCAGCTATCTTGTTTATTAATGGTCTTAATTCTGCTCAGAGCTCTTTGTAAATGTGTTTCTTAATGTAGTCAACTCATTTGTCTGGCATGGACTTTTCTGTTTGTCTATTGTCCATATGCTCATCAAACTCAAAATATAATTGACTGCATAAGCTTATTTGCATGGCTTCCCATCTGTCCCTGTCAAGTAGACTTTTTTATTATTATTTACTAATGGAAAATTAACCTTCTGTGCTCTTGAAAAATGAATCAGTCTCCTCCATCAGGTAATTCATTGTCCCACTGAATTGGTAGGGAGGGCACTGTTTTCAGCAAATATTAAGGGAGGAGAACAAGCACATGGGCACTACCACTTCCCAACAGGAACAGCACTAACAGTTTCTACTTCCTTATAGCAGATTAAGCTTTGTCACCATAGCCTCCACAAGACACTTTGTTATCGCTCTGTAATTCAAATTTAAAAAAAAAAAATAAATAACACATGCAGGAATTGCAACTTCATGGTGTTATAAAGTCATTCCTGGAATGATGCCACAGTACATCTAGTTAATAAGTACTGAAATGGGATTCTTTTCAATACACATATATTTAATAGATTACCTCTTATTCCTACTAACACTTAACACATACCAAAATTAGATTTAAAAATGAAAAGTGACATTTACTTCAGATTGCTTTATAATTTCGCAGCAAGTAGAATTTGCTTAATTTAGACCACGCACACCAATTGCAGCCACAACCCTGACTCCATGGCCTCTGGATGCACCCAAGACAACAGTTGTGCCACATCCAGACACAGGCAGGAGGATAGACTTCCCCCAAAGGAAACAGCAAGATCCATAATTTATCTTTGCACATAAAGTGGAAAATACTTCTTTAAGAGTGAAGGAAACCCACAGTAACAAACAGGGAGGGTAGGTGAGCACAGCATGTGTGAGCAATCCTCATTCCTTCAGCTGGCAGGGAGCAGCTTTCACCAGGAGCAAAGGTTGAGAAGTTAGGCTTCAGCATTCTTGCACAACTCAGTTTTGTGCCAAAATTGCATGTGGAAAAAAAACTGGAAAAGTGCCTGGGAAAAAAAAATTTGCTTCCCCGAGGTTTCTGAAAACTAATATGGTGTGGAGCTGTGATCTCCATTGCAGCACAGGTGCTGCCACACAAAGTTATTTAAAAAGCAGCACCACAGAAGCAATGTAGTGTGAGGTGTAATACACCATGTCCCTGGCAGCAGGGTCAGTCAAACACTGTAAAACTGCCTTGGCAATGAGATTGCAAAGCATGTGGACACCGTCTAAAAGTATGCACTTATATTTATTCTATCTACATAAATGGGATCAGTAACCTTTACATTTGAAGGGTATTTCTTTACACCAAGCAGAAATAATCAATTCAGCTGTTAATTAATTCCCAAACAGCAAGAGTTGCTGGTACATTTACTGAGCTCAGGAGTAGATGATGTCTAGGTCTTGTTACCACCCCTTATATGCTACTATGGGTAAAAAGAGAAGTTTTCCACCAAGTTTCACTTGCACTGCAGGGGTATCTCCAAGCAAAGTTGGAAAAAATTATGACCTGTTTCAGCTGAGCAAAAAAACCACAAAAAATTAATCCATACAGACACTCCCCTAACATCATCAATACACATTTTCCTGCTATAAATTCACTATTTTAGGCTTGCTCTTGCACAGCTGGACTGGGATGCAAACACAAAAGCAGCTTGCTTGGAAAACTTATTTGGCCATGCTTTGTGAAGTGACTTTTCTGCTCCCCCTTCCCAAAGGGCCCTGGGAGGAGGGAGACAGAGCTGGTGGCCTGCCTCTGCCACTTTGTGCCCCAGGAGGGGAAGCAGGAGGGGCAGGGGCTCAGCGCTGAGCAAAGTGACTGCTTTGCACAGAGGAGTGTATTTTGCACTGTGCATTTCCTCAGCTTTCCAAAAGTTAGAATTTGAACTTAGCTAAGAATTTCTGGGATTTCAGTGTGTACTTCCAATACATAGCATAGGAAACAAATGTGAAATGAAATAAAGAAATCAATGTATACCCCCTTAGACAGGTATACCTTCTACTTCCAAATAAACACACAGTTATAAATTTCTGTGGGAGTCCTGCATGAATAACAACCAAATAAAAACTTTTCAATCTACCTTTATGTGGTTTTATAAGTTACAACTCATAAATATGCAATATGAACACAAAATATCCTCAGAGACGCTACAACCATCCAGAAGAAAAAAGAAGAAACAGAAATAATATAGCTTCCCTTAATTTTTAAAAACTGCAGTGTTGTTGGCATACTTGTCTAACATTTCAGAAATTCAATTAAAATACATCCTTTGCATTGTTCCCACATTTTGTGAGCCCGCTCCTTCGAATCACTGGGTGCTGCAAATGGCAGTTTTTACGGATGCTGAACACACACCTGAGCACAAATTACAAGAAAGGCATCCTATGGCCAGTAGTACCCAGGCAGTGGCCGTGCTTCCAGCCCTTGCCAGCACCGTACAGAGCCTCAGATGGGTGCTTTACACAATCCAGCTGGTTCCCATCTCAAGGCTGCTGGTGTGTGATCTGATAATCTGCCGAAGGCTGATCTGGGGGCTCCCTCGCTCCCCCCGGGCAGGAGCATCCCTCTCCATCCGTGTCTGCTCGGCTGGCAGGTCCCAGTAAATCCCAGTTGATAATCTAACCCAGACAGCTGCACCCCAGAGCAATCAGCAGCTTGTAAACCTGAAGCACTGCGCTAGAGCTAGAGGTGCTAAAGCCAGTGTGAAAGAGTCTGGAGGATTAGATGCGCAGACTACTTAGCAAGATTTACTTTGCCACAACAGGCTGAAGCTGAAAATCCTGACGTGATAAATTCCTCAGGATGCTGCTCTAATCAGCGGGGTTTACATAAGCGTGTCCTACCTGCAAACTGCACTCAAACATGGAATTATTTAATCAAAAGGAAATTTCGGTGCTTGAAAGGAAATAAAGGTTTTATTATCTGCAGGCAATTGTTCAGTTGTAGTGTTCTCGTTTATTGTCTGGGGGAACTGAGGTGATTCATGAATATATTCTGCTGTCACTTCCACTACAGATGCAAGTTAACCGCTGAAATATCAGAACAATTTTTATTTTGGTCCTGCTTAACTGCACCATCTTCTATCAATGTAAAACATGAATTGCCCAAGGAGAATCAATCAAAATCTAAATTAAAATCAAGCATCGAAATTTCCATGTCATAGGCTCATTTTCCTCATGCTAAAGGTGATGCAAGTTCATCGAAGTCCAATAGTAAGGTGAGGAAAATTAGGCCCTGCAAAAATGGTGAACAAAAAAGTTTAGGAAATACATTTAGGGTTTAGTTTTGTGTTGCAGCACAAGCAGCCCAAGAATGAGCTGAATGTATTGTATAACAATAACCAAAAAACCAACCAAACAACAACAACAAAAAAGTCTGTTGAAAAATAAAGGGCATTAGTGTAAGATTTACTGGAGGATTATTTTAAACACCACTTTGACAGAATTTTGGTGGAGTTTTTTTTTATTTGATTTTTCTTTTAATCGTAAATTCACCTTTGTTGCCAAGCTCTCGCTTCAGAGTGGGAAACTCCATAATGTACCTGTTGCTCAGGACTGACAAAAAGACAATTTATGATCTTTTACTCAGTACATCCAATTACAGAACAGAGCAGGAAGAGTAAAGAAATTATCTCAAATTTTCCACATACTTTAGATGAAAAATAACGAATAGAATAGCAGTCTGCAAAGCTTCATCTTATTGAATTAATATTGACTTAAAGGCAAATTCAATGCACTCCATATTGTACTTTTGTATAGATGATATTTATGCTGTACTTTTATCATCCTGATTTTTATCAAATCATTGTTTGCTGACATACTTCATTTAGGTGTGATTTTGACTCTTGAATGCTCACGTAATTACTGGCCTCCTTTCACAGTCCATTATGTTAACCCAAAGCTGCAAAAACACGATTAATTCTGTCTTAGAGCAGTTCAGAGACATTAAATATTTAAACGTTTTCCTTTTAGCTGCTGAGTGACTCCTGAATAACCATTTAAAAAAAAAAAAAAAAAAAACAAACCACGACACCACCATCTAACAGATGCAATTGCAAAAAAATAATTGGCATATACAGAGATTTGTTTCACACTCAGTGGTTACCCTTGTTTGGCAGCGACAAAGTGACAAAATGAAGGGAAAAATGAAACACCTGAACTCTGGTATCATAATGCAAATGTTGGATCCAGTGAACGATGCAGATCAGGTCAAGTGTACCCTGTCTTTGCTGCCCCCAGAGAGAACGCCTGGCGGATCTGCAGCTGCAAGAGCAGAGGTTTCTGCGTGTAGCAGTGTGACCTACATTTAAGGTGCACATAGCCTTTACATTTGCAGTAAACCAATAACCCGCAATTAACATTTCAAATGCAAAATGTACTGCAGAAGGGCGGTGCTGTTCAACCTACCCTGTCACAAGTAATCACCATTTCCCAGTTCCTACACCACCAAGGCACATGCATAAAACATATTTCTTTATCTGTTAGCATCCTCAGATTTCTGCCACCTTGCTACGTCTAGCATCACACTGACAAACAGGCTCCTTTGACCACACAAGCATAAACAAACATAACAGAAAAAACCCCCAACTGTATGAACACAAAGGCCTCGTGGAGAAAAAAGAAAATATACAGGTAAACAACAGAAATACACAGGTAAACAACAGAAAATTTACGGAGTGTGCAGGGAGAGGCAAGACTGAATTCTTCAGACCACTGAGAGCACTCCCCCTTATTCCACCTGCAGCACTGAAAGATCAGACACTGGACAGATAATTCCCCTGTCTTATGTGAGGTAGTGGTTTTGGAGCAGAGCTGACAGAAGTGCTTTACCTTTTTCATGGGCCAGCTTTGACTTCTGGCACCCCAAGAAGAGGAGGTCAATCAGAGACACCTTAAAATTAAGTCAAGAAACAGCCTGTTCTCCTCACCCGCTGGTAACAGAGAGCTCAATCTATTTGGGCAGGGTTCTGTTTATTTGCTGTTGATGAAGAAATGGTTATCTGACTGCCTGTGGAACTGAAAAGAGCAAATCTGACTTCCAGGTGAGGTTTGCCATCTCCTTGTCACACACCTGCTTCCCACTCACCTGACTGCTGAGTGTTCACAGGGACTCAGGCAATTCCTCTCCAGATATTTGGAGGTTCTGGAAGTTCCAGTCGCTTCCAGGGCCTCAGACCTGACAGCCTGTGGCCAGTCCCTGTGACACCTCAGCTAGGTAGGAAACACATGGGAGCACAAGCTGGAAACTACCGATGTAACCCATAAGTAAAAAACACAACCATAAAGTCAAACTAATTGAAAACCCTTAAATCCTTTGAAATGCATTCAAAGAGTTATTTAAAGAAGAAAAAGGTAAAGACAATTTGAAAGCAGTCATTAGAGCTAGCAATATAAGGAAAAAATATCACTATTTGTTGTACTGAAGACTTCTGGCAGTAGTTTTACTGTGATGCCAGCACTGAATGCTCTGTAGAAGTGAGTTGAAACTGGGCTGTTAAACATTTGGATGTTCACATTTATATAACATTCTGGGAAGATCCAAGGAAGGCTGGAGAAATGCTACACTTTAGAAACAACACATTAAAAAAATGATAACCATCAAGTTCAGCAGTGGCTTGGCAGCTGAGAAGAAAAAAAACCAACCCAACAACAGCAAAAAAAATCACCAAAAAGTAACCAGATGGGTTCAAATATTGCCCAGAGGATCTGTGCTATTTTTTATGTGATTTCTGTGATTTTTGTGTGACTGCAGCCACAAAAGTAAGACACTGGGATGAAATACGTTGTGTTTCCCAAGTATTTTATCTTGGAGAAACAGTGAGTTGCTGACCAGGAGACACAGATTTAATAATTTTCAGCCCTGAAGAAATTTGCTGCATCATCTAAATCACCAGACGTACACAAGAGTAAAAGAAGAGTTGCAACAAAACCAAATTTTGACTATCATATGCAAACACGAAATTTGGAAATCATCATGAAAACTGTAGGCACAGTGTATGATCCAGGAAACCAAGCAGGCATAAAATTGAAATATGGAAAAAAACCTTATTATATTTTTGTGGTCTGCTCACATGCCTAAAATAATATTTTACTGAAACTAGGACAGAAATCTCAGAATCTTGCAGGATCAAATGAAGAATAAAACCAACATTAGGACTAAAAAGAGAACCGGCGAAGAAATCAGGTCCTGGTTTTGTACAGTGTTCACAACATATTCCCAACATATCCAGTCTCTAGATTGTTCAACTACTTCTACAGACGTCTCACAATTTTAAAAAGAAAACACTTCTCTTTTATTCTCTTGAGGTATATAGATATAATTCCATAAGATTGTCCAGGCATGAAGTTATGGTGTTTGGAAAGCAGAAGCTCAGCTGGAGTCGAGACATAATTACCAAGAGTAAAGAGAACTTCTCCAGCTACACTGGTGGTGAAATATTCCCCCTGGAGTTCTCCCTGCTTTCAGCTGGAGACGGGACTGAGATTCCTTCCAATCTGAATCATCCTTCAATGTTACTATTTCTAATACTGACTATTCCATTAAGTTATATTAGCATTTAGTAACTTAGTTAAATTAATTTATATTGGTTGGAAGTACATGGAAAAAGACACACAAGATTATATAAATAAAGTGAAAAATATATACATGATACAGAAATAGTGTGGGAATAAAAGTTTAAATTTGTTTTTTATAAGTGTTCTCCATTTTGTTGAAGTTCATATCTACAAATTTTGCAGTTATTTGTATTCCATGAATACCCTAATGACCAATTAATCCAAAACTCGTCTTTCATTTTTGCACGTATTCATACAATGCTCATTAAAAGCACATAAACCCACTGAGGTCCTTTAGAACCCCACAAAGTGGTGTAAACCTCGACCATATTCCTGATGTTTTAAAGTTTCTGCTCACTCTCCAGGCGGACACAACAAAAGACATTTTGATATACAGGGTAAAACTTTTGGCCTATTTTAATCTGCAGTAAAGTTCTGTTAACATCCACGTACCTGGATATTATTGCACATCATTCCAAGTCAATGGCCAGACAGATATAGACTGGAGAGCAGCACTCCTGCAAAGCAGCCAGCTTCAGCTGAGGGGTAAGGTAGGAGGACTATACTGGAAAAAGAAATTAAAATCAAACTGTTACTTTTTATTAACTCTTCCCTTAACTCAGCATGTAATTCTTCCATTGTGTTTTCTCCCCTACCATACCATTTTTTCTCGAACAGAAATTATTTTGTAGCAGCAATTAATTTAATCTGTTTTCTTCAATTTACAGCATAGAAAATCATGTAGAAAGTTCTAAGTTACAGTTATAATCAATGTCTTTGTGACATTCTGCCAAGGAAAAAAATTTCTCTTTGCTTGAAAATGGTAAGAGCACTCATGATAACAGGCAAAGAACCTTCAAAAATATAAACATCCAGAGAAATATTAGGAATGACAATTCCTAATAATTATTTTCTAGTGTCTGAAAGCCACATATACTGCCAGATAATAGCTTTTTTATATTATTATTCTTTTTCTGGAACATCCCACTGGAATTTTTCTTAAGATTAAAGAATCTTTCTGTTCAAATTGAGCTTAATTTAAAGCTTACTCTTGTTTTAGTTCGTAACATATACACTCCTTTTTATGAAATGAAAAGACAATATTTCACCAATCCTAATTGCAGGAGGCTTGGCTCCTGAGATAAAAAGTTTTAGAAAGCCAAAATCCATAGTCAGCCCTCCATGTTCTCACAAGATCGGGTCCAGAAGCCAGTGAGGCATAAAAGCTTCTTATCAGAGCAAATTAGGTGTTAATATTCAAAGTGTGTCTTTTTTTTTCTTTTATAAATGCTTAAATAACTAACAAAATTTATTTATTAAAAACTGAATAATTGGAGTCTAATTTATCTGGAATGTGCTAGAAGTGCTTCAAATACGGGATTGTCCATTTAATTGGTAACAGGTTGCTTTAATTCACTTCATGCAAAAAACTTTTAATAAAAGTTCATACGCGGTTTACTTTCTCCTCCTCACAGAAAACTGAGGGCAGCAGCCATGAAACGCTCAAAATCCTGATCAGCTGCACACAAAACAGAGGCACAGGCAGTTACATACCAACCCCAGCAAAATAGTTCTTCATGCAAATTCCAAAAACCTTGCAACTGGTACCACGAAGCACAAATTTCATTTTCTTAAGACTGCAATTTATGAGCAGAAAGAAACTTTTTGTGTTAATTAAGTGTTAATTCTGATCCCGCCACAGTCATTAGCTGGTTTTCTTTCGAAGCTGCTGCACTGTATTGGGCAGAATACAAACTTGCTGGAGCTCACAGGAGGCAGAACTGAGCCCTCCCCATCCTTGGCTGGCCCAAGACACAGCAGCCTTTTCATCTGAACTGCACCTTACAGCTCAAAGTGCCCAGAAGAGTTCAAAAAAGAAATGCATTGAGACCACATGCACTGTCCTACTGTGCAGTACATGGAACTGGAAGCCACAGCTTAAGCACCCCTGACAATCACTAATTTTCAGTATCTGGAATTCTGCTAACACCTTTGTTTTGCTTTCAGTGCATTCTGACAAATGAAGAAGCCTATGAATCAAGCCGTGAAGTCCCAATAAAAAGATGACAAAAAACAACCTCTTGCATCGCTACTAGGGGGCAAAGGAGTTGTTGAACCTTTTTCTTCCTCATCTTGTTCAGGGCAAGAGATGAAAAAAGTAGAGATAGTAAAGATCTTCCTTTATTCAAACTCAATTATTTGAGTCCAAATCTGACTTGCACATTACCTCATAATGCAGAAAGTACCAGCAGCTTCACTGGTATTAACAAAAAAGAGAAAGAGCATGACCCTAAATAATTTAGATCTAGATTTCTAATGCATTTCCAGATTTCAACTTTCCAATGCATTTCTAGGCATCTGAATGAAGCCTTCTTTACACAATTTTTCTAAAGAACTATATATATTGCAGAGGAAAAAAAAAAAATTGTTTGCACAAGTCCCTCACTACAGACTTTTCCTTGTTTGCAAAAGTTGATGATTCTATGACTAACACATAAACATTGAGTTAAATTGAACAGAAGGCAGAAGTTGCCTGAACCAACAAAAATAACTATTATTATGAAATAATCCTACCAGATGGGAACTCTAAACATAATGTTTCTGACCCTTATACAATAAACAGTGTGCAGACACCTTATTTAGACACAAAATAACACATTTTTAGGAGAAAAATGTCTTTTCTGACAGTTGTATTCAGCTCTCTTCAGATGAATGATGAATTGCTTGTGCTTTTAAACACAGTGAACTGGAAAGCTAAAATAAATAGAAGAGATGTTTTGTGTTTGCCATACCTTCTGAAGCACAGTTTTATGTCATTTAAAAGGAAAACATTGGAAGGAACACAGCAATATGCAAACAGTCTCTTCATTGCTAGAACTGCCTGTTTCCTGCCGGCTCCTCTGTAATAACAGCAGCCCCATAAACAGCAATGTCCTCAGAAAGGAGAAAAAGGGATTGAAATCCAAATACTATTTCTTCAAAATTTCAATGAGAAGTAGAAAGTTAGAAAAACCTGGGCTCTGAAGTGAGACAGACCCACATAAACCAGATCAGCTCTAAATTCTCTTGATCCAGCCAAAAGAAAACGTAACCACACGACAATATCCGTACAGAAGATGGAGCAGGTAGAAGTAAGAAGATCTTGGCCCACTAACCCTAGAACGCAAAAATCTTTAATTACCACTCACAAGAACTGTGATTTCAACTTCTTCCTGTGTTTACTGCAGCTCTTCAGACTAATAATTCTACATCCATGACTCATGGTAACTCTTCAGGGACTGTAAGATCACAAACGTTTCGTAACAAAACTGGATTAAATCTGTTGAAATTCCAGTGTACGTGTTATACAAGCACAACTCACAAATCATCATTAATATTTGCCCTTACAGGAGAGTTACACAAACTTCTGTGTTTGACCCTGATATTGAGCCAATTCACAAATATTGCTCTTTGTGGGATGATTTTGCTTTTCCTTGGAAGAGAAATTTCAGGCCTTCTATTTACTTCATTGAAATGCATATATTTACTCCTCAAGTTAAAAGGGCAGTTCTGGGATCCAAATTTAAAGAACTATTTCCCTACCAGAAGTATACCAAGAGAAAGCAGAATTATATAAATATTCAATTCCTATGTTATATTAGTCTCTGTTCTAAGATCACGGCTTCCTGACACTGAGACCAAAAGAACTGTCACGTTTTTAGGGTCCCCTGGGCCACACAAAAGAAACCTGCACTAAATAGATCTCAAACGTTAAAAAGTTTGGGTTTTTTCGCTAGTATCTCTTTTTGCAATCAGGAGTAAATATTATTTTCCACAACATAATGGCTCAGGCACAAGAAACTCAGGCTGTGCCCTGGGAATTTGTATGTAACAGCTCAGGATTCCAGGTACCTGAGCCCCTGTGCTCCACACATATCCTCACACCACGACAGCAGCGTACATTCTGGATTTCCTCATGAACATCAGGACAAGGAAGAGCCATCAGTCCATCCAGCCTATGTTCTCCAAAACAGTAATGTTTTCTTTTCAGTGCCTCTGCTCAATGCTGGTGACCCCAAAGGGTGGAAAGAATTGAGAAAGCTTAAGAGCAGGAACAGAGAACAAAGATCAGAACAAACACTTAATAAGGATTGTATGCCTGGAGAATCAGTACAGCAAGGACAGCCATGGCAGCAGATTAAACAGTGACACAAACATCAATTTAATCACAGTTTTCACAGGTTTATATACTATTACTGTCTCTATCCAACCAGTAGAATTTTAATCACCAGATTTTTGGTTTTCTTCCCTGTTATTTTGATCTCAACATGGTTCCAACTTGTCAGGTATTAGAGATGTAAACCTTAATTAGTTAGGAACAGGAATAAGTTTAATTTCACACTACAGAATTTCACACTTACTTGATTCTAACCACAGCAAATTAAAACAGAAATCTAAAGTCTGATCCTAGAGTGACAATACTGAAAATTATTCTAGTAAGTTTTCCAAAGTGCAACCGTAGGCTTGTTGGAAACTGTCAGTCCCAAACTACTTGTAGGTTGTGGACTAGACCCAGGAAACCTGGATTCAATTCCCAATCTCATGTTAATCTGGAGAGCCATATTCCTAAACCAAGAAAGAGGGACTGCTTCTCTAACAGGCACCGTTCCTTATTTCCCAATCTTGCCTGCACAATCCTGCTTGGTTTTGTTCTAAGTTTGGGGAAGAGCACAGGGTTGAGAACCTCTCCCACAGCAGGTGTTCAACACTTGAAGATTGCATCAAGCAGCTGCTGATTCCTCTTTCTCAGCAAGGAATTTACCGTTACCCAGGGCAGTGCAGGAAAACACTCACTAGAAAGAAGTGGGACAGGAAACCTTAAAGAAGTAAAGCAGTTGGGAAAATACAATTTTTAACACTGATTAACAGAACTTTACAGGAAATTTCACCTAGGAAAAAACCTTAGAAGAAATTAGCTGGGGCGTACTGATCCTTGTTAATATTTTTCTGTCTACCTTCTCTTTTTATTCCTCTCCTAGTAACTCTTCACATTTCTGTTTCAAAATGTCAAGCATTCTATTGGTTTTGCATATACAAAATATCCTTAAAGAATGGAAAGAAAACTCTGCAGTACACCCTCCTTCCCCAAAATATTTGCTATCCAAACCTCCAGCTAATAAGCTGCTCTTCACCAAGAGGCTGCTAAATCACATCTACCTCCAAAAGCGACAAGCGACTGAGTGAGTACTGCAAACTTTCAGGTTGAGACAGAAATTGTGGATAAGAGAAGGGTAAGCAGTATATTTAGTCAGCCATTAATCTGGGCTAAGAACACAGACTATCAGGAAAATTGCCTTCCACTACCGCTTATTGCTGTTACAGCTACATTTTATAAATGTAACCATTAGCATGTTCTACTCCAGGCTGTGCAAAGGGAGATAACCACAACCAGAACACAAACACTGGTGAGCGTCACTTTTCAACAGAAAACCCTGCATTTTTGACCCCAGGAGCTAAAAAAAAAGGTGAAATTTATTTGACTAATGCACACTGATACTGACTCTGCTTTGAGTGAGTTACACACAGCATCCATCAAAGCTGAGTGCGAGGAAATAATGAATTTATGGATGCAGGAACAATGAACATCTCTTATGTTTTACAGATCTGTGGCCACCATTGGAGGCATTTAAGCAGGAGGAAACATGCTGGTTACTACACAGCAGAGATACAACTTAACCTCTGCAAAGCAGAGGTTTTTCATTTTATGGGAAAAAAAAAGAGTAGTAGTGGAAAAAGAAAGACCTGTTTTCAGAAAGAAAGGTCTTTAACTGTTGTCAGTCAGTGTGTTGTCGTGCATAAGGAGACAAGAACTAGATTTCCAGGACTCTCTCATTTCCAAACTGGTGTTAACAGTAATTTCAAAGTCCACTGAAAGGATTAAGTTCTCCTTGTGTCACTGTCCACACAGCTGCAGCATCTTAGAGAAATATTTGGCATCATGCGCTCTAAACTTATGTTTTAGTTTCCCTGTCATAATTGTTACCCTTCTGTAGCAGAAGTTTAGACTCCTGTTTCACTGGAATATGTCTGCATGTTATTTTCTGTCTTCAGTCTGTTTAGTATCAAAGGCAAATCTGGGGGAAGATGACAAACCACAGCTGCATTTTCTTGTGCAACAGCCAGGGTTGGCTCACGGAAAGTCTCTTGGAGTTTGCAACCCACCATGGAAACTTGGGCTTGGGAACTTTCTGCTGCCAAGTTTCCATGGTCACATTTGTGGCTGATATTGCTGAACCTCGTGTCAATGAGCTTCCAGAAAGGGGGATGACAGAAAGAGAAGTCACAAGTGTAAGAAGCCCTCACTCCTCTGACCCAGCCCTACTCAGAGGTGTCAGTCTGGGTGGAGCAGGCAGCTGAATTCTGCATGTTCCAGGAGTCCACACGACTGTCACAGCTGCTCCAGTGGTGTGGGAGGCAAACTGCAGCCTGCCCGAGCTGGCTTGTTACTCACCAGCAAGTCTCTGGAGAACGGCAGTAATCCTTGAAGAATTATAAACCAGCTGCTACATGCATGATAATGTGTTAATCAGGAGTATAAAGGGAATACATGACTTCATTTTGTTAGTTTGCAAGTTACCAAAACTAGTTCTTATACTTAAGTCCTGCAATTTTTATTATAACCAAACTAATGATAAAATTAAATTATTACTCCCTATATGCACAGCTCTGCCCTTGACTCAAAGGGATTTTTTTTCCCAAATTATCTGTACTGACTATTGAAGATTCCTTTTGTATTCCTTTTTCACTACCCCATCCACCAGCCAGTGTTACACCCATGGGGAAAAAAAAAAAAAAAAAAAAAAAAAAAAAAAAAAAAAGTAAGTCAAAATTTTCCATGCTGAGCAACAGCACTGTCAAACTGACCATGGAGCTCAGACCCTAGAAAAATGTAGGAAAACAGACTAAAGGTATTCACAGAACTGCAAGCTATTTTGCTAGAGAATTTCCATAGGTCACTCAGTGTCAGCTACGAGATAATGATGACTGTGATTACCACCACAACACACACCTGCTCACTCCACACATAATTCCTGGTTTTGATGGACTGATGACTTCAGCAGCTCTATCCAAAGATTGTAAGTCTGGCCCTATACTTTTAGGACACAGCAACACCAAGAGAAGGCACTGCTCTTCATAAATATCTGAACAAAAGTGGGCATCCTGTTCAGCTGTTTCTAATGCTCAAACAGGGAAATATTTATGTCCAGGGTTGGGGCTCTTTTACTGGCAGCAAGAAAAGAGAACTAAAAGGGACAGGAATTATATTTGAAGGCAGGCTTGCAGGGGAGGAACAGGGAGCACCAGTCACACGAATAACAGCAGAACACACTGATGTAATGTGGGATATTACCTATAAATAGCCCTCGAAATTCTCAATTCCACTCATCTGGATAGAGATCAAGGCTTCCCAAGGTAGGGGAGTGCTGAGAGACTTGTTGTGGGCACAAGTCTACTCCTGACACTTGTTCAGAGCACAGCAGTTCCTTAGGAGACATGGCTGAGGGAGTTACACAAATACAGGAGGGTTGTCCCAAAAAGGTGGCACCATCTGACAGCTATGTGGGAGTCTCTGAAGTGACCACATGGTGTCAAACCACCTCCTGGAAAAAAAAACCTCCTATGTCCAATTAACAATCCCAGTCATACCCCTTCCCCCACTCTCCCTTCAGTTCCATCATTGCCAAGGTTATAATTAACCCAGGAAGCTGATTAGAACATTGTTATTTCCTGCTACACAGCTGACCATTGTACTACAGATGGAATTATTTCCCATGTATACTAAAACACTTAAATAAACTGTAACCAGCTCACGTGACAGCTGTGTGTTTGACTGGGCTCAATTTACAATGTCAACGTAGGTAGCAGACACCCCATTGATGAAGACAAACCTAAATTCTGGGGCTTCTGGGCATGGCTCATTTTGAAAAGGTCTCAAAAGTCAAGGTCAGCAGCTTTGGGGAAGAAAGACCTAAATAGCAAACACACAAACTTATCCTATGCCTCCCCAAAGAATGCCTGGGCTGTCTCATTTAAAGTTTTTATGGAAAATAAGTATGAGTAACTTTTAATAATTACATGAATATTGACATTTCAGTTGATGAGAGTCATTTTAATGATTGTATATTAAAAAGTAACTATATTTAGTTCTCATAAAATGTAGCTATAATTTAAATTTTCTTTTGACTATATACTCAGTGGTACAGTCCCAAGAAGATCCTGCACATAGAAGTATAAGTAGTGCAGCTCTTCACAGGCAGTAGCTTTTTGAGACAGGATAATCTTAACCCAGACATATAGGGAAAAGTTATTTCATACAATGCTGGTTTGGATTTGGCTGCACAAACAGAATTATTTAGGTTCTGGATACTTAGTTACCACTGAAAACAAGCATGTTTATCAAACACCAGGACAGCAATTTTAGCCACCAGATAAGGTAAACAAAAAGGTGAAAATAACTTTTTCCTATTTTTCTGCACAAATTTTATCACACCTGACAATGAGATCCAGACTATTCAAAAAGGTAAGCAACCCCATACATTTTAGCTACATAAGGTTTGGGTTTTTTTTTCATCTAAGAGGATAGGGTGCTACTGACGCTTCCTAAAATGGAGGGAGAAGCGTGGCAGTATTAACAAAGCCTGACTTTAACCCAAGTATGCTAGCAGACGTTTTTAACATACTCAGTGGATAAAGTAACAGGATGCTCCTGTTAAGATACAGATTATGCTTTCCTAAAATATTGTCTGCCATCATCATCCTCAGCCACAGAAGAGTGTAAGGAAACTGGATTCCCTGGTCTAAAACTAACCTACATAAAATCCTTCTCCACACCACTCCCTTCCAACTCACCTTTCATATGTTTGTTTTCAGCCAACAAAAAAAAAAAAAGTTCATTTAGCTTGTCTTGATAACACCTATCTCATGGGTGTGGGGATATTGGGTGTGCTCCTTTTTGCATGCATTTGTAAACACAAAATGGTTATCCAGGTTAATCAGCTGCAGGGAGTTATTGGCATATAGTCAGTCATGGATGGGGCTTGGAGAGATGCACTGCACCAAGTTCTTCAAGGTTAGTGTGAAAAAACAGCACCACAATAAAGGGAAATAATTCTCTTTTTGGATGTACTTATCTCTTTGCAACTTCTGAGAAAATACTTCAGCATTTTTCAGATCAACTGCAACTTTTTCCCAAGTCAGAAGAGAGGCCAAGCAAAATTCAGAAAGAACTAAAGTTCTGAAAGCTAAATTACCTCACTCTCAAAGAAAATTGTGCAGAATTATGCCTTTAAATTCAGGGAGCAGCACATATATAACTCTCGGTAACCTTAAACACCAGAAGGTATTTATTTATACTTGAGAAGTTCTTCTTCCTTCTGCAATAAAAGAATGTCTGTGCTGGTTCAGGGTGACATGTTAATTTTGCCTCCAATTATCCCGCACATTGCGGTGAATGGATAAATACCCCGTGCTGTGACAGCCATGTCAGGCACCTCCAGAGGAACAAAGCTACTCCCAGATGGTGCAAAGCTCTATTCCAGGATGCCTCAGGTGGCCTCCAGGTGCTTCACATGTCAAGCCTACCCCAGCTGCAGTTGCAGTGTGCTGTTATTTGAGGAATGCACCAAATCCAGGGTACTACTTCAATAAATACGTTCTGCAGGTACAGAACTACTGCAGCAAAGCAGCTCAGATATTGTTCAGCTGAGAGGTTTTTACCATAACATAAAATAAAATAGTAGACAGAATAAACTAATCATACTTTAACAGAAGTACAGTGACAGAAGAGCTGTATTTTGCATGCATTTTCTCAAAATTTTCCAGTTTATACAAGCGCTAGCTTCTTTGTCACTTTTTTCTATCACATGAACAAAAGAAATACATTTTAAAAGTGTGGCTTATAGGACATTTGTAGACAAGAGATGAAATCATTCACAAAGTAGAAATTCCTAAAACATTACAAATATTCATTCTATTAAAAGATAAATTACACACATTACTGAAAAAAAATATTTGCTTAATCCCATGACCATAAGACAACTAGACCCTCCAGAACTGCAAGTTATATATGTATGAATACATGTATTTTAAAGTGAATAAATATAAAAGGTCAGTGTGCTATACAGTAAGAAAGAACCCAAAATCTAAAGAATCTAACTAAAGTTAAGGTCTCATTTTTGATGAAAAGGTCAATTTTGATCAACTTTTCCAAAATGGTTTCATTTACATTTGGAAATACACCTTTAGAAAGAATATATTTTTCCTACTGCTGCTCTTAGTATGTCCACTCCCCTTATGCAATTTCTGAAAGTAATTTCAGGAGAAAAGTGAGTAATTTTGGACTGGCTGACCATCCTCAAGAGACTAAAGGGGTTGGGTTAGTTTTCACTAGCATGGAGCAGGGAGGAGGTCTTCTCTGGAAAACCTGCTGAGTAGGATGATCATATTTTTATACTGCATAATGTTCTGGGCATGGGCCAGCTTTTCCAGAGACAGCTATTCATCTGCTTAACTTGAGTGCATTAAAATTCCCTGCTCCCCATCATCAATTTCCTCGCTCTTGCACCTCCAATATGACCAGAGAGCATCACAAAATCAGGTAAAGAAGTGATTGTTTCAAGTGCCCCTTGGAGGTTTGAAAGTGACCTATACCTTTTCCAAGCAGCAGCAAATCACTCGGGTAATATTATGCCAATAACTAAAAGCAGGCAGAATAGAAAATCTCAGAATTAGAAGTGGCTGGGTGCATCTTAAAAGCATAGAGAACACTCCCTTCGCTTCCACAGCCTGCTCAGGACAGCGTGTCCCATGCCCTTCTTGAAAGCCTCAGAGAAGGAATTTAACACAGTAAATCTAACACTCCCCAGAAGCCTCCTCCTCTCCCAGAATTAACCAGAATCAACAGAAGCACAGAGAGATCCTTTCCTATGAAAAAGTCTCCACACACCATTTCTGATTTTAAGGGTTGGTCACTTCTTCATTCCTCAATCTTTTTCATACAGCTGCAGGACCTTAGGAAAGTGCAGAGTGGCTTAGCCAAGGTATTTTGGAGCTATTTCTCAGTGCCAGCAGAGATGCAAGAGGGTGTGGGTGGGAGCACAGAGCCATTGCCCAGTCACACCATCAGCTTTTGCTGACCCCTGTACTGCTGCTCAGCTCCTCCAGATGTGCCAGTGCAGATTACAGGGGTCATTTGTACAGGGCAGTGCTGCTCAGCTCAGGTATTAATGTTCCTGAGATGAATCAGCTGGAACAAGAAAGAGAAGCAGTACAGGAAAACACTTTTCTGTCATTCTTGTGTCCAGGTATAAACAGTCAGTACTCTCTTGTACAGCTCCACACTCTCACTGAGCACTTAGGACATCCTGACCTTTTTCATGTCTGCTGAGATGCAAGTCCAAGACGACATCACCCCAAAAGATGTTATTGCCTGTCTCATAACAATCAAAAGATGTTATTGGAACTGTCTCAGTTCCAAGGAACACTTCTTGAAGCCAGTTTTTGGCTTCAGTTTCTAAATGAAATTTTAGTGATCAGCTTTAGTTGTCAAACATTCTGATCCTCTATCCTAGACAAACAGATCATGGTAGTGCAATTTTCTGAAGAAATGGAGATGAATTATCATAGAAGATTTTCTGAGATCTTTCCAACAGATATTTTATTGTGTGTGATAATAATGGATGAGACCCATTTGACCAACTTTGAAAACTGGGATACTTCAGCTACAGGACAAACAGGAGGCTGCTGCACATGAGCACTCAAATGATTCCTAGTAATTTCCAGAAAAAGCAGATCTCTGTTTGTAGGAAGTATTACCATTTCCCAGACACAATTAACACATGAGATTTTCATTAGGAATTATATTATGTGGAAAAAAAAGTACAAAAAAACCCCAAAAAAACACTAAGCCATATGTCAATTATTACATGTAAAAAAAAGAAATCCTCAGACTACTGGTTAGAAAGTGGAAAGCAACAGGCTGTGTTCTATTGAATTTTAAAAAATTATATACCATTTTTGAATAATTTGAACTGTAGTTATTGTATCTGCAAGCAATTTTTTTCTTAAAAAAAAAAAAAAAAAAAAAAAAAGCAGCTCAGTAAATCTTCCTTGTGTCAATACTGAAATTTTAGTGTTCAAAAATTCTTCTGTTCCCAAGGCATTCTGAAAACCCTTGTGCATCCTTGAGGGAAAAATCTCTCTCCCCAAATGTGGTTTTGGGACATGCCTTGGTTCCAATCATTTGCTCAGATGATCCTATAATAACTACCAAAGCTTTTTCTTAGAGATTTCTCTTTTCATTGATATATATCCCAGAATATTCAAGTTGCTTTTCCTAATTTGGAGCGACTGGGGTGCAAGGCCACATATGCTTTTCCTTTTCCTCTGACACATCGAGATGTAGGAGAACTCCGGTGGAAAATGACCTTATTATAAATAACCATACAATGATGATAACAGGTATCATTTGTAACTAGGATTTGTTAAAATTCACTGAGCAGGAATCTTCCAAGGTGGCAGCAGGAGATGCCTGCTGAATGCAGGGTTCTTAGGACACTTAAACAGATGTTCATCCTGCTTATTCATTTTAATCTGCTAAAAGTATCTTAGCTAGAAACATCTTAAGAACAATTTTATCAGCTTAACTGTACAGTAAGGAATAGAACCTGGGGCATGATTAGAGCACAAAGAATTATAAAAGCCTTGAATACAGGCCACATATAAATTGGCATTAAGGCAACCCAAAAAATAACCATTTTTCTTTTCAGAAGGATGCATCTTCATAGAAATGCAACATGTAGGTTCATGGCTCTTATAAATCTTGAGTAAGACTATAAAAAACTTAATGAAACTTAACGAGACTTAACTATGATGTAACTCTTAATTCATCTTACTCCAACCAGTGATTTTCAGGGATTTTTATGGCAGTACTTTTAAAGCTGTTTTCTAATGAACAAGAGATTTTTCCTCACAGTGTCTCTTTAGGTTGCCTTATGAAATAAGTTGTCCACTGTGAAACACCCCTTGCAGTCTAGGATTCTATATGTCACAAATGGAAGCAGAAAGCTGCTTTGATTTACCTTCTTATATTCGGTTGTCTTAGCCCCCATTTAATGCAGAAACTATTAAGCAGATTAGGTAAATAGATTCAATTTGCTATGTGCCAATCAATATTACGGAGTCAGTGTGGGTTTTGTGTTCATAAATAGAAAGCAGCACAAGTTAATTGCAAAACCACATATCACAAATGACTAAAAATCTGCTTTAACTATCTCCATTTTTCTTTATTTCACAATGGCTTTAGTAACCCACACACTCATCTCACTGAACCGTAAACCCTGATTAGGGGCACTAAATGACTGGAATGTTCCTGAGAGCTGATTACATGCATTTTGCTTATGGCTTATCAAGTCTTATCTACTGATAAGGTCTTACTCATCCCCCTTCTTCAGAATGCCAGCTGTGGGATGTGGGAAATATTCCACTGGTTTTACCAAAGACAGAAATGAACTGAATCTCCTCTGCTATAATTCTCTGTGGTCTGAGGAAGCAACAGTTCTTTGCCAGTTTACCCACCCTGACACTGTTTACAAATCAGACACTATAGATTCCACTGATGGATATTTATATGGGTTTAAACATGACATGATATATTCGTTTCAGGGTCTTTTTAAAAATATTTTTCGTGGGTTTAAATATGTAGCTTTGTACTGGACTTTTCCACAGAGGTATCATCACCAAAGCCAACAACCAACCTCCAAACAAAACAAAACAAAGCAAAACTCCAACAAAGGCACCCCTGCTTCCCCAAAAAAAAAGTAAAATTAAACCAAGCACAGAAAGCACTCGGGTCATTAAGCAAATCAATTCCACTCCATGCAGCACAAAGATGTAGACATTAAATACCTGGCATAAAAGATTTATCTTTCCAGCTGTACAATTTTCCATGAAAAACCTGTCATAGAGCAACAACTTTTTCCCACAAAGGCAGAAGGAACAGAAAGAGACCAACAGGTGCATTTTATAGCTGTAAATTTCTTGCACAGCTGATGGAACTGACTCTCCACTGTATCAGTGTTTGGACAGGAATTCAAAGTAGATCGGATCAGAATAAAAACTGGCAAGCACTCATTCCTTGTTCATTGTTTTGGGCATTTCTCATATGAATTCAGTGACAAATGGAAGCAAACCAAGGGTTTCCCATTTCTGTATCACAGGATACTAAGAAAGAGCCTTAAGCTAAGAGTGGGAAAAGATTCTTTACAATGAAATCTTATCATGCCCAGCTCTACAAAACAGTTACAGAACTAACTCACAAAAATGCATGGATGTCTCAGGAATGACATCTGCCTTTCCAGATTCTCTATCTACATCACTTCAGGAAATAACAATCTATAGAAATAAAAAGCTTTTTCATATATTTATTTGTAAATAAGATTTCTATATATAAATTTATGGAAAATTTTTTTAAGAGTTTCTAATAACCACAAAGCCTCTCAATGAAAACCCAATTTAAATCATCTGGCTTCATTTTGTCCCTGTTAATGTAAGTCTTAAGCAGATGATAATTCATATCTGATTTAAGTAATGATGTTAACAACCACAAAAGACCTGACTCTGCTCATACTACAGACCAAAGACTTGCCTGTATTATATTGCCCACTCCCATTACTTTTTAAAAGAGATAAACATTTAAAAGACTTCATGATTAAAGGTTCAAAGCCTGTTTTAAATATTATAATCCCATGGCTGCTATTTTTTTCTGAATTAGTTGTATGAACACTGAGAACTGACAAACCAAACCAATCAGCAAATGAATGATTTTGTTGGTGCTTGCATAGTGATTATTCAGTATCTTGTATCCAGATAATTGAGTCCTTTTCATTATATGTTATCTATTGTTCCTTCATCTCATTTGTCCTGAAACATAAATATTTTGTGTATTATAATGTAAAAAGCCTAATACAGATAACAAAGCAATTTAGGATTATAGGTACTTAATAGTTTATCATTTCTTATTTATTCATTCTTCATTATAGTTCTAATTTTAAAGAAGTATAACCAAATTAAAAGAAAAATAATACAAAATAAGGAGTTTTTTTCATCTGCATCATAGTTTTGAGGATAAAATCCTTTTATCTGATATTTTCATATAGTTAAATTTTACCAAACAAAAACCACTGGAACATTATGACAATGCCAAGAGGGAGGAGGAAATAGTAGATGGATCACGGTTGGTGTGAAACCCTCGGACATCAAAATGACACTTACAGAAAATAGGTGGGTATTTAAAGGAACTTTGCTGGCAAAGCTGGCCCAGCACAAAACAAAGCCACTCAGACACACCAACTCCAGCGGCACCAGCTGCAGGGAGATGGGTGATTTTGAAGGATTTTAACAAGATTTTTCAGTAATCATTCAGTCACAAATGCTTGGGCAGTCAACTAATCTTGAACCATCTTTTCATTAATATAATCTTTCTCTCATCTTTCAGCACAGAAACACTAAAATAACTGTCCAAATACCACAATCAGAACAATTCCTCTTAGGATGAAGGGAGCCTTACTCCATTCCACTGTGAAATACAGCAGTATTCCTGTTCTGCTGCTGTCTGCAGGGATAATGGATCTGTACACAAAGCACTGTATTCAGCAAGTCAGAATGGCAGTGAGGGAGCCAGCACACTGGTGTTAGCCCTCCTGGGGAAGATAGTCCAGCACTGTTTGCGGTAATAGGAAGAAAGGAAAGGGGAGGTGAAATCGTTAGTTCTACAAGCTTTAATTAAATGTATTTTAGAACCATTTTTTAGACCTTAAAGAATGAGCCCTGACATTATTCTTGGGAGGGCAGTGGCTACAGGCTGGAAAGAAATACACTCAAGTCCTCACTTTACAAGTAGAGAAGACATCCAGGAGAGAGAAAATTTCTCTTCAATTGCCAAATCCTGTGAACGTTTACTGTAATTACAAAGATGATTTCTGGCCATCTCCTTCAACAGCAACAGACAGATCCCAAGTTCCTGTGGTTGCCCATGATAATACAGTCATGCTTCCTTTCACCGCTGCCTCCAGAGGCAATTTTGTGGGTAGGAACTCAGAAGAATGCAGACACACAGGGTAAGTCAAGATGACAGGAAGATGAAGGGATGAGAAGAACATAGGATTGAGAGAAAGAAAAAGAGAAGTCGAAGCTGAATTTTTTAAACATGTACCAAGGAAAGCATAGTAGAAGCGATTATATATTTTTTTTTAGGCTTATATTGTTTGAATGCCTATGACTTACAAGTCTTCAACACTACAGGAACTCATATAAGTCACAAGAGTTTCTGGACTTGGATGGGATAGAAATCTTTCCAGGAATCTCATCATAGCATGAAGAAGAATTTAAGCTATTGCACCATATACATACTATAGACTTCAGAAGATTTAAAGTCTGTATTGTTTTTAATTGTCTATTGCAGTGTTCATTAACACCTCTGCTAAAAATTCTGCTACTTAGCATTCATGGAACCAGTGTGCATTAGGCAAAAGCTGATGAGTAAAAATAATATTATTGTTTAGCAATCCCTCCTTTTTCAGCAATTAAATTACAAGCACCTGCATCCTTTGGTATCTAAATTTCCTAAAATACCTTTCCTACTGATGTAATTTAGATGTTTCCTAGAACATTTAAAAGCTGCTGGAATTGTTTAAGTGAACATGCTATTCAACAATTGAATGACACGTGAGTCAGGGAAAGCACCATGTTTACACAGATTTCAACATAAGTGACTCATTTTACTGATAATAAATAGCTTATATGATTTGCTAGCTTGTAAAAATTATACTAAGTTATGATTTCCTGAACACATTACAATAAGCAGTGTATTCTGGCAGTACATAAGGGGAAGCTTTATCTGAGGTCCCTGTACCTACCAGTAGACTACTGACATTTATTTGCATTTATTTGTCCTGGTTTCTGTGACCACAGGTGTAATATAGACATACTCCCACACAAGCACATTCATTGAAAAACCTGGCTTTGTAAGTGTGTTTACATTTTAACATTACTGGCATGTTAAGACCCACTGCTTTTTTCCTCCCTCCACTCCCACCCATCCCACATCATCCCCCACTGGTTAAAACTGAGCCACTTCAATCCAGCCTCCCCAAAACACGTTATTAGGGGCAGCAGCCATACACCCTTCAAGCAGGTCTTCACATCCCTTAATTTCTTGCAAACTTTTAAACCACAAGCTCTGTGGGACAGGGACAGGCATTCACCATGTTTTCCTCAGAGCCAGCTGAGGCTTTTTGACACCATGGCAATATTTGACCACAAACTACATCAATCAGCAGCACTGTCCTCCTCAGTCAAAGCTGGGGAATCCAAGCCTGCAGTTAATTCGCTTCCAAAAGCAAAAAAGGGCACATCTTAGACTCATTCATGTTTCCGACATCATGAGCAGCAGTAATGTAGGGCATATTTTTTTGCCTGCCTCTTTTTATTTCCCTTTCCTCAATCCCTTGTAGAATAACAGAAATTAAAATCTAGAATTTCACTTACTTACGAGATTCTTTATTCTTTTATTTGTCTTGTCAGACTTACTGCATCTATGCAATTCCCCTAGTAGATTAAGAAGCCTCAGAGGCTATTGCTCAGATTAAGCACTAGTTCTTACCGTAATCTTCTTATTCTCAATGTTTCCATCTTCTGCTCTATCCACATGATTAAACAATAAGTATATTATATCTTTCAGTACATCTGTCAGTTCAGGTCCCATCACTCAACCTATTCCTGACATATTCCATTGCAATGAGAGTTGGTATCTGTCCTTCGTAGACAGCGCATTTAGTCCAATTTTCGAGCATTCTACAAAATTGTCTTATTCAGCAATGCCTGGGTTATTTTCTATGCTGCCATTTTCTGCCATCTTTCAGTACAGAAGGTCTTTAATGAGGTACCAGGCAGGGCCATTACTTAAATTACAAGTGATGCTATGTGGGTCTAAACAGAATATCCTACCTTAAAAAATGTTTCAATCTTCTTCTGAAGTATAATGTGACCATTAATTTTAACACAATTTGCTGCCTTGGGAGATAGGCTTGATCCCACTCACAAGCTTTCAACAGTTTTCAAAAAAAGGCTGGACTGATGGAACATTATTACAAATTCTCCAGAAAGACAGTTCAGCACCTTAGATAATGAAGACAATATAATACTCTAAGTGTGATGCATTTCTGTTTTCCTTCTTTCTGGCTGGATCCTCAGCAGATCAGACAGTTAAATACAGACTAAAGGAAAGAGAGATACTGAGGAAACATTTAATTATCAAATGTCTCAGTAGGCTAGGAAGAATATTTGTGTTTCTCTTGGAACATATTTATCTAACAATAAAGATTTCTTTCTATAAACAATAAAGATTTCTATTATTAGCTACTAATTGAGGGGGTTTATATTGTTGGGGTTCATTAAAATATTAAAAATATTAAAACAAATATGAGATATTAGGATGGGCCAGAATCCTAAAACTTGCAGCAACTTAAATAATATTCTTCTGGTCGAAATATACCAAGTTCAGGCTCAGTCCTCCAGAATGTGGAGAGTTCTTTGGGCCTGGTGATTGGGGCTAGGTTGCCAATAAATAAAGTCTGACCTTTTGATGAGGGTACCCAAATATATTTGTTACAGCAACTCAAGCTCCAGCAAGAAGTATTTGTCTACAACCCATCTTTCTGCTGGCTCTGAAAAGGTTTCATGGCTCCACTGCTGTCTGGGACTGAGTAAAGCCAGGAGCTGGGCAGCACTTTCCAAGAGAGGGGATGGAAGGGAGTGGGACAGTGGGAGAAAAACCCAAAACAGGACAGAAAAAACACCCACCAGACCTTAATGCTTGGGTTTGATCTGTTGGACACTGATAGTCAAGTACTTAACTGAATCAGCTGAACATTACCCAAAGCAGAAACAGCAACTTCCGTTATCGAGTGTGGTGCCAGGACAGTCTATAAACATTCCTGAAAAGAGCTGTAGCAATGAACCCTAACCAGAAAATACTAGAGCTACAACCAGAGTTCCTGTTTTGGGAAGGGGGGAAGGAAAGCATTATTTACATGTGAGACGTTTGGAGGTGAGCAGGAGGGGATGTAGCATCTGTGCTTTTGCTCCACGGTTATTAATACCTAAGAAGTAGAATCCTAGGTCATGTTTAGAGCTCCTAAACAAATTGTAACAATGAAACTTCACCTCATGTCAACCCTACAGGGAATAAAAGGTCTAAAAAAACAATGATCTCATTAGAAAAGCCTAGAAAATAAGTCTTAAGCAGCTGTTCATTATCTCACAGAAAACATTAACATTCCAGACTTCCTTTACACAATATACAAAAATAAATAGACAACAAAAAGAAAAAATTAAAGCACTCTTTTGCAACATACCAGTCAAACAATACAAGTATTCATATCAGTCATATTCATTACATTTTGCATATCAGTTTTTTGAGTCTCACATTTCTTCCTGTGTCAGATAAGGTATGAAGAAACATCCTTTATTTCCATCTAAAGTTCTCATCACTTAAACCAAAGGCTTGAATACGCTTTTCCTTTCCAAGTCCTCTTCCTGCTTGCTTTTCTAAAAGCAGGGTCGCAGCCACTGCCTGGCTTTTTATCTCAGGCACTTTGAAAGAGTATAAAAATGTAATAAAAGTCCTGAATTGATCAGAATAATTCTCTTCTAGTGAAGTTTTTTAACTCTGCACATAGCCTTTTCTGTGTCTTGCAAAGTCTGTGGTATGTTCATCTTCGATCCAGCATCTCTTAAAAACTGCTGCAGCAGAAGCTGGGCTTCACTTTTTCAAAAAAAGCCCAGACTAAAGAGTGCAGCCAAACACCAACAAGAACAATTGGGAAGAACAAAGAGTAGGAGCCCTGGGAAAACAGTACCTGTGGAGACTGGACCACAGCAGGGCTGAATTTCTTTAGTTAGAATAGATTATGAAAAGTGAGGAGATTCTATTGTGATTAAAAAAAAAAAAAAAAAAACCAAAACCAAGGGCAGTGTTTTGGGAAAAGGACATAACGCAAAACTAAAGAGAGGCACAGCCACTTCTTCAGAAGTGAATCCCACACAAAAGTCAACAAGCCCACTGGTGGGACGGTGTTTCCCAGCTGCTCCAGGCACAGGGCTCCTCACAGCACAAATCCCCACTGTTACCACTGTAGATCACTGTCCCTCATCCCATCCCATCCCAGGCAGCCCCTCATTCCTGCTCTCAGCCCCGCTCCTGTCAATCCCAGGCACAGCCTGTGACACAGACCTCTGAAAGCTTGTGGACCCGGGGATGGATAGAAGGAAGATGTGTCACCACGTTAAGGGAAGCACCCTAACAGGACAGCTTCTGGGAGCGAATCATCCTCTTCCCAAAGGCGGCTAAACATGATCCTTGCTAGAAAACTGCTCAACAAAGTTATTGGTCTGATTTGCTCAAGGATTTGAGCTACAGAGAAGGCAGAGGATGTCCAGCTACAAAAGAGCATTGACCTAAGATACGTAGGAGTGCTAACCTTCCATATTATCTCAAATATTACCTCTGTGGGAAGGGAGTCATTCCAAGAAATTACAAACTGCTTTTACAGACTGAAAGGTGCAGGGTCACTTTCCTCCAGTTACTCACAGTACAGAGATTTTATCTAATTCTAGTGCATTGGCTTCCAGCATTGGTAAGATTAAAGCACAGTCATTTGGCTTCTTGCTGAGGAAATGTGTTGTTAGGCTAAGACCTGATGTTAGAGATCATGTCATATATGCAAATGATGGTGCATATTCATTAATATGCAAATTAGAACACAAAATCAGATTAATCCCAAAGCCTAAAATCTCTAGCTCTCATGACCTAGAGGCTTAAACTGTGCATGTACAACTGCTTCTTCATCAGTGTGACTTTGGTCTGCTTCATGATTAAATACAAATCAGTGACATACATGTAATTTTTCTATGTAACTAGATGCTATCTAGTTTAAAACTGAAATATTTATTGTAAAGGTTTACTCTTCCAAATACCTTTCAAAGACTACTCAGACATCTTCAGGTTTGCTTGTTTATTCCAGCAACTTCAAGCAGGTGTTGAAGAGCACCAGCTTTCCTTTTAACCCCTCATTAAATGGAATAAGTTGCCAACGCAACAAGTCCATTTATTTAGGTTTTGATTGATTTTCTAAGAGTTAGACAGCAAAAAAACTCCACTGAGGTCTGATCAGCTGCACGGGAATAGCAAGTATACAAAACTTTTGGCAACCAATTATAAATCAAAAACATTTTTCAAAACACAACCTGAAAATCTTCACCACACTGGATACCCTCATACAGCTACTGGATAACTGATTTATGATAGTTTGCATTAATTAAGCAGCTTCAAACTTTTGAACTTTTATAGTTAATTCCAGAAACTGCCTTCTACACTGATGGATTCTTTGGAAAAAAAGGGACAGAGAAATAAAGTCACTCTCTTCAACTGCAACTATCAGTTACACTGTCCTCCAAGTTATATCGAACTATCATATTTATAATTTCAGGGTTAGGAAAAATTAATTTTGTTTTGACTGGAATGACAAAATTTTAGTTCTTATATGATAACTGAATCCTGCAGAGCACTAATAGTCAAAATAGTTTGGATTTACAAGATATGTTTTCAGCCACAGACTGAAATCAAGCCACATAAGGCTTGATTGTGCACGATTGAAAGATTCTGATTTAATCATGAATTTATTAGTCCTTTCATAGATGTTGATTTAAATATGAAACCTGTCACCATGCCAGCTGTGTTCTAAGGTGCCATATATTGCTGATACATCTGCAAGTAAGGCAGCTATATTATATCCTCTTCAGATCTCTCTTAAATGAACAGCCAGTCATGGAGTAATACTTTACATTCCTTAGATTAAACATCTTTAAGAAAATTATGGTGGAAGGTCTAAAAGACAACATTGCATTCAGAAATTTGTAAGTATTAGCCTAGGAAAAAATATAAGCCAGACATTTTTCATCTCTGAAGAATTCTTTGCTTGTTTGAGTTCTGCAAATCAGCCTTGTTGCTGTAATTTAGACACTTAAAAATCTGTACCCATATCTTGGTCTCAGGATCATAGAATAGTCCTAGTTCTCCCCAAAAGGGACATTGCTGGAAAAATCGTAATGGCAAACTACCTACTTATTCATTCACAACCTATGATATTATAGGAATGAGTTTGATTAAAAATATTGATACTTGAGTTTTCACATTTATACATGCCTGTTAGCAGCTTCTGACAACGCATTCACAGTTACAGACAGATGCCCTGAAATCTGAGGTAACTACTGAAAATCAGAAATTTGGAGAAAGCTAACACCAACTAAATATAAAAGTATTATCTTCCCATTCCTATGATAGCCCAGAGTAAAGGTCTGAAGAGGAAATATGTTCAAGTCAGTATTCATGCAGAAAGTAGCATTCAATTTAGGATTTGCCTGAATAATGTACATTTCCAGAATGAAACATGTTGCAGGAATCAGAAAGGGGGTGCTGGCAGCACACAACACAGACAGGCAAGACTGGAAAAGTCATAATTATAATGAAGCCAAGGGGCCCATCCTTTCCCATACCACAGAGAATAATCAATAGCCAACACAAATTACTTTCAAGAACTCCAACAATCTTTTTTGTTTTGGATGTTTTACTTGAGGGACTTGGTAAAATCAATGAGAGAATCTGGGATAAATCCTTCCCGAATATTAATTCATAGGAACAACGAAAGAGATGGATTTTATCTGAAGGGCTGCAGACTGCATTAGAGAGCACTATATCCAGATGTTTACATCATAACCCTCCTGCCACGGGGCTGGCTGACAGATAAGAGACAATTACAGACTCCTAGTCTAAAGACTGGAGAGTCCAAGTCAGCTATTAGACACCACCAGAGTTTCAGAGGTTGAGTTTGAGAACTATTTTCATTGTATCCTTCTTAAACCCATTTTCCCTTTTAAATGAAATATCACATCACATTGTCAATTTCTGCTCCCTCCCTAGATTTCTCCCCACTTAAAAGGGCAAAGCTCTTGACCCCAGCTACAGCAGAAGGTACCTCCTCTCCCTGCAATAAAACTCCCTGATCTCTAAATATGCCAATACAAGCAGATAAACATGTCAAAACAGCCACAATCTTCCCCATAAAAGGGATGGACAAAAGCCTGCTGACTGGATGTACACCACAATAATCATCCAGATTTGTCTAGGAACAATACAGGATTGACTTCCTGTAACCTGTGGTTTCAGCAGGGGCTTATTAAACATGTTTAGCCCACATCAGCGAATATTTGAAACTGATGCAAGTTGCTGCAGCCCCAACAAAAGAGCAGATGGCTGTGAAAGCTGCTGTTCCTACACCAGAGTTCTCATATGTATGCAAATTTGCATTGCAGTGTATACTGAGTCTGTTTCCTCCCTCTTCTTACTTCAATGCACAATTAAAATATCAAAAACTCCTGCTTTGTTCCTCTTGCCAGCAGCAGGAATGAGCACCCGACATGTGACCCTTCCAGTCACCTCATTCCTAGCATCCTCTCCAAAAGGGAAATCTAGACCATAAACTACAATCCAAATAGGTCTCAAGAGCTTTTCTTTCACTGTGCCCCAGCAGGTATTTTTAATTGGGCTTTTAATGCAAAAATAAATAAATTTTTTAAAAAATCTGGAGAAAAAAGAAAAAGTAGGTTTTTCTGGTCAGATTTATTAAGCGATAATAGCAAGTTTTAGTTTTTAGTTCTTGCATTAACAGGCATATCTGAATTTTTTTTTTTTTTTGAGACTTCACTAACATTAATAATGTAAGTTCACATTTAGTTCAGTGTCATGATTTAGAAGAAAGTGAGTAAGGAGTGTATTTCTTGTGTACTATTACAACACAGCGAACACAGCCTTAGTTACTCTTTTGTTCCACATAGAGATGGCTTCGTAGCATTTACTGACACTGTTTTAAGCTCCCACACAAACAAAACCAACTTGAAGCACAAGCAAATATTGACCTCATCTGCAGCCCAATAGCTGCTCTGGTGATTACTCAGGCATTCTGGCAGTGGTTCCAACCACCAAGAAAGGCAACGGAAACTTTTACAAGCAAGACATAAGTAAACTATTTGTCACATTATCAACACTACATATGTTATCATACTTCAGAAATGCTAAAGAGCTCAAAAAATATTTGATGCAGGGCCTTAACTTGTTTGGGCTTACCAAATAATAAAGAAAAATATTGTTCTTATTTCTGTGAGAAAGGGAGGAGAATGGAGAAGGCAGAGGAGGTATTACTGTTAATTCTTGGCTCTGGGTCACATGGGTCTGGTTTATTCTGCTGAGTGAAAAAAAGAGTGGAAAACTACTTAAAGCTGAACAAAATAACATTAACATGGATTTTGACTTTTTATCTGGTCCTCTGGCAAAAAAAATTCACATGCCATTATTTTGGTACCAGGGTAAATATGATGAAAAAGAATTGTTTGCATGAAACAGTGTGCAACCATTTCCTTTAGAAATGACCCAAATTGAAAAGAAGTAGCATCTAAAAGGTTAAATTCTTCATTAAAATAAGAAAAGAATGCTAAAGGTCAGTACAGCCAAAAGCAGATGCTTAAAACTAGACTGCTGAATCCATACTCAGCCACATAAATTAGATCCTGGGGATTTTTGTGATTAGCCATATGAAGAAACATTTCTTATTCTCATCTCAGAGCCCACAAGCAAAGAAACAATTATATGTCAAATAATATTCACACACATGTCTGATGATTTGGAATGAAGTATTCATGTTTAGTGTAGTATATTATTTAGTGCAAGGTATATTATTATACAAGATGGCAAAATTTGAAATCAAAATATACATGAAATCTTCACCCTCTGTTAGTAATAGGAATAAGTCCTCACCTTTTCAAATGGATTCAACAAAGTTCTTAAAACCTCTGGTGAAAATACATTAATCTAAAAAGGTGCATCACTACCTCATACACCACTTAGTGATATCAATTCCTGCTTACACAAGCATGCATGCAGGATGCATATAAAGTGACAAATATAAAATAAAGAAACCAAGCAGGCTAATTTTGAGATAGATCCTAGAACTATCTTGGAAAACACTGGTAATACAGGCAGACTTCAATTACACTGTGAGATCAAGGCTGAAAAATCCTGTACCAAAACCTCAGAATTCTCTGAATATCAATATGGCTGGAGTGATGGACGTGTGATAAAACTCATCCAGGTTTCAGAATTAAAGTATTTAAAACCAGTTTTTATACCTTGTCCACAGAGAGTGTGCACAGATGAGTTTCCAGCCTGCAGTCAAATGCCTGTGAGATAACAGAGATAGGAAAAGAAGAGAGAAACAAAAGTTCAGTTGGGGTGAGCAGTCTGCTGAGAGAAGATTTGCCAGAGTAAGCATGATAACAAAAATTAGGGCAAACTATGAGACTTTTAAGGAGAAATCCACTGCTGGTTACCATAGTTATAAACCAGCACTGTTCTTGCATATTCCTTGACAGGAAGAAGTTGCTCGGCTCTGTACAAATCAGAAGTCCTTGTTCTGCAGGGCTACACTAAAAGGTGCCAGCTCTTTTGCTCTGCTGCTGTGAAGCCATTAGCACTTAAATGCTCTGCAAGAACAAAATTACAAATCTCTGATCTGGCAGGATTAGGATGTCAGTGCAAATAAAGCAAAGATATAGATGAGAAAGAATAATGCTTCAAGAATAAAAAAAACTCCAGAGATTATCCAGAGACTGAAAAGCCTTTCAAAATACATCCAAAGAAAAGGAAGCAAGACCTCACAAGATGATGCGGATAAAAATTAGTTTATATAAAGCTTTACACAAACAGGAGAAGAATAAGTTTTTTATAAAGTAGTATTTAATCATCACTGTCTTTTATAAAGAAAAAAAAAACATTAAATGAAACACCTCTTCACTTAAAGAAATACTAGGGCACTAGAATTATTACTAAAAGAATTAATTAGAAATACTGGGCACTATTTCTTCGTGTAAAAAATACGAAGATCAAAGTTTGTTCTCTCTGTTACTCACTTCGCAGCATCCTATTTTCAAGGACAGGCTGAAAGAGGCAGTGTTAAGGCAAACAAAGCCAGGCCCTCCAAAGATCAAACCAAGTGATACTGAGGTAGTCACAGTTACTGTCTGCAGGTCCCAGCCCAGCAGATGCTCTGCCAGTCAGAGCCTGGCACGGTCACAGTGCCAGCGCAGCACCCGAGAGGCTGCTCTGCCTGCACACGTGCTTTGTGCTGCCCCCAGCCCCACCGACAGGACACAGGGACAGGGTCTAACCTCTCACCCCTACACCTCCTGTACTACAGTGGTTCAAGACCTTAAATTTTTGTCTCCCATATGCCCAAATTACAAAACACAAAGTTGAATTCAGCCTTGGTAAAACAGGTGTGAGTGCAAGGACAGAGAAACCTTTCAGTTGTGTCAAGGCAACAGGTATGCATAAAATGTTATTAACCATATGGTAAAGGAGGAGAGAAGTTAAAAAGAAAATGCCTCAATAACTTGTCCATATTTTGCCTGGTTTTTAAAGTGCAATTATGTGACAAAGACTATTTCAGACAAAATCATATATATGACAGCCACGGGTAAAGTAAACAAGTGCTTAAGAATTTGAAAGCAAACAGAAGAAACCTTTAGGCTTCTACATTGCCCTCCAGAATTGTTTGATTTTCTGCACAAGTAGAGTGACTTCAAAGTTCACATTAGAGAAGTGAAGGGGGAGGGGAGGGAAAGACTCAGTGCTCTCTCACCCCAGTCATAAAACAGAAGATACAAATAAAGATTTGGTGCTTTGCATCTGCAGACAAGCAGATATTGTACTCAAACAGTGCTGATCCAGAAAGTCACAAAGAAGAGCTACCATTAAAAGCTTCTAAGAAATAGCTCCTTTTTATGGCTTCCAACTGCTCTTCCACAGTGTAATTAGTCTCAGTGCAGCATAATCAAACACGCTGATGACTCGGTGACCCAGTCATATTGACAGGGCCCAGGTAATGAGGGTAAATACCAATGTAATCTTGTTAAGCAATATGGTTTTAAACTTCAATCCCGCCCATATTGTAGGGATTTAAAGAGATTGGAATAAACTTGCTGAAGCCAGCACTTGGAATGAGAAATATAGACATAAGGGGTTTTTCACCTCTTTCATTTCAAAAAAGCTACTTGAGCTCTTTTGTCTCATTTTAATTGACATCAGTGCAATGCTTTACAGGAAGACAGAGCACCACAGAACAAACCTTCAGGTGAACTGGCTACCTATGTTACCCGTGCCCTTCTTGTAGGTGACAATTCCCATTGACTCCCTTAAAATTTCCAACGGCTACTGTCAAGGAGAAGTGCTTTTCATCAGCCCTCATCAGGATAGCCCTCGCAAGCCTCTAAACTAGAAAAAAAAGTTGCTGTACTTAGGCACACACCAGAGCATTGCCTGGAGCAGCACATACCACGGTTATTACTCAGGAGAGGAAGAAGGGAGACGCAGCCTCATAACACAGTCCTAACCCCTACACCCAAACAGCATTTTTAGAGCAGTAAAACTCAAAGGTGGATTAATTCCAATGGAAAGTCAAACTTCCAAACTTCACCAGTCAAAAGCAATCAGTTCGGTGTTTTGTTTTTTAAAAAAAATATTTTATGTTAAATATTTTATGGAGCTATTTATTGAAAACAACTGAAAAAACAGAATTCCTGGCGAGGTCAAGTATACCAAGCAAGAAACTCCTACAAGTGTAATTCTAAGAGCACCTCTTCCAGTGGCAGTGCCAATTTGAGTAGAACCTTTCTGCCCTCTTATTGTCCCCTTAATTGTGCCATACATTAAAGAAATTAACTTGCACATGTTCACTGTGCTACCACATGAACAAGGCATCATCAAGGGCCATGGTGATTCCCCAGTGCCATCAGCAGAGAGAGGGGGATGTTTAAATCAGCAGTGGCACCGATGGAAATTCAGGTGAGTGTATGGCACAACCATTAGCAAGTCAAACTACAATTCTGGGGGATATTTAAGGCAGTAGGCACTTCCACTCAGACTAGAGTGTGGTGTCAAAAGTGAAGTTCTGTAAAGTAAGAGTTGGTTCTTCTGGTTTGATTTGGGGGAGGGGGGGGGGGGGTGGGTGTTGTTTATTTGAAGGTTGATTGATAGGGGGAGCAGAGTGTTCAGCATTAAATCATCTGAAAAAATGTGAAAAAGCACCGAGCTCTGGAATGCCTCCCTTCAGAAGAAAATAGGGCTTCAGGACATCTCTCCTGTAGCAGCAGGGGTAGCTCAGGTCTTTCCCTTCCCCCTTCCCCACCAGCCTGGAGCTCCTGCCCACCCACCCTCCTCCTGCCGCCTTCCAGTTGTGCCAAATTAACCATTTTTGGGGCTGCTCCGTGAAGCTGAACAATGAATTAATTGCTTGATGCTTTAAAAAAATACAGCAAAGATTCTTTGACTTGCATGAATCTGGTTACAATGTGCTACATCAGGGAAAACAAGTGGTGGGAAGCAGGAAGAACAAGCACAGGAACTGCTCAAGAGAAAGAGAACTGCCAAGAAAAGGTTCCTCAGTATCACTGCCTCCAAGACCATGATTTAACCTAATTAAGTTAATTAACTGGAAAATTTGAGAAAAAGAGTAGTTGGCATTTGAGAAAGGGAAGACAAAACCATGGAAGAGAGAAGGCTGTTAGCAGGAATGTGGATAACAGCTCATCGGCATCTGCAGAGCAGAGAATAACACTGTAAACAGTGAGATCTGAACATTTTTCAGGGAGTGATTGACAAGCAAATATGTTCGCACAACTGAATTAGAAATTAAATATGCAGAAAATCCTTATCTTCTATCTTGTGACTTCAAGTAATTTCAAATCTGTTGAGCTCCAGAGCTCATGGTCCAAACCTAAGCTTTAAGTCCATACATCATCCTCTGAACCAGTCACATGAAGTTTGAATATCAAAATAAATCTACTACATACACATAAAATTTGAACTGTTATAAAGGTGATGATCCTAGTGAAGTATAAAGAGTTTTCGAATAATTTTCTCAATACACAAGTTTCCAGAGCCATGATATCCCAAAATGGCATAAAGACTTTGATAGAATTAATTTCTTAAATCTTGTTTCGTGAAACACAAATAATACAAGTTTTTAGGACAAATAAGTTACTCATAAAATCATGACCATCTCAGAAATGGACTTTGAAAGGAAGGGACTTTATCCCCTCAATTACAGTAGAATAACAATTCAACCATCTCCACACCTATATGCAATTGCAGTGCTATAATTACAAATCTAGAATCAAAACACATCAAATTAGAAAAATTCCTCAGGGACAACACACAACACAAAGAAGCAGGATTAATGCCTAAAGAGCAATAGCAAGCAGCACCAAAAATATCTACCCGATATACCCAATGAAACCTGTTCCCCTAGGTTTCATTCCTTGTCACTAGATAAGGCAAATTATTTCAGTAAGCTCTTTCTCTCCTCCCCCTCCACAGATGGAGTAGTTTTATATTTTAGGTTAGATGGGCTGGAAAAAATAAGTTGGATCATTATAAGATCTCACAGAGAAAGGCAAGTTGGCAATGTATGGACAAGTCCATAGGACAACCAGTCCAGTGAAGTTTAGGAAAGATGCATCATCCTGCAGCAGGAAAAAGGAACTAGTGTGTTTGGGCATGAGCCCAGCTTTGCCTATAAATAGGCCCAAATCCATTACCTAGGGAGTGCCACAAGATTAAAACGTTGAAATCTGTAGATACCAATGCACCACAGGATTGTGTATTTCTCCCACCAACCTGAGCAGTGTTATATACCCCTGCACCCTGAGAGCTGCAATGCTGACACAATACATTAAATACTGAACGTGCCATTCCCCCAGAATCACTTCTAAATATCTTAAGAGAGCAAAGTGAGACGTAATATTGATTTTCATGACTTAAAGTGGCAGAATTTTTCTTGGAGTATTATAAATATTGCAGGAAAGGGTCTATTGTCATTACTATTTAACAGTGTTTATAGATTCACTTTGGCCTAGCAAAACAAAAAAATCCTTGATTTACTCTATTTATTTATTTGCAGCCATAGTTTTAAGCCATGACAAATACAGAGACAGGAAAAAGGGTGGCCAAGTAAAATAGGGCCTCAAATATCACTCCATTTAATTTCTCTTTACACAAACAGTACTCAGAGGTAAAGTCAAAGTGCCTTTCTTTGGGGACAGAAGATGAAAATTCCTCCTGTACTGGGTTTCCAAAGCAGTAAGACATGTTCTAAGGGTCATTCTAGTTTGAGCTGTATAAAGCTAAGATTCACATACATATTGAAGATCATTAAAAACACTTTTGATTGCTTTTATAATGTATGGTGACAAGCCTAACTCCATTAACCTACTGAGGCTTAAAATTATTATTGTGCTCACTGTCCTCATCACTAAAGGATAATAAAGATGTCACACATATTGTTTAAAGAAAGTTTCCATTAAATAGACAAAGAAAGAGGTAATTGATGCTGCTACAAGGTTTCAAATGTATTCTATCTATACTTATGAAAGCTTTCAAGGGATGCTTGTATTTTAAAACAGAAAACTTCATGGATTCATGCTACACACTTGCAAAGATTAAATAAGAAGTGCAGCCTTAAGCTTTTCTAGAGAGAAACATCAGCCACCTGGGGCAGAGCCTGAACACAAGGCAAGCAGAACAGAGAAGTTTCTTGCAGGGGGAAAAAGAAAAAAAAAGAAAAAAAAAAAAAGAAAAAAAGTGTAAGGAGCAGAAGGGAAGCAATTTGCAAGCAGTGGGGAGAGAAGCCACACTATCACCCAACTCCTCTCTACTGCAAAGGCAGGTCAGGATTCTGAGGTCCTTACATCCTCACACCTTTCTCGCAGGTCAGCATTAACTCCTGTCATCCAGCAGGAGAGTATGTTGCTGTTGTTATACAGCAACTCCTGTTATACAAACACTTCATTTTGGTACTTCCCTCTTTTATACTAACACTGAAACCCTCTTTGCATTATTTACTAATTCCAGCATTGTGCCCTGCTGTCCAGTCTCTATTCTTCACTCACAAGAAGGAAAACTAAAACAGCTTCAGCAGAGCCTTTTCTTTTCTCTCTACTACATATGACTTTAATAGACATCTGAAGACTCAAAAACATGCAGCACTCAAATCAGACTACAAACATCATGCACCAGCAAGTACTTCATTTCTACAGGGCTGTTGTTTTGTTGTTTGCTTTATGGGTTTTTGTTTGTTTGTTTTTCTTCTACAGAGAGTATGCACTGTAAAAAGGAAGGCCTGAGAGAAATTAGAGCTATAAACCATTGACAGTCTTCTTCCTAAGCCTGTAAGCATTTCCACCCCCAAGACAGCCGATTAAAAAATAAAAGACAAAATCACCTGACTTGGTATAAAATAAATTAAAAATAAAACAAACAAACAAAAACAGAAAAAAACACCAACTAAGCCTCAAATAAACATCAAAATCAGAGTGTTCTTCAAGTATTTCTAGATCCCCCACCAGGCGGAAGGGCCCACCTCACTGCCTGCCTGCCTGCAAAAAAATACACTTGTGGACAGGGTAGGAAACATGAACATCTCTCCCTAATTAAAAAAGAATAAGCAGCATATTTAAACAGGGAGGGCTGCAGGACTGTTAAAGCAGCAATAGTTTAGAGCAGCTTAATAAGCAGCATTTTAAATATCATCTAGACATGCCATATCTGGTATGGGCAATTTTAGCTGAGTGAGTCAATTCTGTATGCTTGGATGCGATGAACTTGAATTTGGCCATGCCAATTAAAGCTCAGCATTTGAAGCTACTGAACTAAAAACATATTGTGAAATCTCTCCTTCTAAATATTCTGCACTTCCAGGAGGTGGGAGGAGAATGAGCACCAAATGCAGCCTTTGGAAATTAGCTGAGTCATGAGCTAGAATAAGAAAAAGGCTATCTCCAAATGAATACAGCTACTTATGGAACTTAATTCAACCAAAAGCCAGGAGAAATTAAGAAAAAATGCAGAAAAAAAATCAATTCTTTTATCTTTCATTTGCATAGAAAGCAGTAAAGCTTCAAATAACTTACCAGGAATAAAAGGAAATGTAAATACTTGTGGAACTTAATTGTGTTAGCATGTCCAGATATAAATTAATATATCTAGTCATGAAATCTAAAAAATAAGCATGGAATTCTGATGGACTTTAAACAGAAAGGTCAGACAAATGCCTCCAACAGCAAATCTATCCCAATAATAGAAACCACAGGTTCATAAAAAGATATTGTGAAATTGGAGTAATTTGACCAGATCTAGACAGAAAAGCAAAACTTCTACCCTTTTCCTTTTTTATTTTTAATGGCCAAATTTCTGCTGCAGCTAGACAAACAGTAGCCAGAATATTGGCTTTAAAGTGAATCATTGTAGTATTACAGAACCATTTCTCTAAATTTTGCCATACATACATTTGCAAACAAACACAGAAGCAAAAGAAAGGGAAGTTTATGCAAATCATGCTGTCTCCATCATGAATCCTGTCATTTCAAGACTAAAGTAGGTGAATAAACATTTTCTTTACAAAAGGAATGAGAGCCAGTGCCTGGTGGCCTAGCACAGCTGCAGTGCGAGCACAGAAGAGCTGGATTCATGAGCCACAGCCCTGGCCTGTCTCACATGTTCTGCTGAAATTAGAAGCAGCAGAGGTCAGGGGTTAAGAAAGAAGTTTACATGACACGCCAGCTACCCAGAGCATTACTGGAATTTGCTGGTGAACTCTCACTCAGAGTGAGAATTTGTCAGGGAGGTTTTTAGCAGAGGAACAATGGATAGGAGTTCTCAAGCCCCCAGTTCATAACACAGTGTCCTGGCACTGAGCAGGCTGGAGAATAAGAGACAATATTTAATCAAGCAGAAGTTTCACAGAACATTTCTATGGTTTCTGTTTTTAATTTGATCAGTGCAGCCCACACTAATGTACTCTTTCTAAATTGAAATGCAGTGTTTTGTGCAGTGAGAGCAGTGAGACATCTACTGCTTCCTTCCTCTGCATTTCGTGTTCAAGCTTCTCTCAAATTGCTCATCAACCCACATGGAAAAACAATGATTTCTTTTCCCAATCTTCTGCCACCTTTTGCAGTCAGGGGGTTTGTACTTCCCTCTCAGCAAGCAGTAGACTATTAAAAAATCTAGTCTCGTGTAGAACACAGGTTATATTTTAAATTTAGAGTCACTATGTTTTAATGCAATGGAGCTTCACCAGTTGCAAAGCTCAAGACTTTTGTGCCATTTAGCAGAGCTTTTCTACATGTAAGGAGTCTCAAGATCTGCTAATTTATTCTTGGAAAGACATTTCAATCTCCTATTTAGTGTTTGATTTATCTGCTTTACCAAAGGACAGTTGCAGGAAGGTAAGAAGTTACTGACCTTAGAGGCTTTACCAGCAATACACTATCTGACCATCTGACACTTTCATCTCAAAGACAGAATAAAGGAGAATGAGAGGCATTGTTTAAAAATCAGCCCTGTAATGTGGATCTTACTGAAAGTTATTGGAACATCATTCATGCAGTCACATTATCCTCAGAAAAAGAGCCCTGCATTCCAGCACTCCTCATTCATTGTCACAAATGGGTAACTGGCATCGTTAACATTCTTCTCAGCTGAAAAGAATGCCCTGCTACGCTACGTCACAGGTAAAATAACATGTTGTTCAGAGATGCCTGTTCTTCCACAGACATTCAATGGCAACTTAAATATTCTATTTATTCCTTTTGTGTAGTAGTATTGTAATAAATAAAGTATTCTTTATTTATTATACCTTATTTATTTATTATTGTACTTTATATATTCTTAAGTCTTCTTAAGGAAGCCAAAATGCATCATTCAAAGAACAAATCCTGCAACAACTAAAAATGACTATTTTGGCATTTCAGCTCACATCTACTCCTATAACTGGGAAAAACACAACTATAACTACTAAAAGAATCTCACTGTACGAAACCAAAACCATGAATCCCTTTTATACAGACAGCATGCAGAGGAAATTAACACCAAGTGACAGAAACTTAGTTTTTTGTTATGGAAGTTTATGCAGGCTGTGATTTGTATGTCTATTTATATGAGAAGCCAGTTCTCTTCATATAATTAGAACAGCTCTCGAGGCAGAAAGAATATAATAGGCAGTAATGACTTTGAAGGGAGAAAGCCTCTCTGGAGTCAGCACTACATCACGGCCAAAGCACGTTGCATAAGGAGAGTTCTCAACACAAGAGACAAAAGCAATCTGGGGGAGGAGCAGCATTCAGCTGCAGACATTTTTCCTACTCCTTGGCTGTGAACATGAATGGCTGGAAAACTGACAAGTTTTCACAGGCATGACTGAGCTCAGTCTTGACTCAGAATTAAGTGGGACATAAGGCTTTGGCTGGCCAAAAACCACTAAGCATGAACAAAAATTAAAACTAAAATTACCTTCACTATTTGTATCAGTGTAAGGAGGAAAAAAAAAAAAAAAAAAGGCCCAAAAGCAATTGGGAATAGTACTGTTTATTGCTTGGCAGGAATCCATCATTACTATGGGCTAATGAGAACTGAAAAGAAAGAAAATTAACCTGAGTGTTGTTCCAACCTGGACAATAAAAAGTAGTAAATCCTTTTTTGCCCAAATTGAAAAATAAGTTAATTTTGTTTACACCTACGATTACCACGGATTATGGCTTAATTTTTTTAAGCTAACATGATCACACTTCAGGCATTTTGTACTTCACCTGCACTTGTATTTCAAGCTCCAGGAGGTGCACAGAGCCTCTTTATATCTTCAGCAGGCTGCTGAATCGATCAGCAGAAGGGTCCATGGTAAAGCTAAACCAACAGTTTCCATGTTAATGACACTGCCCCACAGCAATATTGATGTGAGGCAATTATTATTGTGGCTCTGCCTTCAGGACAGTGAAGAGCATCACCAGAGTCCCCAGGACAGTGCTGGCAGCTCTCACCCACAGCCCCTGCAGGCAAGTACTCGAAGCAGGGTGTCAGAGATAACTGAGCACTGCCTGCATGCCCCATCTAGAACTGTGCAGGTCAGAGCTGTTGACTTCACACTTAATGACTTCATAAAGCTATGGGTTACAGATTAAACTGAACTTTTCCATTTGCTCATGTCAGAAAATAGAAGGCTTTGTAGTACTTTATACTTCTTAGAAATGAGTCTGAGCTGACAGGCTTACTGGCACTCATGACACTTGAAACCATGCTGACTGGACAAAAAACCTGATGAGCAAGTTTCCCTGGTGGAGTCTGGCAACCAGCTTCCAAACATGGTTATCTCTTTACAATCAAACAGAAAACTGCACTGCAGCCACACTTAAAAAATACAAGCTGGGAGAAAAATAAAAAATTATGAACAAAGTTCTCAATTTCTCTTAAAAAAAACTATAAAAACCTGTGCCCATTTATATCATTTGGCTTATAAAATTATCCCTTACCACCCCTATTCCAGCCAATGTAAGCTAGTTACTTATTCACCTTAAAAATAACTTCGGCCCACTCAACATTAACTGACACAAAACCAAAAGCTCAAAATAATTGCTGCTATCTTAGGTTTCAATCTTGCAAAATTTAAGTGGATGAATAATTTTGCATCCAAGATTATCCCCCACTGACTTCAATATATGCAGAGTCGGTTTTAATATCAAATTCTACCTACATACAAGTTCCATACACCTGAGGAGATTCTACAAACACAGAGTAGCAAACATTGGTTTAGAGGGATTTGAATTGCACATAAAACAGACCCAGAAAAAAAATACTATCTAAATTCACAGTCTACACAGAAACATAGTCCTAAAAATAGTAAGAGGAAAGCATGGTTAGGAAATGGGGAATCATAATTCATTAAAAATTACCTGCTAGTAAAACTGCAGAATAAGCAACTTCTTGGTTAAATTTGGACCAGTGATGAAAGATGGGAAAGGTTGTGGAAACCTACCGGTTTAAAACCAAATTGCGGATAAAAATAGGGTTGAATAACAGGAGAGTCATGGTAGAGAGCAAACATGTAAAAAACCTCACAATAATACTGATTAGCTTTCATCAAATATTAGCATTCTTTTTCTGATGACTGCTCATAAGATATATGACTTCTTTTTCCTGTTTATTTGGCTTCATATTCTCCACTACACATATGCTGGTGTGTATCAAAGCAACTCCCAAAATATGCAAAAAGGAGGTTCAGTACCGTTTACATCTTTGACAGCACCAGGTTTTTGTAAAGCTGTTAAAAAGTTTTACGTTTATAGAAACAAAAGTGTTACTCCCAGAGCTTCTGTCCTATGAGATCACAGCAGCCATGGAAGACTGTGGCAAGACCACTGGAAACATTTGCTATTATATAAAAAGCACAGAAAATCATAGTGATGTCATAGTACCGTGTGTGGCTGTGGTTGGGACAGGTGATCAGAAGAGTGTTGAAGATGACAGGAATGTTCTAGCTATTGCTGGTCCAGCATCAAGGCCTTTTCCATTTATCAAGGCCCCTGCAAGCAAGGGGTGCAGGAAAAGCTGAGAGGGGGCACAGCCAGGACAGCTGACCTCAGGGATGTTCTGTACCATACCACATCATGCTCAGCATGTGGAGGAGGTGGAAGAAGAGGGTGATGTTCGGAAGTACAGCCCTAGCATTCCCAAGCAACCATTACCTATGGTGAAGTTCAGCTTTACTGAAAATGGTTGAATATCCGCCTTTCCGTGGGAAGCAGAGAGTGAATTCCTTATTTTACTTTGCTTGTGCATTCAGCTTTTGCTTTACCTAATGAACTGCCTTTATCTAATCCCTGGAGTGTTCTCACATGTATGACACGGTTCAGACAGCTCTCTAGTCATTGCAGAGCTTCTAGCTCAGGTCTCCAATCAGGGAAATCAGAGGTGGATAATGCCAGTGATCTGCTATCACCTAATTCACTTCTGTTCTCACTGCCAGTGTAGGGCATTTTTTTTTTTTTTTAAATGTAGATGACAGTATCCTTTCCCATCTCATTTATACTCTTTCAACTGCTCCCATTCCCCTCAGGAATCTCTTCTGTGCAATAGTCCAATCACACTGAGCTACACTGAAATGTAGACTATTCTCCCTTCCTAGGGAATAAGAACAAGGTACAAATTCCCTTTCATTTGGTGCTGTACTCAGACCTCAAGTTATAACACACAAAATTCAGCGGGATACCTATGAAAGTACTGAAAGAGCCTGGGGAGCACTGGAGAGAGGTTTGGCTCCAGTCTTGCTTCTCAAGAAGGGCAGCTGAAACTGCACAGAAGTTAAATATCACTGGCATGTAAATCACTACAGCCCTAAACAAGTAGAAAAGACACTTGGGACTGTTTCTGAACTAGTGCTTCCTGAATTTTTCCTGAAGTACTTGCAACTTGCTCAGTCTTTTGCTCCAACAAACCCAAAAATTATGGGAAAAAAAATTATTTCTTTGCACTACTGAAAAATCAAAGTTATTAGAGACAAAAATTCAATTAGCTGTTACATATGAATACTGCACTCAATCATTTTAGCTCCTTGTATGAAAAGGCTGCTAGTCTTAATTTTAAGCTGCCTTCATAAGCATTAGGTCCAAAATTTCCATTCACTTCTGCAGGCTCTTAATCTGACCCCAAGTCTGTAAGATCCTATTAGCTAAGCAGCTTCTACTTGTCCCTTTCCTTTATTCTACCCACAAGAATGAAACTACAAAAAAATTTTAGAGACCTTTTACAGAGGCAATTAAGCATTTCTTAGGACATTTTGGCAAGCTGGCAAATCATCTCCATCAGCCCCTATTCACAGGCGAGCCTTTGCCTCTGAAAAACTGGTAAATGCTCTTCACTGCCGAGCCAGCACATCCTGACTGACCCCTTGTGTCCCCTTGCTCTGAGAACAGTTGGGCTCATGACAGGGAGGTCAGTGCAGGGGGCAAATATTAATAAATAACAGAAGATATTTAAATCTCATTATTCTTCAAATTTAAACTCAAAACTCTGAATCCAAGAGAGAACATCCCAGTATTGGACAACAGCTAATGTATGATGTTTTTGTTTAAGCTTTTGATTCATTATAGAAGTTTCACTTCCTTCTCCCTCTCTATTAAGAAAACAGACCTTACATAGATTCAACTGCTTACCCAGTAATTTACCAGTATTTTCAACAGCATCTTTTAGCTGATCAGAGCCAAGGTAAATATCCAAACACAGAATCCATTCTCCAATACAGCAAAAGGCCAAAATGACATTTCACAAACAGCAAGTTTTTTAAAGTAGTCATCCATCAAAAATGCATTTTGCCTCAGTACCTTGGCCTTGAAAACACCCCATTTTCCAATTTCCTACATGCTGCTTAATGTTATGCAGTGTCAGTCACACCACATTGTGTCATTTGATATAGCAGGTCAGCAGGAGCCACCATGTTCAGAGGTATCTGATATTTTGCCAAATCATTTGGCACATCTCACATTCTCATCAGTTTAAATTACTTGTAGATCACTTCAAAAGAGGGACATAATTATTGGCAATCATTCAGAAAGTGGCAGGCAGTCTGAGTGCTTTGCTGAACTTTTCCTCCATCTAGAAACTGCAAGATGGACATCCCTGAGAAAATGTAACTGCGTGTCAGATTAATACCCGTGCAATTCTAGCTTACGTTTACTGTTTTGGGGAAATGTTTTACAGTTCTTCCTTACAGTGAATAGTACTCCATTCTAGAGCTGCCCCAAAGGCAGCTCAGAATCAGTTTTATTAGGAATACCATATTGTGACCCTGAGGCAGAGATTAAATTATACTGTATTCAAGCATTAATTCATTACCATATACTTTCTAAACTAAGCATATGTCTTTCATTTTTTAAAACATTTAATTTTTGCAGTAATTCCACACCAGCTAGAATAATTAAAGCATTCTTTACACCAAACTCTAAGTGATAAACCCCCTTATTATTCTGCACATCTGTTTTTGTGTCACTTAACGCGTTGCATGTAGGAGCACAAGAGGTAAACAGTGACACATTGATGGCTAAGTTCTGGTTACACAAGCAGGAACATTCTTGAAAAGGCCACAGGTAGTGAGGGAAAACAAATCCCAGATTATATGTATCATAACTGAGATATTTTCCCACAGATGGCTGCAAAACAGAGTTTCTGTGTAGAAGAACCTTGCCATTGGAAACTACAGGGAACTGTACTCCAAGCACAACTGACTGCAGGTCAGCAACAAGAAATCATAGGGAATGAAACTGGAAAAGCATTCGTTTAAAGTAAAACAATACAAGCTCTTCACCTAGTCGCAGAACAGGCTCCCATACATCGAGAAAAGACTGCAGAGCAGCAAATAGACCAGAGGCTAAAGATCTGTAGTGAGTTTGCTCTGATGAAAACACGGGCTGAGAAGATCGACCAGCAACTGAAGTCTGATGGATCTGACAGGCGATGTGTTTGGGGAATGTGCCAAGAGCCTGCAGCTTCACCCAAGGGCAGCCAGTGAGATCCTAGACTGAAATGTCAACACGCTAGAGCCTGTTTATGAAATACAAACCCCCAAGCAGAGAGAACGTGACATTTTCATACGTTCTTTGGCATATCTGCTTTCTCAAGTATAGTTTTCTAATTTAAAAGCCTTGATTTTAGTAAAGAGTAATTTGAAAATGGACAAAAAAGTTGATTTATATACCTATCAAACCAAATTTGCAGCATATACTTCAAGTTGAAGCCAAATCCAAAGGCCCCCTGAATCGAATTATAGGAGTACCTGCATCCTACAAGCACATAAAAAGAAATGTTCGTGGTGTTCGATCATGACAACAAAAGCTGGCCATTGAGTGTATGTTTGTAGAGATAACAAGGAAGATGGATACTGTAAACCTCATTCCACCTTGAAGAAGGTGTGGCAAATATCTCCTCACAGGCAAAGAATGAGAGCAGTTCAAGACTGAACAAGCAGCTTTCATTGTGATCTGCCAAATAGTGACAATTATATCAAATGAGAATATTTTAGCTTGTGATGGGGATGAAATAATCTTTAAGTGTTGCAAGACAGCTAAAGGTTGCTCAAAACTATATCTAATTTCCACCTACAGTTTTACTAAACCCAGGGATTCAAACATAAGAAGTTTAAAAGCAAACCTGAAACCTACGTGACCTCAGGGACTGCTAAGAAGGTGTTTTGCTGTCAGATACAGCTGTCACTTGGTTTAGATAAAGAAGGAGTAGTCCACAAAGTGGAAGGAAAAAGGGAGGAGGAGAACAGAGTTAAGAAAGAAAAGGAACTGTTGTGTCAAGCAGAGGTGACACTGTATAATACAAACCTTATTAGAAACTGATTTAATTTTTTTATAGTAAATTAAATCCATGGTCAAAAGAATTTAATTTTGGAAATTCTCAGTACAAAAGCCTTGCTTAAGATGTGGTGAAAGAAAGAAGAAAATTATTTTTTTATATTACATTCTCTATTGAACAATAGCACTTGTCTAAACATGGGCTTAGACTCATATTACTTATAACTACATTTTCCTTTCAATCACCTTCTTTCCCCAATGAAGTTCCCTCTAAGAGAATGATCTCTTTTCTCCGCTGTCTGTAAAAGCAGCTGTGCAGCAAATCTAAATAAGGGCAGACACAGGAATACACCACCACCATTTCCTTACTAACTTCTCCTGTTCTATAGTCACTTCAGTTAGGCTACTATAATAATATTAGTAATTTGAAGCCTATCCCCCCCAAAAAAACAGTACAATAAGTTTTCTGATCAGAGGTGGCACGTAACAGAAGGTTCATCCCGGAACATGTGTGCTTTCAAATTCTGCTTCTAGAAATGAATTTTTACAAAAAAAAAAAAAAAAAGTGATTGCTTTTAGTCAAGCAAAATATTTTATTTTCTCCCAAAAAGTAATTTTTTTTCCCTCCTTTCCCAGCATTTAAAGAACAGCAGCAAAAACTTTGGACATAAGTAGTCAGCATGAGATACAACCACATACAGTGCTTGTGTCCAGATGTTCATTTGTTCACAAGTCTGAGCATTAAAAGCTCTAAAGAGCAGCAATGCAAAAAGCAGAAGTACACAGTGAGGAAGATAAATCCTTTCAGAGCCCATCTAGTACCTACAAACTACATTGGATAGATAAGGAAACATCATATGTCCTTCTAAATCCCCCAAAATTACTGCAATTTCTGGTTTCATTTAAAAGAAGTACCATGTTTCTCTTCACCAATAAAGAATTTCAGTACCTACATTAGTTAAAAAAACAGCGCTGGACAGGAGTTACAGTTTTCTTAAAACAGGCAGGTATTAATTTCATTTCAAACTGGGGTCTTCTTTCAACATTATGGTTCAACCTTAGAATCTGACTTTGACTTTCATTATTTATAAGAACTCCTAAAAAATAATTCATCTGTTTCCTTGTTTTCTACTCAGTTTTGAGATGTTTTGGAAGACAGAGCTCCAGTCAGTCCTTAAGAGTGCCAGAGCACACAAGAACCCAGCCAAGGTCTGCTCTGGGACAACAAGGCACTTTGGAAGGGGCCTTTGGCCCAAGGAGCTTAAACTTTTGAACACTGAAAGCTGTCAGGCACAACTTAAGCCAGGGTTAACTGCACTGCAAGCACAAGTGTCAGGCTTCACAAGTGAAAGATTCTAACAGATAATTATGGAAAAAAAATAAGATCAAGCTGAAAATAGGATCACTTAATTATACAGCTGGGTATTATATAAGTACAGTACAGGCTGATGGCACCTGAAGGTACTAATTATCATTACTATTTCAAGAAATATCTTATGTGCAGATGTAAGTCATCACTTGTTCATACATTTTGCCAGTTACAAGTATCTCAGTGGAATTTTTTTCTTTTTTTTTTTATTTTGAAACAACAATATAAGTTTAATTTAGTGATCATTTTTATTCCATCCTAGTACTTATTTCACTAGGAACACATTTTGTGCTTGAAATTGAAGAGATATTTTAGCACTTTTCAGAACTAAGCAAGAACATATAATCCATAGGCAGTCCTATGAGACAGGGTCCAACAAACACAGGCAGCATCCCTGCAGTTCATTGAAAGAGGCTCAATAAGAATCTCTAGGGAATACTGACTAACAATAAAGCTCTTCTCAAATAATGTACACACGGAGGACTTGGCAGCACTGTGGCAAAAGAAGTCCAGACAAAAAGGTTGTTTCCAAGGAGCTGTGTGAACAGACCCCACGTTCTGTCAAATGAGCTGCTTGCACAGGACTGATAACACGGTTCTGAACGGGATGCTGTGCTGGGGAGTTAATAAGACAACACTGCCGTGCCCCCTGCGTGGGGAGAGGCAGATGGACTCAGCGTGTTTTCATGCTTGGTCAGGTGTTATTAATCTATGACCAAGAGAGCAGGTGGCTGTCATAAATTGCAAGAATTTTTCAAAAATCATTCAGCTCTCCAAAGCCTGACTGTGCTTTTAAAACAGAGAGAGAGAAAGGAAAAAAAAAAAAAAAAAAAAAAAAAGATTGCTGTTTCCGTAATTGCTAAGTTTAAACAATGGTGCACAGTGAACATAGCATGGCAATTTTTCCCCTCTAAAACTTAGCCTAGAATAGTGCTTGCTCAGCACAAACAAACTTTGAAAATATTCCGTTTTTTAAAAAAAACCTTAGACCACTATCCTCTTGATAGTAGGTTCCTCTGAAGGATTACTGTGGTAAACTGTAATCCAAACCCCAATTGCAATGTTCCCTGAAAGGACATATACAAAATCTCATGTAGAGACAACACACAGAGGTCAGGTTGTTGTCTCATAAGGGTGCCTGATACATAGTAAGCAGGACAATTTTTACTGGGATAGTATAGGAGAAAACTTATCCAGTGGGGATTTTATGGACTTGTGAATTTAAATGTCACCAGCTTTTACCTTCATAATAAAAGTAAAATTGTAAAGTATTTTCCCCTTTTCATAAGTTAATACATCTGGTTATGCTTCTACTTCGCTCAGCCTCAACAACAAAATTTTGAATGAGCATAAAAAGTCAGCTTCAATGTTTCATGGGCAAAACTGTCTCAGAAATCCTTTTATCTATACTGACTACAGTATCCCCATCCAATATAAACTTTTACATTTTATCCATTTACATTTCAAGAAACCCTCTTCACATTATGTGCAGAGTACATAATGAAAAGCTTAGAAAATGCAGTTTCATTCAAGCACAATGGAAAAGAGATGTTTTCCTCAAAAACTTCTAATTCTGCTATTCTTCTATTTAACTTGGATCCCGTGAACTAAACACAACACAGCAATTCTGACATTTGAAGTAATTCTGTAATTATTTTTCTATACGCCACACTATTAATATTTCCTTTGAGTTACTGTTTCTCACTCCCACAGTGTTTGGGGGATCGGATGGCTCAATTAAGAGAAAAAATATAAAAGGAGCTAAATTTATCTTGTGTTTCAATCTAGGCAATGTCACTGGACATAATGTCTCCATTTCCCATCTATAGAAAGATAATGCAAAATTATCTACTCCAATACATGCATATTTAAGCAAAAGTATCCTTTCATCGTAGAACTTTTAGACTAACACAACTTTTCTCCTAGAAAGGAAATGGCTGTTTTCAGCTCAAACGAGTTCTTCACCCTTGTCACCAAACTGACTGCTCAAAAAAAGGGAACTGAGAAGGCAGGGCAGAAAAGAGAACTGACTAAGCCTATACCAGAAATGGAAAACAACTCCTGGATATGTATCTTCAGTGTCAGTGCCCCCAAGACAGATTGTGTTAGAAAACCAACTCTAGATTTGCTGGCTAAGTACTGGCTAAAAATCCTTTTGAGAACAGCAGCAAATGCATTTAGTCTGCTAATAAACACAAACCAGCGGTGATGTTTGAAAGTAAAGGTGATGCACTATTTCATTTACAATTCACTTACAATCTGATTATTATTTCCTTCCTAAAATCAAAGGCACTTTTCTTTTGAAGAAGGAAAGGTTTAAAAAAAGCAAACAGAAGACCAACCTTGCTATGATTAATTGTAACGATTGTTTCTGTCAGCATGGTCGGTCATTAACTGCAGCACAGCGATAATTGCCTCTTTTTATTGCAGGGGTTGCCCAAGACTTGATATGCTATTACAACACTGTTGAATAGTAGAAATTGGAGACAGGTTCAAGCAAACAATGTGGTCATTTAACCACCACAAAAATGAATTGTTCTTTCTTCCCTGCTTGCAATAACTGATTATCTCAGTAGGCATTTTCCATATGGAGACTAGTAGTTTTAATTTTACATATAATCATTAAAATCTAATTGGTGTGATCTTTCCTTAGAGCAGACAAGGTATCTAATATAGTAGTAATTGCTGCTTAAAACTTACATTATTCCAGGCTATTTTAGAAAGAGCGCTGTTAAGACAATCGCAATCTTAAAAGATAGAAAGTTACAAAATATGACCATTGGAGAGGAACAGAATTCCCCTGAAAAATATACTGGATAGGCAGTGCTGAGGAACTGGAGATGGTTCTTTCTGCAATGCACAGGTCTGCAAAGCCTGATATTAACCTCAGCATGTGAGGCAGTACTGTCACAATGATATAATCCTGCCTGAAAGCAAATAACCCTGACAGACCCCATCCAAAACCATCCATGACACAATCTGCAAATAAATGCAAGCTGACTACCTTCCTTCCCAAAAAAGCCAGTTTGGAATACTGCTTGCCAAAATATTTGAGAAGTCATGCTGATGTATTGAGGCAGATGTTTCAAAAAATATGAGTTTCTTCTATTGTTTAGGAAAAGACATTCGGTTACACTTGCCCAAAAAAAGGCTTTGGAACTGCAGAATTTAACATACAGAAGCCTACTTATATATTAAAAGGATTTCAGTTTTACATTCCTATCTAGACTGAGTGGTGAAGAGTTTTTATATAAATTCTTTACATAAATGTCATTAACAGATGTGAGCCATAAGACAACCACATTAGAACACCAAATAGTTTTAGGAAATATGCATAAATTGCAAAATAAGGCCCCTTTACTAAAAGGCACAATTCTCAGACAGAGCATTTTGCTGGGAATAGCTTAAGTGAGGCTCCAGGTGGATGCAAGGATCCAAAACTGCAAGAAGAGATGAGTTTCCTATTACCAAGTACTTAACAGAAAAGAAATATGAACAGTCTTTCTATGAAAACAGAGATTGGGAAATTATTTTCTCTAGCTTTCATCTCTCATTGCTGCTGTAGGCCTAGATTAGTATTTGCAACAATCACAATCTCTATGCAAAAATATCACACTATTTTTCTTTGCAAATTACTTTGGCTGCCCTGTTCTCTGAACAGTGTCATTTTTAGCATGCTTTTAACACATACTTTTCCTCTAAAAGCTGTTAAAAGGCCTCAGTTCTGTTAATGCAGGCATCCCTTTATCTGACACCAATGATTTTTATCAGGTCACTGGTTTAATGCCTTTAAGCCCTTTATAAATTAATCATCAGTGCGGCCAAATGATTTTGTCAACTTCCTAACAGTATGTGCAGTTCTGAATAACTGGCTTCCAGTGGAAGAGCTGCAATGAAAACCCCTTAGCAATTTTTAAAATTTCCCTCTGTCCATGAGAGCTAAGGAGCACAAGGAGCACACTGAGATCATTACAATGCCACATCCCACCCTTGCGGATGGGCAAGGCTCCACAAAGGTGGGAGGGATGGAATTACATCAGGGCAACTGAGGCATTTCTATTTCTTAGGAGTTAAACACCCATCCCCAAATCCAGGAAACCATTTCAGCTGCAGATAGCCCTTGCTGATCTCAACTGGCCACGTGCATTTTTAACATTAGGCATTGTTTCAGTGCTTGGATCAAGTTACAGCACTAGTTCCTGGATGAAAACGTAAAAACACAGAGCATAAATTGTTTACACATGTAAATGCATTTATAACTCAACATTATACACCTTTGTCTATTTAACGCCCTTAAAAAAAAAAAAAAAGTGGCATAATGGAACAGAATTTCAGTCTCCCTTCCAGAAATCAAATTCGTTCCTAAAAAATTGAAACTCTTAATCCTGTACAAAAACAGTCCATGTGGGCCTAAAATCATTGAGGAAACAGTGCTTAAATGAAGAAAATTCATATTATTGATGGTTCTCCTGGCCTGTGAAGAAGTTCTGGAGAGAAGGGCAATTCCAATTACTAAACCATTCAGCACTCTAATAGGATCTGCTTTCCTCCTTAGATTATTATAGGATTTTGGGAGCCAGCCTTAAACAATGCCTGCAAGATACATCTGTGTGGGAGATGTACAGAACATACTGGTCTGAAAGCACATCTGTTTGGGTCAGGAATCACCACCAGAGAGAGTGGCAGACTTCCAGGCCCTGGCAGTGCTGCCTCTCCCCAAGGAGGACAGGGCAGCTGAGTGACCTTGATAAACCGAGCAGATCACAAGTCAGCATCGAAACACCACGCTCCAGGGAAGTTGTGACGTTATCAAAGCAAGACAAGAGCAGAAATATTGCCAGAGGCACTGCTACTACAATAAGAATTTGGGAGAAGGGGAAATGAAAGAAACAGAAGTTGTTGGGAAAGAGGATCATGACAGGGGGTGAGTAACCAGCAGGCCAAAGAGAAAGAACAATGTGATTCGAATACAAATCTACTTCATAAAAATAGCAACCTTTTCTTCATTTTCATAACTTTCTTGAATGTCAGGCATGATGCATTTCAGGTACCAAGGAGCTGTGCAGAGATAATAATGTGTTATTCTGTGTGTTACAGTTGTGCTGAACAAATAATGAATTACTTTTTCCTTAAAGCAACTAGAAATCACTGGAGGTAGAACTGTCTGTAAAACAGACCTTGACCAGAGAAACACTGTTTTTATTTCTCAAGATGAAATGTAATATCTGAAGTCATACGCAAGTGTCTAGAGCAATTTTATACGATACATATTCCTTTTCTCCCCCCCTATTGCTAGTATTCTATTAGTTTGAAAAGGTGGTAGAGTTACAGCATGGACTTTCTTTTAAAACATCTGAGCATATTTAAAATTGCAATTGCCCATTCCAGTACCAACATAACTCCAAATTAAACAGGAAACTAAAGACATTCACAATTAGCATCAGCAAGTAAATAATTTTCTATTCTGGACACTTATGCTGAAACCTCAAAAATAGGACAGGGGAAGAGAGGAAGAGGCAGGGTCAAGTCTCATTGTTTTGACTTGCCTTAAAGTAGCTGTACCCATTCTGTGTTGGAAACATGAACCCCACAGTAACTTATCACCGGGCTAAACAGAAAATGTTTGGTTCACAGCATTGTAACTTCAGCATTAGAATTACTTGCTGGCAATTTCTAGCAATTTGTAGCTGTTGTTGCCAGGAAGTGCTAACAATCACCAGGAGCCAGATTCCAGCTAATCCTGTCAGCACTTCTGGTTTTGGCAAACATTTCACAGATAATGCTTTGACGCCTCTGTGATCACTTGCAGTCCAGTCAGATTAGAAATCACAGGTTGAAGTACACTGCACTATTGTGCTCTTTACCACAATTACCCTCTGTTACTTTTTGAAATGAAGAAAACCAGCACTGGCCTCTTAACAGAAGTCTCAAAACTAGCATACAGTCTGTATAACCTTGAAGGTGAATTGCACCCACCTCCATGACAGCTTCCACAAAACACTCACACACAGGGGTTGAGCTAGACAACCTTTGAGTTCTCTTCCAACTCTAATTGCATTATGATGTGCAGAAAAAATATTTCTTCATTGGAACGTGAGAAAATTTTAGTACACCACCTTAAGATCCAGAAAACTTTCACATCAAGAAACGCAACAGCACAAGTGGCACCTTTGCATTGCCAGGGAACCTTGCAGTTGCATGCTTGTACTTAGTTCAGACTTAGAGTTCAAAATGCCATGAACCTCAGTAGCCACCCAGTGAGGCATCTGAAGGTATGCACAGTAGAAATTCAAGTCAAAAAGGCTAAAAAGGGTTCATCCTAATTCTGGCATCTTACTCTCCCTCCTTACCTCCAGTCTGGGTCTCTCAGCTTCTTGTGGCCTTCCCTGTCAGATCCACATTACCTATTGCAAGTCTTTCACGTATTTCTTGCCTGACTTCACCTTAGAGAAAAGGCATTAATATATTAAACTCTGGCCCCATAATGTTCCCACTGGAATGCATTTTGTACAGGAATATGCCCTATTGTGACAGCAGCTGGAAATTTCAGACCAGAAAATGAAGCAGATTTTCAAGAAAGTAAAATAATGTGTAATTAACCTTTATAACAGCTTATCAAGGTGCGTGGCAGGCTTCCAGCACTCACCATGTCTCAAACCAAACACTGAAGATTAAAGTTCAGCAATAATTTTAGCTAGTGGGCATGATACTGGAGCTGTGAAATATTCACATATATATGGTCAGGCAGTATGATTCCTCTTAAATGTACAGGCAACAATATCAGCCCATAATAACAAAGAGAGCTTTGATTATGGCAGCATGGCTTTAGAGATTTCCACAAGAGACTACCATGTGTGTTTTGACTGCTGAGAATTCTATGATCATTTTCAATCAAAGGACAGAGTTTTGTTGCTTCATCAATATTCTTTGGACAAATTCTGTCCACAACTGCCTTAGGAAAAAGCAGCAAAAATCTAAGACTAGAGTCTAGATAGATTACTGACGAGACACTCAGGATATGAAGTACAAAAGGCATCTTGTTCGCAAACCACCAACCACAATCAAAACAGAAGGACAATAAGGCAGATGGAGTTAATAGAAAGTAATTAAATTCATAGAGTCTTTAGTGATCCCAGCAGTATCATTCAGGTAGAAAATAATTATCTCTTATTCTACCCAGTTATCCTTGATAGTAGTCCTAATATTTTAGGTCATGCAGTTACATCCAAACAAATAAAATGTCAAAGTTTTACCTGATACAAATAGTAATTTCATGTAACCTCATTCAAGATACCACAGACAGAAAAGGTTGCAAATAAAACTCAGACTAGAAATATTACAGGTATACACGACCAGAGAATAAAACAGCTAGCTATACTAATACATTGATGCAATATCAAAAACTACTGCTGTTACTTGAAACTAATAATAAAAGTCATCTTGCCTTTGGCATCACTCTAAAAGGGTCATTTGTGTTGTAATAGTATGTAAAAATCTAAATCTTATTAAAGCATTGAAGGGTTAAGCTCAAATTATCTATATAATCTGAAACGATGCCTGAAGAGTATATTACTCTCCAGAGTACTTTTGTTTTCTGACAGCTGCTTAGGCAGCTGAGCTCTGTGCTGTGTACAGTGATGATGAAGCATTCACGAGCTTAAACTGAAGCACCACTTCACCATATACTTGTGAACCGCTTTCACTGTGCGCTTTTGGGATGACTCTTTTTTTTTAGAAAATTTGTAGACAAAAAAATTAAAAATTGGAAGTTTTTTAGTTTAAAAGAACATCCACCCCCTTGAGGTACTTGGGTGGTTTGTGCCTCGCCCCAGGACTCCCATGGCTGGAGCGTGTGCCAGCGCAGAGAGGTTCTGGATTTCAGGGCGGCTGTCACCTGCAGCGTGTCTGCTGTGCCCTTAGGAATGAACCTAAGGCACAACGCAAAGGAGAGCTCCAGAGGGGAGCCAGGACAAACCTCCACCACCAGCGCTCTCAGAGGAGCTCAGCGCCGCCCTCCTCGGCCCTGGCTGTCACAGCAGTGACCAGGAGGACCCCCATCGCTTGTCCCCCGGGAGCTGTGCCGCCAGAGCACACCCTGGTCACCCTCACAAATGTCACAGGCACCGTGGAACGCGCAGACAGTTTCCACGGCAACAGCGCTCTCCACGGCCCCACAGGGGAGGGCCGAGCCCGGCCGCTCCCCGGGGCACACCGCTCTCCACACCAGACAAGCGCGGAAGGGCTGCCAAGCGACAGCAGGACTCTCATGCTCCTTCTCCTGTCCCGTCCCAGCCATGCCACCCCTTGGACCGCCGGGTTTGGTTCTCTGTGCTCTCGGGTGATGCTCTCACCACACTGTCCCCGTGTGCCCAGAGCAGGACTCTTCTGGGGCAAGGGGAACACGGCACCACCACAGCCCAGGGCCACAACAAAACAAACAAACAAACAAACAACCCACAGACAGAAGGGTGTGAAAAGCAGGGCTTTAACAGCCAGAACACTCAGGGCTGATCACAGCACAATTCATGTGCTGGTATAGAGAAAACCAATGGTACCCTTTAGGGACAGGCCCAAAAGCTGCAGACAGACCAAGCTCTATAAACAGCCACCTTGCTTTGAAAGCAGTTGTTCCTAGAGGAGACTGATGATCAAATGGATGAACGCATGACGATGATCAAACGCATGAACCAAAAGCTTTTACACAAGCATACGTTTAACTAACAATTTACTACAATATTCTTTTTTCCCACTCATCCAATGAGCTATCAAATTCTGAGAAGTCAAAATCAGTATTGGAAAACGCATCAGCCATCTCCAGAATCCCACTGCCAGTACTTTTTTTATATTGGAATGATGTCAAGGAGCATCCCTTGCTGGCACAGAGCTATTATACCAGTGCAGCACAGACAGGGAGCTGGCACTTGGTGCCTGACTCCACAACACTTCTGTGCTAAGAGGTGCGACAGAGGAAAAAGCAAGGCAAAAAGGGCTAATTGATTTGAACAAATCAATAATCCTGAGATGATCATGAGGTTTCTTCAAAGTTTGTTTATGTTGATGAAAATATGCTGAACTGTTCACTCTTCTTTTCAAGCTAGACAGCTGCTGACTCAGCCCTTACTGCAAATTTTTAGTTATGTGTCTTCAGGGTATTTTGCCAAACTAGAAACTAGTAAAGTCATTGCACAAATAGCTTGTGAGATTAAGCTGTCACAGGTTATAAAGAGGGTCAATCATCAAAGTACTTAATACAGATTTACTATGTCATACTTTAAGTTAGTTTGGTATGCAGGAGGGGCATTTCCTTATTTTCTCCTTTATTTCTGTGTTACTTGAAATTAACCAGAAACTTGGTACGTGGTACAAAACAAACTGAAACCCCCAAAAAGTGGAGTACTGCATTCTCCAATAACACATCTCATGGGAGTAAGCTTCAGTAGGCATAGTTTTGAAGAGAAGGTGGATTAATAGGAAATCATAAAATATACTGTAAGATCAATAGACAAGGCAAAACATAGTTATCTTCTTTTTTTGAGTTAATAATAAAAAATATTTCAGTTAAATTGTCATTCTGAATTTGTTTTTTTTCTTTTAAGATTAAAAGTTCTATACTCATATGGCACTATGGACTCTGACCTCTGTCTCACACAATCGTACACAATCCCAGCAATACCAAGGAAGAAAATAGCTTCACACAGCCTGATTTTTCTTTATATTTCATAAATTAACTTACAAATAATTCCACATACAATCAATCCAGTTGAACAATTAACATACAGGCACGACAGTAACCAGCTGAGATCAGATCTCGGGAAGGAGAATTAGACAGGAAAAGCAGAAGAAACGTTGCATTTTGGATCTATTGATCCATGTTTTTCTACACAGCCCATAAAAAATGCTTGCTGGTAGGCCTCTTAAACTGGTGGAATGAGATCAATCTTCTTTAACGTAAAACAGAGCTGCACCTATTGTGTATTTTAAATAGTAATTGACTTTGAGATCATTTGAAGAAATGAACTAAAGTTCATTAAAAATGATAGTATCTTTAACCAAGAGGCCCCAGAAATGATGGGCTGACATGGGCAGTAAGTGTGCACACCAGAGATAACAACCACCCTCGCAGGAGGCAAATTGATTTTCTGCTTCTGTGAAGCCTAACAAATGCTACCACATGCTTTGTTCCCAAATCACTCTCAAACCAAATACCATGATTGTCAGATTTACTCATTCCCTTAAAAAAAAAAAAAATTTTTTTTTGTAAAAGTTAGATATTCGTCTTTCAAACCTAGTATCACCTTATTAGACCTCTAAAAGCACAGAAGCTGGTAACTGGGCTAGGAAGCTTCCCTTCATCCCCATCAAAACAGAAGCAGTTTCTAAAGATATTGTCAAGCATAATGAGATGATTAGAAATGATTGACTGGCTTTCTACCTTCATACAATTTACGTGCTCCTGATTTATTATTTACACAACATTACACATAGAATAATGGTAGACAGATCCAGTAGGAGATGGACAAAAGATCATTTCTTTCCTATTTGCTGAGCTAGCTTTTTGGTAAGAACTATCCCACTAATATATAGCTGAAGCATGCTGGCATAAGTTCCTGCTTATGTTTTCATGTGCCATGTGGGTACTTGCTGTATTTAAAGCAGATTACTGTACAGAGGGAAAATAATTCATTTGGATCCAGTAGAAATGCACTGAGGTGTACAGCACACTTGTCAGAGAGATTAACGTAGACATCAGTAATAAGATTCACCTCAGCACTAGGGTTAAGCTCCATCTCAGCCTCCCTGCAGACAGACCGAGAAAGCCACAGCAGCAGAACACACACACAACATTTCCCCACGCCGAGGCCAGCAAATGCCAAAAGCCACACACAGCTTAGACAAAAGCAGTTAGTCCCTTGGGTGACCCCAGCAGCTGTCTCTGCCAGGGTTTAGGCAACATCTCTGAGATGTTATCAGGACTGTTCAGCCAGGTAAAACCCAGAAGGAGCCAGTGTCCAACATGCTTTCCTACCCTAGCCTCAAATGAACAGGAGTGGGGCCCAGGCAAACACCAGCTGGGACCTGGGGAGACCCAGACCAACATGCTTCCAGTTTTCTACCATTTGGTCATAGCTCCAGAGATTTCACCCCAAAAGGATAAATGAGCACATATATGAATCACCGCTCACAATAGCAAAAGACAAAAGTCATTCTTGGTCTTACCTGTAGCCCCATATTCTGATTTGTCTAATGTGTTGTTCTTAACAAATGAGAAGTAGAACTAGGACACACCTAAACAGGCTCCTTCTAGGTAGCCACCTAGAAGACCTTCTCGATTAAGTAGACACAATTTAAATTGACTTGATGACAACAACAACAAAAGAGCTAACAGGAATCAGCTACACAGCTGCCACAGTCACAAAGGTGTTAACCCCTTCTCCAGCACAGCTGATTCTGCAAGCACAAATTACCACCATCTTCCTCTCTCATCAAAAACTGCAGCTCTCTAATAGTCACTGTATTTGAAACTGTTTTTATTGCCCACGTATGAATTCAGTTTTCTACAGTATAATTACATCACTTGGAGTAACCAAAATGTCCCAAGCTATCTGATTACAAAGTCCCAAAAGCTGCTAAGCCAGTCTTGGCTCAACAGCCAGTTAAATGGGGTTACAGAGAATAAAACACAAACACGTTTCGTAGGTGTTCCATATTTCTTAAGGATGTCTGATTCCTGTGAGCACCCAGGAACACCAAACTGCTGTGCTTTAACAGTAATTGGAACTGAGAACAGAGAATGAAGTTTCTTTAGCTCATTACTGCCTGTGACAAGAACAGGTTTTGCTAAGGTAAAGTTAAAAAAATAGGGAAGATGCAAATTTCCCCTAAAAGAAGTTAATAAAATGAAATAGTCTTTAAAAAGCAACAATGGATCTCCTGTTGCTTGGAGAATTTAAAGCTGCACTAGCCAAAGCACCAAAGTTGGTACATAGCAATTTTCTTCTTTCAGGAAGTTGATCTAGAAGAGGAAGAGAATTTTTTTTTGGTTACAGCGAATTAGTATTTATTCCGCTTGTGTTAAAACAATGCAATTGTACTGAAGCAGTAGTAAGTGTTTCGTTTTGCGAGACTCAAAAGGCACGGTAAAAGACAGAGATGCTCAGGTCATGTGTTGGTTATGTGTGTTGTCATGTGCTGTCACCTGCGGAGCATAAACTGCTGCAGGCCAGGCTGTCCTCAGTTACACCTCTGCAGAGCCTGCTGAAAGCTAATAGGTTTGGACAAGTTTATTCAGAGTTGTCTCTTAAGAAAGAAATAAATGGGGGCAAAAAATATTTTAATGATGGCCTCACTGAGCCTGTGGTGCTCTTGCAAACAGCAGAGGAGTTGGAGAGGGAAGTATCCACCCTGGCTTTCAGATTTAGGTGTGGTTTACAGAGCTAACAGGGAACATCGTTGAAAATCTCTTATTCATAAGAAGAGGACAGCTGATAAAATTCCATGACAAAAGAAAAAGTTTCTTTGAGTCATTGACACTTTTACAGATCTAGAATACAGGTCTGATTTTGGCTGGAGTGGGTTTTTTTTGTTTTGTTGTTGTTTTGGGTTTTTTGTTTTGTTTTGGTTTTTTTGTCAAGAGACCTACCTCTAGAAGGCAAAAGTATACTCTTATCCTGGCACACCACATTCTCTTTCTAGAAACTACATTTACTGAGATAATGAATATATAAAAACTGACAATTTTTCATACCACAAAAGTAATAACTACAGGTATCTACATAAGAAGTTTTACAAATCAATTAACTATTTTAACAATGATGGTACCAAATCCAAAATAAAGCAATCAGGATAGGGCATGACTTGCATGGAGAAACAGCTCAAAATGAACAATGAAAAGAATGTAGTGAAGATTATTATGTCATCTGTCATCAAGGAAGTCATGGCATTCCTGAGGGATTACTGTTACTGTGAAGGAACATGACTCTTAGATTAAGGTCAATCAATATAGAGCTAATCAGAAAACCATTGGCTCATATTGATCTCGTGCAGCAGAGCTGATGTTAAGAACACCCCAGTGCTTGATCTATTGGCACATGAAGATTAACTGAGTAACACTAACATTTCTATAAGAATAAATTCTTTAAAGCAAACTAGTAATAAGCTGGCCTCTTGCACCACAATGTAGTAACTCTGCCATTGTCCTTCCAGAAAAAAACCAAACTTTTTTAGATTTTTTTATTGATTTTTTTTTTTTTTTGCCTTCAATATTTGATATGAGAGTGAGCCCTCTGATCTAACTAAGCACTTTTACTGCAACTGGCAAATCAACAAAGACTATGAATGCCAAAGGAGGTGGTGATGACCAGCTGGAGACAGTAATCTCTGGGATCTGTAAGAAGGATACAAACCACAGTCTCACCCTAACATTTTTGCTTATTGCTCTGAGAGAAAGGGCCTACAGAGCCAGTTTTTCAATCCTGTTCTGGCTTGTGGAGCAGCATTTAGTCCACTTTCTGTTTGGAAACATGCCCAGAAACAGTGTATGTGAACTGCCTCAGGAGATGAGCAGGTCTTTGCCAAAGTACCTCTAAAGAAAGCCAGGATCTCTGTTCTGTCTCTTACATGTGGAGCTGACAGTACCTCTTACAGTCAGCACATTCAAAGCCTCCCATGATAAGACCTATTTTTAGTTGTTTATAACTTTGCCAGTGTTGACCATTCTGAGGAATTTCCTGTGCTGCTGGGTGCTTGCCTCAAGCTGAAAGATTTTGGAAAGCGTCAGCTCAAACAAATGAGCCAATTTCAAGAAAGTTGCAAGTGAATAATTAGCTACAATTCAAAAAAAAAATTTTTTTTGATACCTTCAAGCTAGAGAGTAAGAAATTGAAATGTGGCAGAAGGAATGCATCACTGCAGTGTCACAGTGAGAAAATCCTCCCAAATTTGTTTAAAATACAAGCTTCCAAAATTCCAGTTCCCACATGAACAGTTGAGATTTTTGGTACAGCCTGACAGTGCAATGCTTTGAATATGCAATTTCTGGCCTGAATTAAAGAAAGGGTTTTTTCTGCAATTGCACAATTGCCATGGTTAATTTAACACCACACTTGAGAAACAAGAGAAACTCCTCCCATGCTTTTGTAGTTTTGGCTCCAAAGACAAGAGTGAGCTGTGCAATTCAGCAGAAAAAAAAAGCTGGGACAATTTGGAAAGACAAGAAGTTAGAAAGATTTGACAGTGACAGGGAGAAAAAAAGAAAAAAGTTTAGTAAGAATGACCAAAGGAAAAAAAAAAAAAAACAACCACAATTTAGAAGGGAAGGCATGAAAATAAACAGGAAATGGTGTAGAGACAGGATAGGTACAAACACAGTACCAGGACAGGGAAGGTGCTGCCAAGGTCCCTATGGACACCCCAGGCCATTGTCTCAGAAGTGGTCACATCCCAGACAGACATGTGCTAACAGATGCAAGCTTTTGGACCTCTGTTATTTATGTAAGGATCTGTGATGCTTCACATCCTTTCTCATCTGGCACAGCTGGCAGGATTTGGGTCCTGTCTGGTTTGCCTAAAGGCTTTCACTGTGCTCAGTCTCACCTGAGAGCAAGTGATCTGCTGAAGAGATCAATAGTTCATCAGCATCTCTCTTACCCAACTCACAGTCATAAAAGATGGAGTATTTTGTGGGGGTTTTAAGGATTATAGAAGCAAGCAAGCCAGCCCTGGCAGGTATTTAGTCCCAGCAAGGGCATTAAATTACATAATAGCACTCTTCTGTTCTTTTTCTCAGCAGGGATCAGTTTCTCCCTTCTCATGCCAATGTAACCCTTTGTTGGTGAATATGGCCATGCCCTGCTAGACTTGAGCACAGTTGTTAGTTATTAAATAAAACAACAATACCTTCTCTAGTTTACAGGTTTCTGAAATCTGAAGTGGTTGACCCAGGTATACACTGCCTTGGAAGGGCTGTTTTCCTTTCCTGTTTTCTGCTAGAATGTGTAGTACTGAAGGCTTTCCAACAGTATACTGAAAAACCTTGATCTTCTAATCAGAAATCAGAGGCGTGCAATGAAGGAGATAATTCATTACCCCACGAGTTTTACATGGAGAGTGATTATTTTGTATAGCGTGATGGAGGAACAGAAGGGTAAAACTTACCAATTGCAGTTATCAAGGCAATGCAGGCATCGCTACAACCACAATATAATTAAGGAGATGTCTCTGATCAAAGAAAGTTGTGCTCATGTTTTTGAACTCATTCTGAGGAAAGGCTCAGTCAGCACTTTGCTACTGTAAAACTGAAGCCCTCAACTTTGAAGTTATTAAAGATTTTAGAGCCTTTTTTACAGTGAAAAAGCAAAGTTTAGCTAAGTCTCTAAGTACATTATATTTGAAGTAAGCATTTTTTCTAAAAATCTTAACTGAGTATTTCACTTGCTGTTCTAAAGCATTTTTGTGATGTTACTCCACAGAGCTAAGCAATAACATTTTAGCTTTTAGTGGTTCAGTCAGCATAGTCCAATTTACATAGAAAAGGACATTTTGGAAGGTACAAATTTACTCCCTTCATCTGCCTGCAGAATTAGATAATACACATGATTATTTTATTTCAGAGACATCCAGTACTACCCCACCCTTAAGGAAAGGATGTCTGGGATATTAGGTAGGTCATTTCTGCGACAGCCTAAAAATAACTGCAGTGCAGGCACAAATACTGTGTTTGTTCTTGTGCCCTAGATAGGAAAGAGGTGCATTAGAGGAGCTGTATCCTCCAGCCTGCCTTGAATAAGTGACAGTGGAGATCACCATGCTTTAATGGCAAGTCCATCTCCATAGTCAGATTTGCCCTCCTCAGTTTCCTCATGGATAACGGATATAGAAAGGCTAAAGACATTTCCACAGCTTAATTATGGACGAAAATTGGATACATATCAGATTAAATTACAGATTTGGTGTTTAGATTCTGTGTGAGTAAAACCTTTCCATTTTCACAGGCGAAATGCTCTGAAACTATGGGTAACTTTGCACCACTTTGCCATTTCTCAAGCAGAAAATCCCACAGAGGTTACTGGTACCTACATGAGGCTCTGGCAACCTCCACAGCTATCTCTGGGCACTCTGAACTGTTTCCCTTCATGTTAATAAAGACTTGAATGTTTGTGTTTCCCCATACCCTGTAATCTTTCAGCCAGTTCTTAACCAAAGACATTTTCTGTTCATCATAGATCTTCCCAGCCACCAGTCAATGGCTATTCAGCTGCTAAGAAATAAATGACCCAAATTTCAGCAGGATGCTTCAAGATTAATTTAAGATTCTGCACGGGAGAAACAGAAGGTTTATGTGAGGCTTTAAATCTATTTTTAATGAACTTGACCAGACAGTTGTTTCTACTGTCAACAATAAACTATCTTGTACACACAGTCAGTGTAAGACCAGAGTTGATTGAGTTTTACAGTCGAACAGTCGCTGCTTATTTTGTTCCACATTTACTGAACGCAGTCTTCTTTCATTTTCCTTTCATCAAAGGAAAAAAAAAAACCACACCACACACAGATAAAAGAGAAATGAGCATAAATTAGTCCAATTCCTTACCTCTGAGCTCAAAAGACAAGTATTCTCTAGCAGCAATAATTTGTACTCACTTTCCCAGTCACTCTGCTGTGCTTAGACACAGTTCTTGCTGAGGAATGCTACCAGGTAGCATATCAGGACTCTGTACAGAACTCGACCTTTTAACCAGCCCTTCAAGCAGACAAGCTGCCACTTTGTGGGCAGCTGGGGGTTGCAGTGCTTCCCTAGTGCTGGCTCCTTTTCAGATTATATATTTGAGATAGTGGCAAGAGAGCCTCTGCTTCACTGATCAGCTTTTTCAGTGAACTAATGTACTTCCAATGATATCTGAGAGTAATATGATGAGTGTGTACCTTCACACCTTCACCATAGGCCTGACAATTTATTAGTGCATCAACTTTGTAAGCTACATTGTGTTAATTATGCTAAATTACTAAATACACACAACTAAATCCAGATACTGGAGTGAGGCTTCTGTTGTAAAGCAGTTTCTCTTGAGAATAGAGTTGTTTCAGAAAGCTTAAATACATACCTTTGCTTACTAATAATAGTGGTCCTGATGTACAGAATATTTTATATCTACAGAGTCTTCAATATTCTCTGAGTCATTAATTTTGACTAGTAAATTCCACACACTGCCTGGAAGCAAAGATCTTCTTGTGGCATAGGTCCACAATGAAAGATAATTAGACTGCATCTCAAATTATGGGTTTAAGACAGCATCCAAAAGTCTTAGAATATGCCTGAAAATTACTCTGAAAAGGGACCAACATTTTTCTTGGGCATTTGAAAACTTTTTCTCCTTATTCCACAGTTTTAAATATGAAATTGGTTTTTTCATTGACTCTCTATTAAACTTTAAACTTTATAGCCAGGAGCCTTTTGGGAATATCTGATAACACACAAATTGAGTTCCCACAAATGGTAGCATTGTATTACCCACTCTGACTACACAGATTCCAAATTTTCAGCTCTTGGCTAACGAAGCATTTCTGAAAACCTTCAAATACCACTCCAGAAATATTATCTTTTTGTTTGCTTCTTAATTTAGAATTTTGTGATTCAGACTTTTCCCAGGACATTTCCAAGACAAGTTAAAATTTGAACTTACATAACTACCAAGTTGCACTTTTTAGATACATTTCCATTACCATCAGTATCATGAGTCAAAAGTATGGTGAGGAAAAACAATTTACTCTGCTTCAAGTATCAAGTTTTCTATTTTCTCATGGCACTAGCATCTTTCTCCTTAATATTTTTTGCAGTCTTTTTCCAAGACCATTTAAAATATTTAATCTTTTTCTTAAAGCATAATTCATTTGGGATAATAATTATATTTAACAAAATAGAAGAAACAATTTCTGCTTGGTATGATTTATAAGTCGTATTACTTTACATTCATATTTTCCAGAATGATTGCTAACCACTCATAACTGAGACAGGGTCCTGGTCTGACTGAAATTTGCATATTGCAGCAACTGATAATCTAAAAATATTCTAGTATGAGAAGCTGCTTTCCTTGGTAACATTTGCAATGGCACCTCAGTGATTTTAAGGCCTAAATATCCTTGTTAAAATCAAATCGGCGTTTCGGTAGGAGCCTGGTTTTGAATGCACCCCTAGCATTCAATGCACAGATCCGCTGCCCGTTGGATCACACAGGAAAGATTTGCATGATCTGGGAAAGCCCAGTGTGTTTTTTAGCTGCTCCTTAGGCAGCTAAATACACCCAAAATCTGGCATTAAGTCATAACTGACAATGTGACTTCGTTTATGAACCTCCTTTATTCTTGCTCTGACTTACAAACATTCACCTGCTATTTGACATGGTAGAGAAAAAAAACAGAGTCTCCACACAGCACAGTCATGCTTCTATGGGGGATAGGAGAGCCAGCTTAAATCACTGCAAGGCTTCCTTGACTTCAACAGGTTTTGGATCTGGCCACAAGTGACAAAGATCACTACTGATTATTTTCAACAATGCCACTTTTCATCTATTCCTCACAAAATCCCTTAAAAGGTTTTCTTTTCTATATAATGCATAGCTAAATTGTACTGATAAAGTATAATATGACACCATTATTTCTTTAAAAAAAAAAAAATCATGGCTTTTATTTTATTTTCTAGATGTTTAATGCTTAATTCTTACATTTCTTTGAACAGCAAAATCTATGTATACGGTGGTTTTCAGCAAAGATCAAAGAAGAGCATAATTTCATGGCTTATCGATAAGAAAATCTTTCATTTTCCCAACTAATGTTTTTATTCATAGGTTGGAAACTGAGATAAACTCCCACAGAAGAATAAAAAGGCCCTCGCTCTCCTGTGAAGGCTGCACAGTTAGAAGGAAAGAAGGTCCTGCCAGACTGATAAATCCCTGACTAAATGGAGAGCAGAAAACAAGGACAGTGTTAGTGCTGCTCCTTCGGCAGCACTGCACCAATTAGCACAGGCAATTCCTCCACCAAATAAAGGGGGAACAAGGACTAAGCATGACTTCCTGGCTTGAGACAGCCAGAAAGGCGCTGCTTTTTTTGCAAATGGTATTGCTCCTGTTCTTCTGTTTGTTCTCCCAAAAAACAAGGAGAAAAATATTTACCTTACGCAATACGTAGGGATTTGAGGATAAAAGCACAGAAAGCATTCACATTATAAGCTGCTGAGCAGTTTTCTCAGATAATATGCCATTAGTCCAGAAGATGACAAGGATCCTAACCTTAAATCTTCAAAGAATTCTGCCATGAATATCAGACCACTAGAGACAATCATGTATATTTGACCAGGCTATAGGAACAGTGTGTGATATAAGATAAGAATACATATTAACATGTTCTGAACCTGAATTCAGTGAAAAATTCAGAGCATAGTTAATTACTAGTCAAGGTTATGTCTCCAAAAATTACTAAGTATGACTGGCAGGACTGCTCTGATTAAACCAATGTCCATCCTAAAGGCGAAGGAGCGGTGAGAAATAAGGAGCACACAGAATCCCAGGGAGAATGAAGCACATTCCTCTTGTCTGTACTTGCAGAACCATCAGCCTTGAGTAAGAAAAAACACACACGACTAGAGTTTTCTAATAAAAGCCTGCTTTATATGAGAAAGAGATTCATTATATCGATAAGGATTTTAAAGTATTCATTTTGGTTACTGGGGAAAAGTCAGAAGCCGAATTGTTTAGTAGGAATTTTTTAGCATAAGAGGCAAGTATTGGGATGGGATGATCCTTGACCGGCAACACTGCCAAATGAATAAACACTGCTCAGTGTGTGTGCTCAACCCCAAACCTCCCAGTGCAACACCGGGGGCTGTGCTCACAACTGCACTGCAACTCACAGCTCCTCACCCAGCCACATCAGCGCCTCCTGCAAGGAGACAAACGCCCAAGAGTGTCATCTTGACTTCCACTTCCATCCTGGATAAAACACCTGATGTGAAAGTGTATTTCCTTGGCCTACAAGGGGCAAAGGAGCTGTGTTCAGGTCTCCTGGCCTGCGGCCCTGTGCCATTCCACTACAAGGTTTAAAAGTTTTCCGATGAGGCGTGTGAATTCCAAGTTCTCCAAATGACCGGAATGAAGTTAGGGAAAAATGAAATATATATATACTTGAACTTACTGCAGAATTTTTTATTGGAAGAAGAGGGTTTGGCAGCAGTAGAATCCTGTGTTTAAAATGTAGAAAAGGACTGTGGGTTTTCTTCCCTCTGGGTTTTTGTTTTGTTTATTTTACAAGACTATTTTACAAGACTAACATCTCAAAAAAGTGACTTATGTTCCAAAGCCATGTGTAAGCAATTTATATAATTTGGTATAATTTAGGGAAAAAAAAAAAAAAACAGATCACTGAAACTCTGACTCAGTGAAGTACTGAATATGTGCTTGAATGCCACTATGAATAGTTGGCTTTTCCTAAAACTAAGCTGAGCACTTGAGCAGGCAGTGACATGAAGAAATAGCTTGCATGAAATCCACTTAATCGTTGAGCAGCCCCACAGTGTATATCCCCTATGCATCCCCTGTTGCATTAGTACATGCCATCAAAGGCAGACAAGCAGACTAGTGCAGGACACTTGGGGAAAAGCCTTCCAGGCAACACTGCTGGTTTTTCTTTCATAAAGTGTCCAAGTGTCAAAGAGAAGTCAGGAAATGAGAAAAGAAACAGTTACAGAAAACCAGCGCAGTGGCCCAGAGAGTAAACTCATAGATTAAATTATGAGGTAAGAGATAGAAAAAAGTTTCCACTACATAATATTTTAACTAAAAGTGTCTAGAAGAATACCAGAAAAGTTGTGCTGACAACCATTTTCACACAACAATTTCCTACATTTCTTATTCTATCCTGATGTGTCAATGTAACAATATTGCCTATCTTGTCAAGGCTTAGAAGGAAAGGCACAATAAAGGAAAAGCTGAAGAGACAACAGTGAGAGAGTAAACACCAGTAAGAGAAATGTGACTTGACAGGAATGTTTCTAGCTTTTTTTTTCCCCTTTCTCCTAAATATAACTGCATTTTCCTAGGGTAGTGTTCAGATTTTGACCCTCTAGTGTTTATCATATAGGAGTCAGTGTCTTTCAGCCTTCATCCTGATTGCATCTGTCATTACAACAAGCCCATGTTACAGATTCTCACCCTTCACTTCAGGTTTCTGGTTATTGCTATCAAATCTGGCAGCCTCTCACCACCAGTGAATTCTGATGAACAGAAGGGAGTCTAGCAATTAGGAGGAGCCGAAGGCAGGAAGAGCTGAACTTCCCCTGCCCTGCAAAGGCCTCTTACATCACCATAGCCAAACACAAATTTTAACAACTTGCTGTGTCTTGTTTTCCAAGATCTTACTGTAAAAAAGACTTATTTTGTTTCCCCAGACTGCTTCTTCCTCCAAACAAAATGGATGGAACCTGGCCTCTAGTCTTTTCTGCAGGGGAATCACACATGGTCACATTTTTGGAGAACACTAAAATGGAAAAAAACCCAGAAGCCCTAGTACTGCAGCTAGGCTATGCAGCGAAATTATACCAGGGAAGAAAATGTTATAACAGCAACTAGAGCAGGAGCAGTTCTTCAAAGTGTAAGGGTTATACAAGTCCATTAGTAGTGAGGACAATACATCTCTAGAAATTACTGTCTGCCACAAGCATCAGTATTTCACAGTGGTCTAAAAATTTGTGCTCATATCTGTCATTTAAAAACATATGGACACACAAAGCAAGACAATTTCTAGCCAGATGCAGCAACACAATTTTCAGAGGTAAACTATGACCTTCTGTAAACGCTAGTCCCAACTCTGCTTCTTGTGCTCAGAAAGAGCAGCTTTTAAACCAAAGCGCCCTGGTGATCTTTGCTTTTCCAACCATTCCAAAATATCTTTCTTTTACCCCTCTCAATAGAAACACTATTTCTGTGTTTCTGCTTAAAAACACTTTAAACTTAGTTCTGTCATTTCCCCTATTACATGAGGGGCAAACAACAGGGTCTTCTAAAATGATGTCAAAAGTTCACTGCAATAATGTTTACATAAAAATACATCAGTAGTTATTGTCATTCCCGCTTCCAGTGTATCCACTCTTCACAGCACTGTTCACAGTCCTTGTCACACATGGCACTGGAAGTGTCCTCCCACAGTCACTGTCATTGTACCAAAGCCTTGGACTTGAACTTGGATCTGTGCAGGTGCATTTTCCAAGTTAGCCAAAGCAGCAATTCTGAAATTCAGGCTGCCTTACACTTTTATGGAACATTACTCTGGCTGCAAAACACAAATACTTTTCAGTATAAATGAACCAGTACTATGTCAACTTGTCAATAATTTAAAAACTCATCAGAATATGCACAGGGTTTACACAGAATCAGCATTTTTGCCATGTGCCCATAGCAATTTTTTCAGTACTAAGAGGAACTGCTAAATTGGGATTTATTATATCATTAAAACACAGCTCAACTCTGCGAGCTGAGTATCTGGATAGAAGTACTGTCTCCTGAGTGGGAAGGCCTTAAAATCCATTGACAAATTTAGGAATTATCATAAAGGGAATGTATAAGCTGATAACAGGGACACTGGAATGGAACAGATTGAAGCTTAATGCTGTATCTGTCAAGGTTTAGTACTAGAAGAATTTAAAAAGGGCCAAATATCTCCAATGCTCCAAGTTCCATGCTAGGCACCATAGGGAATTGCAGAGGGCACTGAATCCAAGCAGCAACAGAGGGAGAGTGCACAGCTGCACCTTGGTCAGGCACTGCTCTCAGATGCACAAACATCCAGATTTCCCTGCACAGCTGGGGCTGCGCGTACCTCACCTGCTCACATCCCCAGGCATCAGGAGACACCAGCACATTCTACCTTCCTTCTACACATCAAAAACACCTCTGAATCCATGGGAATCCACTGAAATTACCCACGTTTAACACCTCACACCTAAAGCCTGCTGCTTCTTTTTAAGGTTCGATGAGACTTGGCAGCATTGCCAAGAGGCATCAACCTCCAGGAACAGCTTTAAATTAAGTAAGAGGCTCTAAACTTCATTACATGTGGTACCCTGGAAGGCTCAGCTGAATGAAGAGTTTGCAATAATAGCTCAGCACAATAATTACACCAGTCCCAGGCCTGTTGGTTTGAAGCTCATCCACAACCCTCAGTTTGGGTTTCACACACACAGTTACCATTGTAGAATTGTCATTTTAGTTCTGGTTTGTGCAGATTTTTGTTTAACATTCTCAGCTACCGCTTGTGCTATATCTTTTCTTTGTGACAACTTTCTCTCAAGCTCTCAGTTCTTGGCAATGCACAGTAGATTAAAATAATTGTTACTAATATTTTACCATACTGGTTCTTTTCCAGTACAGCTTTGTCATTTCATCTGTTTCTCACCATTGGTGTGTTTTTCTGAGCTCAAAAATCAATCTAAACTAATTCTTTTTAAAATTATGTAAATTTTATTATAGAAATTTCTATTATGCAGTATTTTAGTAAAGTGTATAATGATCAAAGTTCTGCAGTTCCTAGAACCCGCTTTTCTCACAAAGTTTTTTCCCATTCCAACTAAAATAGGAACTATTGTTACTTTGAAAAGCCCCCATTTCTGATATAAAATATATACTTAACATTTTAAATCAACACCATCTTAGATGCTAGAGCTGTTAGCCTAGCATTTCAATATGATCTGCCCAACTATTTTTACACTCTGAGTATTTAAGCCACTTCCTTAAAAAAAAATCCAGATATACAAGAAATTATTAATTATTTATGGTTTATAATATCTTTCATGAATAAAAATTAAGAATAGTTTTATGGATCATACAGTTAGCTGCCTGCAAAGTAATGTTGAATACAGGAACCATTTACTGATAGCAACCTCTCACAGAAAGCAAACAATTATTTATCCAGCTGAAGCTGGAAATTCAGTAATTTGATGTCAGTGTAGCGCCCTAAATCCACACTGGGGCACTGGCTGATATTGGAGTGGAGAACGTCCTGCATGCAGCCCTTGGGAAGCACTTTCCTTTAGGCATCCAAAATTGAGCCTGTGCAGTGGCTGCTGCTGTGGCAGGTTTGTGCTGCTCTTTGGGGCTGGCTGTCACAGTGATCATGGCTCTGTCACGGTGATGCTGAAAAACAAACTCGGAATCTCAAATGTCATTTATTGCTCCAAATGCCACATGCATGGATGAGAGCCCTGGCTGTTACAGTGCTAGAATGGGTTTCAGCTACAGCCTAAATGATTTTTGTGATGCCGGTGGCGCCTCTATACATTTTAGGCAGGACATATGGCATTTCCTCTGTTGGTGACCCCTTATGCTTAGAATTCATGCGTGGTTTTGGTGAGCAGAATGACACCTTTTTTTCATGAGACTTATTAACTGCTATCCACATTACCTTCTACAGTGTCTGGTCAGCTTCTGCAAACCTCAAGACAGGGCACATATCCATCTTCAGAAGGGCCAAGGACAAGACAGCAGCTCAGAGGGAATTTCTGAGGAGGAGCGCAAGCAAGCAAGCGACATGAACACATCCAGTGGGTGTTTCATAGCAAGCAGGAGAGAGCTGCAGTTTGCCAAGGAGCAGCTTCTGACCTAAGCCCTGCCTTGCTGAGAGGTTCCCTCTGGCCCCCAAAAGCACTGATGCAGCTGAAAGCAGCCAATGCCCCAAGGCCAGCCCTGCTCTGTAAAAATAAGAAGCTACTTTACACCCCTCCTGTGCCTCTGCCTTACTGACTTGATGTGCCTGAGGGATTCGGGTATTGTGTTTTAAAAGTGCTGAAGGACAGCTGTGCCACAGGGACAGGTCATTAGTGTTAATTATTGGCTCTGCACAGTTACTCAGTGAGATATACTCTACTTGTTTTCTTTCTCCACTGATTGTAGTGTTTATTCATCAGTTTTCTGTGCTTTAATTTAGTTGATTGACATGCCCAGAGAACAGAGAGTTCTGGTACTTTATTAAATTCAGGAGAAAAACTAACACAAAATAAATCGGCCCTCACACTAACCTAATTCAAAAAAGTGAACTACTTAGCTGATGTGCAGTTTTAATTGTGGTTTTCCTGATGCAGAGTAAAATCTTATCCTCAGTGTAAAATCTTATCCTCAGTGTAAAATCTGACCCTCAGTGGAAGAAGTCATCCTTGGGACAGGGACAAATGCCAACCACATGCTTCCAGAGCCACGCTACCATCCCAGTTCAGCATCCAGCCACTCTGGGCACAGAGCACACACTGCTGGCTTTAGGAATCACTAGAATATTCTCCATCAGAGGTGATTTTAAACTCCCAGCTAACCATCCATGCTCACTCAGGCCAGCTCCAGGAGTGTCCCACGTCCTACCCCAGCCCCACCCAACCCCTCCCAGCATTTTTCCCAGCAAGAAAAAAAAAAAAAACCCCACCCTAGAATGGAAGTGCCAAGTGAACTGGTTCATGGAGCTGATTCAGAAATCCCAGAGCTGGAAAGCTTGGTTCTCCTCACGAGTTCTCAGTTCAGCTGCACAGAGTGGCTGCCCAAACAGCTGCAGGTTTGCCAGTGCCTGAGCGAGGATGATAGCAGGGCTACAGAGCTGAGAGTGCCACAGGGGAGAGTTGAACCTGCAGGCTCAGCTGCTTTCTGGAAACTTTCTTCTGTGTTTGGTTGACTTTTCACAGCTACAAAGGCAGGGAAGGAGCAAAAGGTTCTTCTCCCAGTAGCATATGTGCAGATCAAAGAGGATTCTTTTCCTTACTCTTATTTCCTGAGCCAGTGTTTTAAATCTTTTCTAAAACATAAACCTGAATTTAACATCATAGCATCAGAAGTATTTGGACATGAATTAAGATCTTCCTCTCTAAAGTCTCATCTCCATCCTACTCATCAAAAAATACCATCGCTAGGTTCTGTTTTTCCGTCCCATCTAGTCTAGACTATCAGCACATAAATATTTAGTTATTATAGATTCATATCAGTATAATTGAAAGCACTATTTCTTTCTCTCTTAACTAACCAAGCAGGGACAAAAAAAACCCCACCCAAACAAATTCTCTCTCCAGGAAAAACAAAATAAAACCAAACTCCATAGCTTCAACCCAATGCTACCTGCAAAGAACCAGACAAAGCAAAACCTGAAATCTCACCTCCCATAACACTGGCGAACGTTGCCAGTTTTTGCCCCACCCTCTTACTGCTGTCAACTTTCACTTGCAACCTCTTAAAAATATTTTCCACATTCCTTGTGCATTGTATAAATTCAAATGAAAAGGTAACGCTGATATCTTAAGCCATCTAATAAGCTTTGATTGTAAAACTTAGGTTGCTCAATAAACTTTCCTGTGCAGTAAAGACTGCCAGCTTCATAGCCTTGGAAAACCCTGAAATCCTGAATTTTTTAACAAGAGAGCAAAAAGTGAAGAAGTTATTATTTTAGATAACTTGGAAAGGGTTCTGAAAGTTAGATACAGTGCCCGAGGCCAGTACACTTGAAATCTTAATCACCAGGGTCTCCAACAATTTGGATATGAAGGTTTTAATAAAACAGAGCTAATAGATATTTTTAAGAGTCTCTAGCCTTTAAAAGTGGTAGGTGCACACATAATGTGCTATCCCCATAAGAATTATTGGCACAGATTTGATATGACCTACACAATTAAGCCATGGCTTCACTACTCCAAACTTGAACTCATGAAACCCTTGAACTCATTACATTATTACTCTGTTCTACAGATACAGAATTGAACTTCAGATCAATATATAATCCAATTACTAACCTTGTGAGCAACAGAGATTTTTCTCAGTATTCTTTCCCCCTACTATAAATGCATACATGGGCCAACAGATTTTTGAATACTTCATTGTTTATAACTTGTTTCATGATTGCAAAAGGAATGTTATTTTGACAGGTCTCAAACTAGAAGTCTCTCTGACTGGAAAACACTCACCAACCAAAAATGAGCAACATCAAAACAAACCTCCTCAAAAATTGGGGCAGCCACATCTCCACCATTTGAAAATGAAGCCCTGTGTGCATACTAGAAAGACATTGCATCAGTTAAACCTGAGATGGTGAGCACAGCACACGACCTCTTGCAGGGAGAATTTCATTCTCTTTGGTTTGCACAGCATCTAGATTGCCAGGCCTGACTTATCAGCTTGGCCTTCATCGATGGGCTGTAGATCTCACTTGGGAATTAAGAATGGCAATTTTTCCTCATTTCTCTTCACAATTATGCAATCTCCAATGCAGGGATAACTCACGGTGTGGCTCTAGGCAAAAGCCTCCTGCAGAGACTCTGCTAGAGATGCCACTAGCACAGCTGATACCAAGGTCACCCCCAAAGCCTCTCAAGAGCAGCTGCACAAGTTCCCCACCTTTTTGCTCATGCTTCAGCTCTAAGATTGATTACATTAACAGATGCACATAATATCTGATTTTACCGAATGAGGTGTAACATTTGTCGCCAAATTATTTAATTACTTGGGAAGCAGAGGCTCCAGACGTAAATGTATCTCCAGCAGAACCCTTAATATACAGCCTCATTTAAAAGTTTGCAAAGACGCTATATCTTGGTACCCTGACCTATATAATATTTTGGGCACTTTAGGGAGTTGAAACTGTGACCTCTGTATATTCTCTTACATACTGATAAAATAAAAACTTAAAACAACTCATTACTTAAATTGCTTGCAAGTTTTCGGCAGTTGGCAGTAAATTTCCTTTTATATAAGTAAATGTTATCTCATTACCAACAATCTCCATTAGGATCTAGCAGACCATGAAATAGACTTTGCAAGATCAAGCAGTGTGCTAAGGCCCAGAAAACCATTACTTTAGCTCCCAGCTCCAGAAATTATGAGGGAAATGAAGCACTATATTACAGTGTGAAGCACGCACACTAAACAAGCCTTTTTAGTCAAGGCATTAGGAAAAGGAGCACAGATTACTCATTACTGTGAAAAGTACAGTTGGGTTATTTGGCACCTGCCTCTTAGCTTAATTTCCTACTGTTATTAACTTCTTACAGAATGTGCTTTTTGCAGAGGAGAGGCTGTAACACTCCTAATACAGGATCATGAAGAGCTCATTTTAGACACTAGGGGAGGCAAATCTACTCTAACATGTTACCCAAAACTACTTACCTGTTCAGTAAAAAGAAATATTTACAGATCTATGGGGGGGGGGGGGGGCGGAAAAGAAATCGAAGTACCACAAGAAAAGACAAAATTATTGCTCTTAATGCTAACTAAAATATTTGAGCTTCCCTACTGTTTGAATAGAAATAATGTCCAGTTTATAAAACACACTGAGTGTTAATCTCCTGTGGCTAAAACCTCAAGAGGCTAAAAGGATATATTTTAAGTCAGTTCACCAATAACATTTGGTTCCCTAGATGCCACAAGACACCTAAAGCTCAGGTGAAATGCAAACTGTCAACCAAATACAGTACTGAGCCCTCCTATCCACACATGGGGGGAGAACAGTGATTTTTATTTTGTAATCGAGCTGCAGCTTCAAACTTAACTGTGCTTCTCAAGGTTTCTTGTCAAGTAGGGTGTGTAGAGTAGAGAGACCCAAATTAGTAAATCCTAAGAGGGAAGACCAGCAGAACAGAAAACTAAAGACATTTTCCCATCAGCAACAATTTGAGGGTGAGCAGTCTTCCCTCCAAACCTGCTGTTCTTGTCCTGTGGTGGACAGAAAACTGGAAACCAACTCCAGGGGGCTTAGGGCACAACACAGTCCACAGCAAACATGTTTAATTCACTAAAGACCTTAAGAAACAATTTATTGCTCTTAGCTAAATATATAAATATATAAATTTCCAGTCTATGAATATTAAAAAATGAAAAAATAAAATAAAAAAAAATAATGTAGCAGGTTGACCACTGGCCAAACACCAGTGTATTCACAAAAATAAAAGATAAAATGTTGTGATCCACAATAGGAATGTTTTTGAAATTCTGTATTTAGCACTTCTTCCAGCCTTCTCCTGAATGCATATTTTAAATTATCAGGATCAATTTTAAATTGCCATTTAATTTACTTACATGGGCAACAATTGAAACCAAAGTTTTGTGACACAGAAATCAAGCCATCACAATAACATTATAATAATCATAATAGCAATACAGTAACTTCTACAAATGCATTCAAATACAGGTCAACAGAAGCTTTAAAATGTCCATAATCGATAAATTAAACACACTTTTGTGAGAATTGACACTGTGGTTTTCCAGAAATTCCAGCTCTTACTTTTCAAAATGTTAACAAGGATCAAAATTCTTTTCAAAATCTGCAGTTATTCTGTGCAATTGGTTTTGTTATAACAATATCATTATTATAAAATCAGAACAAAAAGAAAAAAATGTATCTGTTTGCCACGATAGTGATGCTTACATTAACAGCGATTCTACAGGTTAAAAGTCAAGGTATTATGAAGAGTGTATTCTTAGAAAAATAAAGGAGGGAGGCATTTGCAACCAATTTTGCTGTATTCTGTCCTTCAAATGTTTCCAGAATTACAGTCTCTAATGTATGATATTATTTCTTGCACTCACACTCCTGAAATCTTGAAAAGTTGAAAAGCTTCTAAATTGAGAGATCCTGAGAGCTTAAGACTAAGACTGTTATTCCTTTGGGCGATTATAGGTTTTTCAGCTTTAGCTGATAAACAATAGAGGCCAGAAAAACCAAGCAACACTTTTACTGGAAGTCCCTCGTGCTCCATTCCTGCAGCTCCTCAGCCGTGTTACACCCTCAGACATGGCATCAAAAGAACCCCAAAACAGCCACTGCTGCTCACTCCTCCCCTGGTCCAGCTTCCAGGGCTTTGGGGCAATTTCCCCTCAGTTTTACTGTCATACAGCCAGTAGGAAATGCGTGTCATGTGCGGGACTCAGTGGAAGATCACATCCTCCACCAGTGCTTACTGGCATATTTCAGGGTATTTGAAGTAAGCACTGAACTGTGCAGCCCATGGGGTTGCTGAGGTAAGGGGTGATTGTTCATTTCTGTGGAGGGAATTTCAACTGCTATGAACCCAAATCCAGCTGAGAAAACAACTGTGGGAACTAATTTATCTATCTGTCTTTAAGAGATATAAACTCACGGACCACAGTTTCCAAAGAAACCCAAAATGACGCTGCTGCTCTGAAGGGGATTTAATCCTTCAATGAGTTCAAACACAGCTGAACTGTTCTATCTGGGTTCCTGTGTAGCACCCATCACCTAAATGCCCAAGTCTGAACCAGTCTCTCAAGAGAGAATTTCCGTCCATCCCCTCCTGCTATACCAAGACAACCTTGGGTAACTCTTTCCCACAGAGCTTTTCTGAAGCCATGACAAAATATTTCCCATTTCCCTCATCATAATTATATCATGTTCAATAAACCACTCATCATCTGAGCCCATTCATCAGCCCTCCTAACAGGACAATATCACCCCCAAAATCCAAAAGACTTAAACTCCGCATAAATTGTTGAAATGAACACATTTTCCCTTGTGAGTCTCTCTTCCACGGTTCCACCTGGATTAATTTAGTATTGCTTTTGGCCAGGCCCGGGTTAATGTTTTATGGCAGCCCATACCGTGGTGAGGTTTGGGGGTTTGGAGTTGTGACTAAACCAGGCTGGGTGAAGCACCAGCGTTCCAGCTGCTCCTGAGCAGCGCTGGCATCCTGGCAAAGGCTTTCTCCAGTGCCCACTCTGTCCCCAGGACGCAGGGTGGGAGGGCAGGAGGCTGGGAGGGGACGGTCGGGGACACCCCACAGCCCCCGCACCATTGGGGCACAGGAAGGAGCTGGGGTTCTCTTGCCAAGGCGGCTGCTGTTCCAGGACTGGCTGCTGGGATGTGGTGGGTGACTCCCTTTGTGTCACTGAGGTTTTTCCTCCGCCAATTAAAATGTCTTTATGTCAGCCCAGGAGTTTTCTTGCTTTTGCTCTCCCAGCTGTCTCCACCAGCCAGAGCCTGTGCATATTACAAGACTTCACAGCTGAAGTGCCAAAGCCACTGGACATTTAGCACAGATATCTCTGCATTCAGCTTCCTTCCTTCCTCCCTCAGAAGTGATTATCCCAATTTATAGACTAAGAGTCATAGGAGCAGAGGGATCCAACTGCTGCTAAATTTCTGCCTCAACACAATTTCTTTTTCTTTTAAAAATACTTCTGGAAAAGCTTCTGTCCCCCTAAAGCAATACATCCTCTGTGCCATGTCACGCAGTGACCTGTATATGCACAGAAGACCTTGCAAATAATAAACTCAACAGAAAAGCCGCTCTTCCAAAATACTGAAAAAGAACTGGGGGCATGCAGGCTAGCACAGATTATGCAGGAATTTTCAAACCAACAGAGAAAATAAATTTCTTGGCCAAATCTCCTCTTTTTTAAAACAGTCAGGTTGAAAGATGGACAGTTCCAGATGGCATTTGGGTGAAAACATGCAGCTTCACTGACAGTGTTTACCAAAGATGGTAAAAAAAAAAAAACACAAACAAAGACAAAGTTTTACAGCAGCATTGTAAAAAATGGTTTCTTAGCTCTTGAAAGTAACAGTAACAGGAAGGTAGCACTGCAGAACGTATGGAGCTGCTTTTTTTGGAGGACAGATTTTCCTCAGTTTCCTTAGAGGGAAAAGAAAAAAAAATCTGTGTTTACCTGCTAAAAGGCAGAGTGTCTCTGTGGAAGAGACCTGTGGAAACCCCAGTGACTGTACATGAATGCTTGGAGAAAATGACAGCTCCGCACATCTCTCATCAAGGATTAGTGTGTTGAATCTGAAATACATTTTGGTTTACTGTAACCACACTTAAAGGTTATGAGCCATATGTAATGGAACCGTGACATTTCAGGAAATATTCATCTTCGAAGTTCAAAATACTGAAGAACCTTTTTCAATTTTAGCCAGCTCTCCTAGGCACATGCTACTAGAACAATCACTTTTAACTTTTACCTTTTCAATTTCATTTGGGAAATATTAAATGACAGTCCCACATTCATATATATCTTATGTCAGAAAATCCATGGCATTAAATTCAATATGCATGCAGCAGGGTTTTTGCTTTGTTTATTCCTTTAGCAGAATTTCCTGAATATTATTCAGGAAAATAATATGTTAATAATATGCTTCATTTTTCAATTTATTTTCTTTTTTTAGGTAGTATTTAATAATTCATATTTCTAGAACTAAGTTTTAAATCATGGTCTGAAAGAGCCTCTCCATCTTGTATGGAAGGACTAGAGTTTAAGAAATTAGACTGTTAAGGGGTGGTATTGAGTTGCACCCTCAATGAAGCCAATATTTTAAAAAATTACTGCTGTTATGCCAAGATAAAACAAGTTTTATTTTCATTAAGATTAAAGTTTTACTATAACTACTCAAAAGACTGTTTCAAAAAAACTATGTCTCCTTTTTAAACCAAGGAAGAACTGTGCTACACCACCTGCTGAAGAGACCTCCTTCCCCTCTGCATGTTTATTTCATGGATTCAGGAGCTCTTTGCTGAGGAGGTGCTACAAACATGTGAAAAGGGTGATGCATTCTATTAAACCAGCCAACTCAATTTGCTGCCCCCCTTCAGCCAAATATTATTCCAACTGTAAGAGGAAGTTAGAGATCAATCTTTCTTTAAGTGGTCGGTTGATTATAAACTTAAGTTAGCAAAGAAGCAAAACTGAATGGTACTAGCAGCTTCTGGATATTCAGCAGCTGAAAATGTACCATACAGACTCTACAATTTACAGAGCATAATCTTCTTACTTTTATTAAAGCCTTTTACCTTCAGGATTAGCTTGATGTAGTTATAATAACAGCTTCCTAAGTATTTTGCTTCTTCTCAATTTTCTATTTTGATCATTAAACCCAAAAACTAATGGGCAACAATCCCAATGCATGTTGAGGTTACACAAAAACTAGATGTAATCAATTTTCTCTGGTGTCTAATATAGGTTTCCAGAAAGGATGAAGGTACTAATGGTCCTCAAACACAAATGTAAACAGAATTCTGTGCAAGTTCATTTAAACCTCAATTTAAAGCATGTTTAAGTGCTTTGCAGATTCCATTCAGCCCTGTGGCACAGGGAAGATTACAGTGTTCAAATCATATCTTTCAAAGCCAGTTCTTGTAGGACAGAACTCTTCTGATCCTTTCAAGGATCAGTAAATGGAATTGGGAGCACAAGTGTTTGTCTTTTTCCCAAAACAGAACACAGAAAAGCTCCTGCTGGAGCTCTTGAGTTACCTTTTTCCACAGAAGTTTGCATTGTGAAACTCTGTACAGGAAAATGTTATCTTATTATGGCACAGCACATAAATGCATTCACTCCAGAGCATTGGACATATGGATTTAAAAGCTGAAGAAATCTGTAAGGAAAACTGCGTACACAGCCTGGGAGAAAGGTGGGCAAGAAGCAAAACATTTCCTGAAAATCGGAATCGTAGCCCAGATTTTCCGTGTGCTTTACATGTCAGGTTTAACTAATTCTTTGCCACCTCTCAGCCTCTCTCCTGCACTTGGACTTCCTTGCTACAATAAACCACAAGCTATGTCCAAGCCCTCTTCTCAGAGGATTCCTGGACCACTCTGGACCCACACACCTGTATTTTCCTTCTGTGAAACCCGGAATGCACAAAGGAAGCCAGATGGGAGATGATTATGCCTTTCCTCCCAGGCTTGAAAACATTTCCTGCTTCATTCTTCAAAAATAAGGAAGTATATAGATGTTGCAGCACAAACCTTGAACATTCAGTCCCCTGTGAGAGATTTTCACAGCTGAGCCACACTTCAAAGCGCCGAGCGTGGCACTTTACTCACCCAAAAGGATTTCATAGCACCCTTACACCGCTTCAGCAGCTCCCAAGAGTTCCCTTCAGGAAAGACTTGGCCTAGAACAGTCTGCTTAAAATCCCATTGTACAACAACTGCAGTGATTTCTTTTGTGTCCCTACCGCTGGGAGCTCCCCCTTTCCTTGCTGAATTGGGAAGTGATGAGAGATTCCCTGGCTCCCTACAGCCAGGACAGCACGGCAGGAGTTCAGTGAGCTACAGCAGCAGCTTCCAGAGCTCACCAGGTTTGTTTGCTGTCACCTCCCCCCACAGCATTTGCTAAACCTTGAGCAGATTCTTTTTTCATTTTTAATTTCTCCAGGCACCGTTTTGCTCCACTGAAAACCAAGGTGGTATCAAAATCCTTTTTTTACTGAAATCTTACTGTTGTACTTGGTTTAACTGCAATGAAAAGATTCTCTACCCCACAGTATTGTAGAGAGGAGTATGGAGACATTATGCACAGCAAATAGGAGAGGTGAGAGGCTTACCACAGCCTTTTGTACAATTTAACCAGCAGCTAATGTACATGTTCTTTTAGTCTATTTTTTTTTTTTTCCACTAGGAAAACAAGCTGGCAGTTAGGAGGCTATAGTCTAGAATTTACACTATCAAAGCAGTTAAATAGACTGGATTTTAGCCTATTCAGCAATTACAGTAAATGCTACCAGATTCCATTCAGCTTTGAAATGTGATCGCTAAGTGGGAAAAATACCTGCAGATGTACAACCAGGATGAAGATAACAAGTACCTGTGAACATTTTGACCCCAAAACTGTACTAAACATATATAAAAAAATAAAATTTTAGAAACACTGCTTGTCTTTGAAGGCCCTGAATGCATTAAATACTTTTCTTAAGAGACCAAATTACTTCAAAGCACTTCTGACACCTTGGACACCTATCCAAATTACAAAAGGCATTGGTGGGCTGTCGTTCTTGTTTTCCCCTGTGGCTTGCTACAAAGATCAAGGGCTACTTAGCTGTCTGGAAGTAGGACAACTAGCAAGAATCTTAGAGGCCTTGGAAAAACCTAAAGAGGAATAGGCTTAAATAAATATAACAATAAATAGCACAGATATTTGAATTACAAACATTTGGGCTGAATACTCCTAAGTGGTTTGCCTTCAGGGGAATCATCTGACCATAGCTTTCAGCCACTGTGAATTGCATCCCCTGAAAGATATTGGTGAAGAAAACATTCCCTGAAAACTGGGCACAGTCCAGCTACAGGAACTGCAGAAGAATTTTCAAGACACGTGGCTATCCCACCATTTTCTTTTTAACTGGTACCTAATAAGCAGCCCCAAAGCTTCCTTTGGCAAGCTACTACTGTGCATCAGCCTGAACTGGGAAATAATTCCCCAAAGGCCTTTGCAGCCTGGAGGGCTGTGGAGGTGAAGCCCCCTGCCCTTCCTGCAGGATGCTGCACCAAGAGCCACCACCAGCACCCACCAACACTTGCCTCAGGCTCCCTTGTCACTGGGCATGGAAATGCAGAAGTTAAATTTATTCTGGCTCTTGAATGCAAAGCAGAAAACAGCTACCAAAATTAAATCAGTAGAACAAAAAAAATCAACATCTACATGGAACACAGGATGAGCATGGGCTGCGGAACAGATTTCCTCCTGCAGACATCTGTCAGCTGCCTGGACTGAGGTGCTATTTCAGCAAACATCCTCCCTTCATTGTTTTTGCTTTGGAACAAAAAAATATCTTACACTGGTTCATGGTCTTCTAATTATACTTCTCTTCTTTTGGCTAAATGTTAAGCACATATAAATCTTAAAAACAGATCCTGATCCCCCAATACCTGCTCTTCCTGCAATTCATATGCTGATACCATTGTATACCACATACAAATTACCATGTGCAGCTCATGGGAACAAAAGCTCTTCTCTCTGGATGACTTTCCAATGTGTGGGTTATTTTAAACATGGTTCACTCTGCCTGCAATGCGTGTGAAGTGAGAGTTTAAACCCACAGTCATTAATCCACTTTCTCTAACTTTACCAGCTCCTTTCAGTTCACACCGACACACCTCAGCCTGTGGCTCATGTACTGGGACCCAAACAGTGCAGCATATTTTTTATTTGTTCATAGAACAGAAGTTCTGGTAATTTACCACTAAAGAGCTGTGCTACAGACCAGGAACAGACACTACCCCATGTGAAACTGCAGTTGTGTCCTTACTACATGTCAATTTTAGCGATAGCAGACAGGGAAAAAGCAATGCCTCCCGGGTAAATCCAAGAGTGATGCCAGTGATGGTTTCAGTGGGCAGCCAGTGCTCAGAATAAACTGCTAGCCCACATACAGGGGGAAAAAAAACCACATAGAAATCATAATATAGAAAATGCAGTTACACTTGGCAAAAATGTTTGTAATTTCTGCTTATTTATGGAAATGCATCACAGTAAAATTAAAAAATTCAATTTAAAAGACACTAATACAAATTGCTAAAAAGAGACTTTTGCAAGATTTTATCATTATAAAGGCAGCATAACTAGATTCATCTCATAAAATGTAATTGGTTGAATGCCAGATAAGTACAGAATAATTTTAAAAATTAAAAAATAAATCACCTATAAGAATATATCTTCTTTTGAGAATGATTTTGCCTTAAGGGAGATGGGTTACAGTTTCTCATGTCTCAAAAATCTGGGCATCAGAAGAAAGAGTCTGCCTCAATTCTGTATTTAGTGACTTACAAGAGATGTGGTCTTTGTGGGAGCATTTCAGAATTCCTACTACAGACTCAGCTGAGGAATGCTGGACATCCAAAAGCCAGAGCAGTAATCTTTCTCTTACAGTACTAACAAAACATCTGCATGTCTGTAAGAGTAGCATTGCAAATCAAAATACTTTTGTAACTACCAAAATAATCAGAAACCACAGTTCCTCCTCAGTAAAGCAATATAAATACATCAGTGTCATGTAAGCTGAATTATCACATAGCAAATCAAGAATTTAAACCTGAAAATAATTTAAAAGAAGAATAGGAAGATCCTTAGTTTGTTCCAAATAATAGCTGGTTACAGGTCAGATTTTAGGTCCTTAACACAACAGATCAGATGAACAAAGTCACAGGGATAAAGACAAGAAGGCAAGGAAATTACATTATCGGACTTCCCACAAATAAAGCAATTGAATAAAGCATCAAGAGTTGTGAGCCTGAAGTCCAATCTGAATTCTGCAACAGCAGCTAATGCTAAATACACATATATGTACACTTAGATTTACATTTATATATATATATAGATAAAATTTAAATATGACATTAGCAAAAACTAACAGATAAGTAACATTAAAATTTAACTCTAAGGAAGCTCAGTCAAAATGCAGGGTCCTCATTCTGCCTAGTGAAGAATACACTTATCTCCCAGGGTCTGGGTTTACACTGACACTGTTCAGGAGTAAAGCAGATTTGAAATGCACGTCTCAATCCGATTCCTGTGTCCTGCTGCTGCTTTGGTTGCAGAGCAGTGTTGGTGCACATGAACCAGGGTCCCTGCCACCAGCTCTTACCCACATGCACACCCAACCTCTTCCAAGCCCTAAGAAATACCAGTTGGAGCTGCTAATTGAGCATGGAGGCACTGAGGATGTCCAGTGGAGGATACAAGTCCCAGCTTAGGCAGAGGCAGATCTCAGGCACACACACACACACAGGAGGCAGAGGCTTTTGCTGCTGAGCCCTGCACTGAAGGGAGCTGTGACATAACAAAAACTCTGTAAACTCAGACAGCTGTGTCCACAAGCCAAGCATTTCTCCCAAATTCTGAAAAGAACCATTTCTGATAGCATACGTGGCCCTGGGGCAGGAACACATCATAGCAAGCATGTTCCATGTAACCTCTAAGTGTTTTCACCTTCCCAACTGTGAGCACCACCACACTTCACCTGCCAGCTTCCTCTTACCCAAACGCCACGTTCCTGAAAGGAACAGGGAATGAGGTGACCCCAATAATTCTACTTCAATTGCCAATTAACTATTTAGAGAAAAAGACAATGTTAGGAGAAAGCTAATCTGGTCTATTTCTACTATAATAGCACTAAATTATGCTGAAAATAAACAGGTTATATAAAGATCAAAGACAAACATAATTTAATAACATATGTATACATCATTTTACAATTTGGCAGAGACAGAGTACCGTCTCTTCTAGGAAGATGTTAACAATAACCCTAATATGAAGCTTTGTATAACACCTTTGGGGAAAAAAGTAATTAGAAAAATAATTAGGAAAATATTGTAATGGACTGCTGACAGTATCTACAAGAGACACTGGAGAGAACTGCAAATGTACGGCTGAGAAGGACAGGAAGGGAAACAGCTGAAGGGACAGTTATTAAACTGGTTTTATCTTCCCTGTCAAGTTCTCCTCCTTTGTCAACTAGGAATTTTTTAAACAAAACATCACCACCACCAAAAATAAACACAACCAAGCACATCTAAGTCAAAGAATGTTAGAAGATGGTCTGAGAAAGGAAGGGGTTTTCCTAACCTTTGTCAAGTCTCAGCCACCTCTAAAACAAATTGAGAGCTGCCAGGTGTTTACATATTTTGATGTCATAAAACAGTAAGCAAATTGAGGCTTTTTTCAAGTACATTGATTCATATTAGAACTGCATAAAAAGCAGGATGAAAATTCCAAGACTAAAACACAGAGTGTGTTTTGCCATATTCCTGTAACTGTGTGTGCTCACTGTACAAACTCCACGCCTCACTACAAGTGTGCTGCCTGTCGATGAAAACAGCAGTTCTCAAAAGCTGTTAAACCTGCTTTTTCCAGAGCTCTAAACTTACCCTTAGGAAGCGAGCAGGAGCATGCTAAGCTCAACCATCTTCACATATAGTTTCTCAAATGAGTGTATTTAAACACACAATTAGAACTGCTCGCAATATGTGGAATATTTAGGCCCATTATTGGCATTCTCATTTTCTACTGTGACGCACTGATGTCAGCAAGTTTCTCATCATTCAATTCCCCAGCAATATTCCATTTTTTTTCTTCTCCCCTCAGAATTCTGGTCCTATTTCCATGCCCTCTCCTAATGGAGGTAGGCTCTACCCCTCAAAGGGAAAATGAAAATTAATTTGAAACAGTAAACAATTTTTTTAATATGTGAAACTACCAAAAATTCCCAACAAAATAAGGAAAGCATTAAATTTTCTTGTAAGGAAAGTGCATCTACTGGGGTCCAGGTGAAATAGCTGCACACTGAGAACTGGTACATTTTACTGAAAACCAGAATTCCTATCCCAGCCTAAAAACAAAGAAGCTGAGAACTTTCAAGTCAAAATTAAACTGCGTTCCTGTTAGCAGCAATAAAATCAGCTGTTTAACTGTTTTAAGGAATTTCAGAACAGACACTCGTCATCTTCCCTTCTTTTTTGGAGCAAAAATCCCCACAAAATAAAAAATACACATTTGGAAAATCCCATTCCTTTAAAACTATTCAGGGTATCTATTTGGAAACATGTTGTTGTACCAAGGGCACATTAAATGGATGCACCAAGCCTCCACTAACACGAAAAGATAGAGCTTGTAGTAAAAGTCAAACTTACACGTAAGCATCACGTTCAGAATAGAAAGATGCATATTAAATTGACTAATACTACCCCCACCCAAGAAACAGACCACAGTGCTGTTCTCAGAACACTGGAGTTAACTCACCATAAATACACAAAACAGCCTCCGATATATTTCCTTTTAAAGTCAGAACTTTCCAGCTCTGACCTGAATACGCAAGTCGCTATCCCCCACCAGTGTCCGTTACTAATGCCCCTGAAATTTGCCTTGATTTCCAGCCACACTAAACAGGTACTTTTTCTAACTTTCTGAACAACCAGACTCATCTGTTGCAACACCAGCCCCTTCCCTATCCCTGCCATCACCTGCCCCTCTGCAAAGACACCCCACAGCCACAGGGCCTCCTGCAGCCAGCCAAGGCTCCTCAGGGCAGGGGCAGAAGCAGCCAGGCCACCAAAGGCTCTACCTACAAGGGCAGTGAAACCAAAACTCCTGACAGACCACTCTTCCTTTGGCTCAAACTAGAAAGCAGGACAGGAAGAAAGTTCCTATCTGTCACTTCTGATGATGGTGTGTTCTACAACACTACAAAAACTGGTAAAGAGCCAAGACACAGACTTCTTACCACAGCATGAAAAGGGTCCTGGTTTCCTCCTCCTTACAGCTCAGCCATCCTGACTCCAGCCATTCACCACTGACCCTGGCTGCAGCAAGCTCCTGCTGTAGTTTTCCTTTGCAGCCTCTGACTGCAGGCTTTTACCCAGCTAGACTGTGACCGCAGGTTCTAACAACAAGCTCTACCTGCACACCCAGACTGACCTCAGAGCAGTGATTCTCTCTCCTCAGAATCCTTCTTCTTCTTCTTCTTCTTCATGAGCCTCCTCTTCCTCAGGATCCCTCCTCCGTGATTCCCCCTTGGCACCAAACCCACTCCCTTTTATCACACTCACCTTTACTGGCCACAGCTGTAACTCATCAGGGCTGAGGCTGTGTTGGGTAATTAACACAGCTGTTACTGAGCAGGGGCAAGGGCACCTGCATTCCCTTCTACACTAGACACAGTCAATCCTAAAAGACTCAGTGATCTGAAAATGAATAGCTGAGATGAGGTTCTTAAAGTATTCTTTATTAATATCATTAGAAGTTGCAGAAACAACTTTCTTGTAATATAAAGGCACAGGGAGACAGTTTTGATAAAATATTCCAAACAAACAGTGACTTACAGTACAAAAGGACAATTTTAATGCACATACAAATCCCAAACATTTCATTCAAAAATATTTCACCATGTTCATCAATAATAATGGGCAATGACTAAAAATATAAATTGTTATTGTACAATAAATATCTGACAGGTGCAAATGGAACAAGATTTATTGCTCTCCACAATGTTTTCCCTGTAGTGTGTTTGTTGTAGTTGGGGGTTTTGGGGTTTATTTTCCTTTAACTTCCAAGTTCCTTTTACAAGTGGCTTTAGTAACTTGTTTCTGGAGGGACTAAACCCCAAACAAAATCTAAGAGAACATTCTGACAGTTACAGAACTGTCTCAAGTAGTAACCAAAACTGGCAGTGTTTGTTTCTTTCACAACTTTAACAATCGTATTCCACTCTCTCTTTGGGAAATGTGGTAGATGTTTAAAAATCAACTGTAGTGGTAAGGCAAGGCTTTTATGGTAGAGTGGTAGTACCTAGTCTGAGGGTTAGTCTATTTTCTTCAAATAAGTGGATTTTATGAAGAAAAGTAACATGAACATTCTCCAATGGCTTGTGCCAGAACAAGCACATAAGACTGTTCAGATGAGGGCAGAAATTAAAATTAAAAGCTGCACTGGGCGTTCTAACTTCAGAAAACAAGACAAGGGGCTGGGAACAAATTAAGACTACAGAGGCAATGATGACATAAGAATGAGAATTTCCAATTCTAAAATATCCTTAATCATGGAATCTTTAAGTTGAAAAAGACCTTTAAGATCCTCAAGTCCAACCAGTAACTCAGCAGCACCACCATGTTCACCATTCAGCTGTGTCCTCAAAATACAGTGACCTAAGAAATCAAAGAGCACTCTGCATCTGTGCGTGGCTCCACTCTGAGCTTTGAGAAAGGAGGGCAAGTCAATGAATTTGCCATTCTCCTCACTTGCAGAACCATTTCCATCAGGCTTCGATGTAGTACAGGAGGCAGAGGAGCTCTGCTCTTGGATGTAGCGCACGTTACCTTACTCAGAATTAAGTTTAGCTTGTACAAAATAGTGTTTCATAGATGCATTTAAGAAATATTAGTCCCCTTCATTACTGTTACTAGAAGTAATATGCACACATTTCCTAAGAGTATCTTTGTATGAACAAGATTTCAGGAAAATGAAGCATAGTAGTTGTTAAAAAACAAAAACAAAAAACTGAGGAGCAAGCTTTCAAGTGAGTTCTTGTAGCAGTAACTGAGACTTTTATAAAAACTGTGATTTATGAGAACAACTCCATATTTACACAAACCTCAACAAGTCAATTTCAAATGTACTGGGAATAGTCAAACTTAGTTCAAGAAAAGGTACCTAGAGTGAGTACAGCTTACTGGTAAACCTTCAGAAAATTCCATTTAACACAGTTGGGAAGGATGTAAAATAAACTTCTAACTTGCTTGACATTATTATTCAAATTAGGGTTTTTGCTAGCATAAGTACACATAAGTTTTAGAAGTTCTTCAGAAAGTAACCATCAAAAATCTGAATTTTGAAAATTATTAGCTTCACTACGGTATAGCATTCTTTACTATGTGTTCAAAAACTAATAAACAAAACCATTTTCTTTGGCTTATACTTAAACTACACCAGACTAGTGATTTTTTATTTTAGTCAATCTTCTATCCCCAACTTGAATTAACACAGATCTTTTTATTGTAGTGTCTTTCCAATTTTCAAATTATCTCTGTTAAAAATAAGAGTTCTCATAGCACAATTTCGTGTTTAAGAGCCAAGTGTATATACTGGCACAAAGGGTAAGTTTTGTACAATAGTTACATTAAGTGATATTTCCAATGGCAGAACCACAGGAGACATTAAATGAATGTTACTTCAAGCGAGGTTTGAGCTTATGATGATCTTAAAAAAACAAACCACAATGTCTAAGCATAGTAAAATACAGTGTAAAACCCCCTAAAATCAGACAGTAAACTCGGGAATCCTGCACTCACAGTAGAAATGTTCTGCACAGCATTAACATGAAAGCCTGTTCAGTTTGAAACAATGCAGACAGCTAGATTTACCTGGATGTAAATGCCACTTGAAGGTGTTTAAACAAACACGAAAATGAGACAATGACGTCAGGAAAAAGGCCTTTAAAACAGGCCACCAGTCTAACTTGACCTTCCAAGTAAGAACATCAGTTTCACAAAACTGTGACACTAATGCAGTTTTATGTAAAGTACCCTTTGACACACAAGCTGTCAATGAAGCCATCACAGTCTTTTGTGACCTATTCCCTTTTAAACAGTTAGGGAGGACAGTCAATAGTAGCTCAAGTTTTAATTCAGTAAGTACCTTGTTTGTTTGCAAAGGAACATTATAACACCATAAAATTCTATTTTTACAGTATTTAGAAAACCGATGAACTAGGGTTTTTATTCTCTCCTTTTAACACAGGAGTCCAAAACTTCCGTTTTCTACGTGTCTTTGCAATAGTGTTTTAGCCAGCGTTGCAGAAGAATTTCACTGTGGACTACCTCACGTTGTTACTGAGCTGTGCAAGGTATTCCCGGAGTTCCTTGGCGGCTTGGAATCGGCCGTATCTCTTCTTTGGGTTGGCACACTCATCCAGCAGGGCCTCCAGGCGCCCGTCTTTGGCGATCTCAGCCGGGGGGTCGTGCAGGAGCCCCCCGGAGGTGCCCCGCCACGTGGCATGTCTGGACAAAAGGTTCTGACAAATGGCATAATAGTTGTGGTCCACAGTGACACGGGCACAAAGAATCTCTTTAGAGAAGGACAGACAAGCTTCTTTATCACAGTCATCAAACTTGCTTTCGTACCACACGTCCCAGTTCTCAGGTTTATCTGTGAAATACAAGGAGATGGTGAAACCAGTGAGAGAGGGGAGGAAAGCCTGTGTGAATACAATCAGAAGCTCAATACACAGCAAACTGGTAATATTTAAACTACAAACCGGTTTTGTTTAAACTCGAGCCTAAAATAGCATCTGACAGTCTAATACATCCTCCTGCTGAAATGGTCCTGGCAAAACAAAAAATAAGGGAAAGAAAGAGGGCAAAATAAACAGCAAAGAGAACGCAGGGAAAAAAGCAGCACAGTAAACATGAAATCGACATTCACACATACCCAGAGGAAAAAAATGTGGCATGGGCAAGTACAAGAGAACGATCCAGAGCCAAAGCTGAGAGAAAAACAAACAAGCAACATGATTTATTTTAGCAGCATAGATTTGGGTTCTCCAGTTGCCCTGGAAACTACTGCTGGCAAGTAGTCTACCAAAGACTAAAAGAGCATTGCAAAATAAATGCTAAAAACTTTTGAAACTTTATCTTCTATCTTAATTTCGACATGGCAGTAACCAGAAAGGATATTAAAAAGCATATACATTACTTATAATCTTTGAAAAAAACTAAAATTCAAGAATGCAAATGTATGTACATGTGCAAACCCTTCTCCTTGTCACAGCTGTCTCTAACTTAAAACTTGATTTACATAAAATACCTCATGTAGTTACAATACTCAAAAGGTTACTAAGTGTGAGCTCTCCTGCCTTCTTACTGCTTTTTGTTAGAAAACTTTCATCTGAAGTTTCCAGACTGCTGCCAGCTTATGGAGTCCCATAGTTCTGCAGATCTCCCTTAGCAGTGCAAGGTACAAAGAAAAATTAATCTGTGCTTGGCTAGGCTCTGAGCTGACTATTGGTCTTCTCATTCATGGCACACTGACAGCCAGTTTAGGAAAAAAAAAAAAAAAAAAAAAAGAGTACTGAAGGGCGACAGCTAAAATTATAAAAACATGATGTAAGATCTGTAAAATTAACAGGAAGTTCAATGTGGAAAAGAAAGCCAGCAAAGGAGAATGGGGAAAAAGGGATTCAGCAAACTCAAATATGACATCCCACACAGAGTACAATTAGGTATTACTGTACAGTGCAACTGGACAGAAGGTACATATTGAAATATCTAAACAGGCATACAGATCACTCTGGACGGAGATTATCTAACAGAACTTTCCCAAAGATCCATGAAATCAGTATTACATGTCAACCACAACACAAGTTTGTATAAAGACTAAGAATTTTCTTGTGTCCTCTTTTGTTTTCTGTGATCTTGATTGCTAGATCATAAATCACACTAAAACCCTGCTTGGGACAACAGACGTGACACTTGCAGCATCCAGGTTCTGCAAGGAGCTACCCACTCCTATTCCACATACGTATTAACATTTTCAGAGCTCGTTTAGACATCCTTCTGCCTGAGCAATTCAGACATTCTCCAAAAATGAAGCCTTCAGTAATATTATTTTAAGAGGGAGGGAAAGGAACAGAAAACAAAGGAATGGAACAGAAAGGAAAGGGTTCTACAGTAAATGTACTGGATATTCAATATATTAAAAGGTTTCCTTGGTAGGAATAAATCTAATTAATCTAATAAAAAACCCAACCAAACAACCACAAAACACACTTCCTTGTAAGAAAGTGTGTGGACAGAAAAACACGGTGTAGAAGTTAATTCTGCAGCACAACATATGACGCCTATTTGCAAAACTTAAAAAAATCCATTCACCCAAAGCAAACTGGAGCCGCTTGGCCTGTTGCCATGATCTTCTGCAGAATCCAGAGTTTCATGTTCAGTGTCTCCAGCCCTCAGGTCTGTAAGTTTTCCTTACAAGCTCAAAAAGAATACAAACCTATGTGATGCCACTTTGTCAAACACCTCTCCTGCTGCCACTGCTTTGAGCTTTCACAGCTGACAGAAAGAAAATGACTCTGGAAACAGCACTGGAATGACCCATTCCTTCGGTTCCACTATTACAGAGAACCAACAGGAAGCAAAGTCAGGCTACAGGACTAAGGCAAAGCAGGCACTAACGATGTTTGTCATTCACAGAAAACAGAATTCCAAAAATTCCATTGTTACACAGGTACCTGGAAAAGACAAAAAAACTTCTCTCTCTTAGCTGAAGTGGTCAAGACAGCCAAGCTGCTTATCTGTCTATCTGTCCATCCACCTGTCCAAACACACCCAGCTCCAACACCCTCTTCCCAACCCCACCTCTTCCCTTATGCAGGTTTACAGTACTTAAAAGTGTCCAGGTATGCTCAACAGTTCACAAAATTGACAAACTGGTCAGGCTAATTAGCAGCCTAATTGCAAAAGAAAGCTAATTTGTTTGTTAATTAGTAGTCTAGTTCTAGAGCAAACAAAATACGTATTTTGCAACCACACGTATTTTAAATATTGCAGAGAAAGAAGACACTTACTCTGCCTGATCAACCTTTTGTCTGCTACCAGAACGTTTTCTGCATCTACAATGATAACTTTCCCATCTCTTGGTCCCACGGCAAAGTTGTCGAAGCTGACATCGAGGAGGTAGAGTGCAAATTCAAAGTCATTATTTGTCAGCTGCTCAGCTATTTCCATTAATTGCCAGGCCAGATCCACTCGTTTCTCCCACGGCGCATTGAAGTAACTCCACAGCTCTTCTCCCACGTAGTTGACAGCCACCATTCTTCCACATGCTCCCAAGTACTTTGCAAATGGCCAACCCTCGTCAGATGGAAAACTCTGTATATAAAAAAAATTAAAATTGTTAATTCATACAGAACAGCTTAGATTTTAACAGGCTTTTCAATAAAAGTTAGAAGAGAAAGTTGCAAATATCCATCAACACAATAATCCATATATTTCTAAGGGAAAGAAAAACCAATATAAAATGTATTTATGTGACCAGGAGGGCTTGCTGGACTAACGCAGGGAAAAAGTTGGATGACCTGAAAAAATATATAATATCTACTTTTTTTATCTAGTTTTTCCATCTATATACACACACACACATTTACACACACAGTTTCACCAACCATCTTTTTCTCTTGGTGTTTTATTACACATCTGTTGTAATAATGCAAGTATATTTCCCACCAAAGTATTTTTGCATTTGATCTTTTAAATAAAACCATTTCTTTTAATAACCAGAAGCAAAAAAACTCTACAAAGTGGCACCTCCTTCTCACTGTCACCACCCCTTCCATTTTCCCAGTTGATGGGACTCAAAGAGGTTTCTTAATTTTCTAGTATACCTTAACAGTCTATCTCTTGATTAATTCCTACATATATACTGTGTACAGCCACATAACATTTTTATCAACAGTACAACCTGTCTCTAACAGTACCTTTCTTGGAAGTTAACGTAAGAGACTGAATAGAAATGACACGCTACAAGCAATTACAAAACAAGCCACAACACAGCAGCACGATTTTCCTACTTCAATATGACCAGACAGGCACTTAACAGGTACTCTCCCAAACTACGGAGGGATGCTGAATGGGAATGCAACAGGAAAAAACTACAAAAGCACTAATTTAAGAAACCCCAAATTTACAGAAGTTAGCACTCTAAGAATATGATGTACCCCAATTTTAACTATTAGGAGACATCACCACATGCCCATGCTCCTTCCTCGTGTCCTGCCTCGCTTTGGTGTCACCGGACACCACTCATGATCAATTCTGCAGTAATGACATAGCAAAGGTTTTACCACAGCTGGGGTGAACGGCATGGTGGGTTTCAGGATGAATGAAAGCTTTGTACCTCCTGGAATCCACAACGGCAGGAACCATTTACTGTCAGCTGTGGAAAGAGACTGGAAGGAAACACACCATGTAGAACAGGTCTGAACTACAAGGCTATGCAGGCAAGAGGCGCTGAACGTAACCAACCTTGTCTATATAGTACACCTGAAGGAACTAAAATCACAATTCATATACATAATTGACAATGTTTGCCATTTTTATGGCAAAAGCCATGAAGCTGCTCTCTAAGGTGGCAAACCTTAGAATACAATTTCTGGGTAAGTAACCATATTTACCATTACAAAGAACCACCTTTCTGGGCTGGGCAAAAGGACATCAGAGTCATATTAATAACAGAATAGGTTCAAAGTTTTTGACATGTCTGCATGTCTGAACTTCAACTCTATTTTTATCACATGATCTACTCACATAAGCAAAACATTATCCTGAGGATAATACGAACTAATTTGACAGGTTTGAGAGCAGTATGGTGTTTTCAAGCTGTGATACCACATAACTCAGCAGAACTAAATCTCTCTCACTAACTCAATCTACCCTGCAATGGGAAGAAATTACCCAGCCTCCAGGCTTATTTACCTGCAGGATTCAGGGCAATTAAGGAAGGCAGAAGTACAGCCAAATAGCCACCAGTTCAGGTCAAGTCAAGTGTCACATTCCACAGTTAAGATGGTTTGGGGGTTTTTTTCCCACCTGTTTAGTGGTTAACAAAATAACCTTCCGACAACTGAAAGATGTGCTAATTCAGTGTTCCTTAGTCATTCTGAACAGACTATATAACAAAAACATGGCTGTGGCATCACTAAATGTCACCAAAGAGGTATTTCATGTGCATTTATTCCTGACTGTATTCAGTCCTGGACCAAAACAAAACAAGAAGCAAATAGCTGTCGTCCATCAAATGAAATTACTTGTTTTACCTACATCATATAAACTTCTCTTTAAACTGCAGAAAAGTTACCTGATTACACTTTCTGATAAACACAATGCTTAACTAACTTCCCCAACTGTGCATGACACTTTCATATTGCTGCATTTTATCAGCACTCAATTCAATGATGCTTAAATATTTTTATTTAAACATTACTTTGTCCCACCCCACTCCTTTTCTTTTCCACAGTTCTCCTTTTCTATGCTCCAATCCTGCCCTGCTTACGACTTTTTTTTTGCCTCCCTTTTTCAACACAAATTCAGCAACAAACAGTTGAACCTGGCAAAGCTGTCCCTCCCTCTGACCCACCAGGGACACTCACTTCAATCCCCTGCACATCATCAGGAAAGCAAGGCTGGTACTTGCTGGGCTGGAGCTCCCTTGGATCAGAGCCTGATCCATACCACATCACCACCTCATGCCAGGACGCACTGCTGAGAGGAAAAGGGAAGGCCTCAACAGCTGCCTGCAGAAGAGGGAAGGAGCTAAGAGGACTTTTCCTTTCCAGCAGCAGCAGGCATTTATGTAATGGATTAAACTCATTTTCAAAGTACTGCGTTAGTCACTGATCTTCCAAATACATCTATTATGCTTCCTGTCCTGTGTACACTGAATTTCATTCCAGACAAGAAATTTTAGAACAGTTTGGTTTATTCAAAAGCGCACACCTTCACGTTACCAGCAGAATATCTGCATGCCATGCTGTAACAGATATATTTAAAACGCTGCGGCAATAAAAACATCTTTTGACAACAGGAGTGCAGGGAATCCTGCCAACATCTGCACATGTACAAACAACATCTCTGCTTTGGCTCCCTTCCAACTGGCATGTAGCAGCCACATCTACACTTCATTACCCAAGTCAGTAGCGGAAGAAGGGGATAAAAATATGTACAAGTGCCTCATTCAGTAGTTTTTATATTCACTTGGTGAATTTGACAAGAATATTAATTGAAGTGTAGATCTCTTGTCTTTGCAAGCAGCGGTTTGTAACTTTTTGTACCGTTCTATTTTGAAAGCTGTTTTCTAAGAGGAAACTGCAGCTAACTTGACAATGATATTTTGGTATTAAAATTTGAAAGCCAGTAAGAAATGAAAACAAATTTATATGATTAATAAACATGTTTTCCATGAACAAGGTACATTTAGAAACGAAAAGCTTCTTAGATCATTGTCAAAAATCTGATTTCTGGGGAATAATACAAAACTTTATTTTAGGTTTTATTTTAGTAGTCTGCATATTTAATTAGATAATTTTGTACTTGAATATTCTATTTGCAGACTTAAAACCTGCATTTGACAATCAAGGTCAAAACTAAGCTACTGTTCAAAACCAGAAACAGTTGTTTGACAAAAGAATCTGATTCTGATGCACCCACTCACATTTTATCTGTGAACATACACACAAATGCCATGGAAACCATAGACAATTAAGCTTTTTAAAGAGTTTTAAAATAACGTAATGCATATGAAAATCTAAAAACAGGTAGCTTAGTAAGATTCCCCTCATTAATGCTGTCATCTTTCAGTTTTCAGACAAATATGTATGATCTTCTAACAGAAAGATGGAAAACAGTAAAGATGCCAAAAACTTCTGCTACCTCCATTTCTAGTGACACACCCCCAAAACGTATTTTGCTTGCCCTAATTAGTTGTAGCTCCAAGACCTTTCTAAGCAAGGCTTAAAAACCTAAACAAACTTTGTCAAAGGGACAGTGGAGATACTGTTCCTGAAAGAATAATACTTCATTTATCCCTTTAAAAAATTCACTGTAGTCTCAGAATAAAATATTAATAATTAACTGAGCAAATTTAGCACTTCACTGAAGCACAGAACACACTGTCAGTGAATTTGTCTTCCTCACTTCCATCTGTCTAAACCTGAGAAGATACACAGACGTGCCACTGCTTTTTGTTCAGAGCTGTGAATTAGATCAGGCCAGATCTAATGAAGATCCACCAGCTTGAAGCTGATAAGGCCTACTGTACTCTGCAGTAACACAAACCCTCTTTGAATTAAGCACTTAAAAGAATATTAGTTTATCATAACAAAGCATATAATCCATCCTCATAATCAAGACCAAAAAGCCAAACCAGTTTAAGTTAACTGGCATTGAACAACTGACATTTTTGTTCTACTGTAGCACTAAAACCCATGCTTTTCATTTTCAAAACTATTCCAGAAGATGCTCTATTTGTCACCTCCAATGTTTGTGTAAAGTGAGTTCCAGCTCAGAAAAAACATCCCAGACAAAACCATCTGAAACAAAGAGCTACATCTTGTATGTGATGAAATTTTGAAAACCACACACAAACAGAGTGGGGATTTGTCTCCATTCCCTGAGCAACTTCATGGCTAAATGACCCCTCTCCCTGACACCTTCACTAAATCATCCTGCTGAACTGCATCTGCCCAGGCACAAATGGGCAGGGCAAGGAGAATTCAAATAACATGCTCTTCCTCAAAAGGAAAATTAGTTCTCTCTAAGAGCGCTGCTGATCCTGCAGCGTAAACAAAAGTAGCATTTGTTTTAGTCTCCAAGGCAAATAAGCAAAGCTCTGGAACCATGAAGAGATGGAAAGCAGATTTTACAATAATGTTTTTTGGATCAAAGGAGTTACAAAGCACAGTCTAAACACAGATGCCTCCTTTTGTCAGGAATTGATCTGCATTCTAGAAGGTAAGTATTCAAATTTTTTTTGAATGCTTGCGAGTACAATGAAAACCATGTAATTCTGAACTCCATGCCACACCAATTGACATTTACCTAGAATTCCCACAGAAGTTACACATATACAGCCTACACACACAGCATGAACAATGGATTTCATTGAGTGCTCCAGACATTGCTGTTCCCATTGAAACCATGTTTTTTTAATTTATTTGACTTTTGCTCAAGTTTGGCTACATTTCAACCAGTCACTACATACAATTCATGCCAACAAGAGGTTCACACCAGGCTTAACTGACGCACTATACAACAAAAATACACAAAACTCTATAAATACTCAGCTGTCAAGATGAACACTTCAGCTGCAAAAGTTGTATTTCACAATGTCAGCAGAGATATGCCTCTTTTCCGAATAAATTAATGAACAATGATTAAATTCGAGAGTCATAGTAAAGCGAATTTAATTTCATTGGCTGTCGCCTGTTCAAATTGGTTTGTAATTCATAAAAGTTTTTTTCAGATTAAATTTGCAACAGATGAAAATAATCACTGTGTATTTACTTCTCATCAGTCATGAGCCTGGAATATATCACTATAAAGGAGTCTTAGCAGAGATGGCCTTATTTTTAAAGTTACTTTGCAAAATTGAGGTCTAAAACAAAGCCTCAATTACTTAATTCAGGGAAGTAAAACACAACTCTCCCTATACATCTGACGTATCAGAACAACATTGGTAGTGCAAGGTTTCTAATGTGGGGTAACAAACTTTTCTGCTCCTGAAAACTGCAAGAGTGAGAATTTCTCAAGAGAATTTCTGTTTAAGTCTGTATAGTGACTTCCCAGCAGCCTTTAAATTCAGACAGCCATTCATCATAATAGACACCCCACAACAACTTCAAGATTTTCTACACTATTTTAAAATATCCCTTATAATTCACCCTACATGCTTTCACTACGAAAGAAGGATGAGAATAGATTTGATAACTTAAGGAACATAATTAAACATGACAGTTAACATGACAAGTACAAGCCAGTTCTGGTCTAACATGTACAGTCACGTCACTGCAAAAAATGATTCTTCAGTTTTCAATACAACCACATCAGTGGAACAGTCTTGTAACTTGAGGCCACCCAATTTTAATTCAACAAAGAACAATTTTTCCTTCCTTCTAAAAAGGTTCACAATGGAAATTCAGTCTATTAAAATCCTAGTATCTGTATGAGCCAGGACTTAAGTAACACAAGTCCACCCAAGGACCTGTCAGGTAGTGCAGATAACCACCTTAAATCCACTACTTGGTTTGTGGCACCAGAATTATGGACCAGAAACACCAAATCCAGTAATGAAGATAGTTTCAAGAGTACCAAGTATTAAAACTGGCTTGCCATTCTACATTCCACCAATGTATTTAGAATAGAACTACAGAAAATAACTTGATTAGCAGAGTGTGTATGAAAAAATAGGAATTTGCCCATTTACTTCTTATATACGGATCAGCAATAAGATTCTGTGGAACATTTGGCTGAATTGCTACCTTGAGTGAATTCTGTGAAAGAAATTGTTTCAAATTGATCAGTTCAAGTTTTAATATATGTTTACCAGATGTCAGCTATTGCTCTTCCCATAGCAAAACCAAACAGAAAGCCCAACAATGACATGTAGCGAAACCAGAAGAATTTTAGGTTATGTGGCAACAGACTGTTCATGCAGAGTAGTTATTACAGGAATAGAGATACAGCTGTTGGGTTTGTTTTGTTTTGCTTTTTTCCCCCACAAGGAATAAGAATGATCAGAAGCTGTGAGAAAAATAAAGTCATTAAGCTTAAGCATTTAGAAAGCTAAAACTATATCTGAGGGAGGGGCAATGATTTACACAGTCTATTAAAAATGCAGAAATATTGCTACTTGGCACATAGAGATTGGTACTTCTCTTAAGAGTCAGAGAAATAAAAGTCCTTGAGACTTGTAATTTACATACAAGACAAAAATGTTCACCAGCATTCTCTGAAGAATGTTCATTTGAACAGGTTGTTAAAAGCTACAGCCCAAGACAAAGTTGCATTAATGCACTCTGGATTTAATTGACAGATACCTTGTATAGTTTGAAAAAAAAATCTTCATTACATGCAAGCATTTTATTTTAATTGCAAAGTACGTGTGCAAATTTCAAGTTTGGCTTTGTGTGCCGGTCTAATTTTTTCCACAGTAGCTGGTATGGGTGTGTGTTTTGTATTTGTGCTGGAAAAGGCATTGGTAATTCAGGGATGTTTTGGTCATTGCTGAGCAGCGATCACACAGAGCCCAAGGCCTTTGGCAAGATCACACAGAGCCAAGGCAATGGGGCTGCACAAAGCTTGGAGGGGACACAGCCAGGACAGCTGACCCAAGGGATATTGCATTCCACATGGCACCGAGATCAGCACGTGAGGCTGGGGCAAGGAGAAGAAAGGAGGGGGGCACACATCCAGAGTGACAGCAGTTGTCTTCCCAAGTCACCTTTCCATGGAATGAAGCCCTGCTGTCCTGGCAATGGCTGAGAACCTGCCTGCCATGGGAACTGCTGAACAAATCCCTTGTTTGGATTTGCTTTCCTTATTAAACTCTTTGTTTCAACCCACAAGTTTTCTCACTTGTACTCTCCCCACCCTCACCCCCCCGGCAGTGTGAGGGGAGTGAGCTGTGGGGCTGGGTTCCCAGCTGGGGTTAAACCACAACACTGACAACAAAGCAAACGCAACTGACATTTCCATATGGCACCTGGCAATACTGCAAACCAACAGCACAGACAGCACAAAGGCAAGACTGAGGGTTGCAAGACCAGCTCTAGATGCACTTTTGCCAAGACAATTTACAAATCCTGTCTTCCAGTTTTGCCAGTACAGATGTAAACTGCCTTTTCAGGTAAGTGCAAGATCGTAGGAGAAATACAACCACCTTACTGAAAAACACCTTTCTTATCTAGAAATAATTTCTTATTTCAGCAGTCTTGAGTCACATTGTACTTTCCCTAACTCCAAGAACAAGGATTTGGGGCACTACTGTTTTTTTGTGTTCAAGTACAAAACTTTAAACTTTGCCACTGGCAAAATATGTCAGACACCACGTGGCTGCACACCACAGCTCACAGCAAGGCAGCTACAGCAGCACCACAGCAGCAGCTCAGGAACTGTCACCCAGAACTGTCAGGAGACTGCCACAGCACCTCCAAAGAGGAAATCTGGAGGCTGGCAGGCAGCAGTGCTGGAGCTCTATGAAATATGAGGGATCGCACCCTTCAGTTCTATCAGCAGTAAGCTGATGTTCCAACTTGCAAGTGAAGAGAAAAATTAACCAAGCTACCTGATAAAGCTGAGTAACATCCACTATTTAAGCCGATATCCCTGTTGAAAATATCACAAAAACTTTCTCCACTACATATATTTCAGAAGACAACGTAGAAGCTGGGTGGTTCATAGAAAGTCACCAGACAAGGATAAATATGTTTACATCCACAATAGTTCTAGGAATTCTGCAAAGAGTGAACAGTCACACAGCACTCAGTCTCTAATCCAAGTTATTTTTTCAATTTTTCTATTTCTTCCTAAGGCAACTTCAGCCAACTTATCTTTGCAAGTGCTTGATGCACACCATCATCATATTCAGTCAGAAACAGGATGCCATGCATAGATCCTATCCTCCAGGTGATTCCCACTTAAAACACTCTTGATCATTGAATGAGTTGAAAGAGCAGCAAGTTTTGTTGTTGCTTTTGTCCAAATAAACAGTTCATGCCTATATGAAATACTGGTTTAGATGTAGCAATTTGATTACAAACCTGGCCTTATTTTACTAGAAAGTATTTATCTTCATTGCAGAAAACAACTATTAGGAGGGGAGATGAAAAAAACCCAAACCTATCCAAAGTTAAATCTTTAGCATACAAGTTCTTTGGAAATGAGAATTCAGATGAAAACTGAGAGGATTTAATTAGTGAGCAGTTTAGCAAGATTCCACAGAAGAAAAATTACTATTTTAATATCCAAAACAAACACAAACTGTACCTGAACAATACTGCAGCTGTCATTCCACTTGCTTAACAAAGTAAAATGGCAAAATGGGCTGAGTTCTTCCCTGAGTACACCTACACGATAAATAAGTGCTAACAAAGAAGGTTAACAAGAAAGTTATAAAAAATGCAGATAGCGAGTTAGGATTACAATATGTAATCTATACTAAACTGTGCAGTGTTTTACTTTTGATACAAATCCCTGAACAGTAATATCATGCTGTGGGTTAATGCCCTGCCTGAAAAATTCTCACAGCAGAAGCTGTAAATCACTTGTGACAATGCAATTCACAAGCAACATCACGTCAGGAATAATCCACACTCCACACAGGCTCCATGCTAAAATTCCAGTCTCTGATGAAAAGCCTCATAATCCACAAATTGCTGGCTCTTGTTGACAACAGCAGCAAATTTTCTATTATAAGTGAAAGATCAAGCTTTGAATTCCTACTAAATTGCCTATTTACATTTGTCTATAACACAATTAAGCAACACAGAACTCACATGCACTGTACACCAGGAGTTAAGACATTATCTCCACTTCTAAACCAAAATTGTTATGAATAACAGTGCTCAGTCACTGCAGTGTTCCATGAAAGGCTCAAGGCAAAATCAAGCAATATTCTTCCTTGTGCCCTCTGGTGACAGACAGCATGAGTTAAATGCATTGATTTATTGACTGCTTTATTTTAAATTAAAATCTGATTCTTCATACAAGATCATGCAGGTCTCTTGGAAGCAGCTGATTTTTAAAACAAGCCTACAAGTTGCATTTCCATAGCACTACCTGCCTTCATCAATACTACAGGAACTACACCACAAAATGTTTTACAAATGTTATGCGCAAACAACCTTCTCAGTAGTCACTTATAGCGCTAGAAAGTAACCACCTCTGAGTATCCAGCACGCTCCTGTTGCAAGAGCTGCAGAACACCGATACACCCACTGCTCACGTTTCTCAGATGGAGACTAAACCTGGAGTACTATGGAATGGGGAGAGTTCATACAGATTCACGTATTTTACATATTTCATTCCTATTTGAGGGAAGGTCTTCAAACCTCGAGTACCCAATGACCAAAGTGAATTAACACTCTTCTGGAGAAACCACCAGGAGTGTTTCAGGACACAAAGCTGGCCTGAACCTCCCCAGAAACATTGTCCAAGATATGCCTAAACATCGAAATGTACAAGACTCTACGAAACACTTTTGATCTGTTAAAAGGTGACCGACTCACTTTACCTCACTCTGAACTGCTAAAGGCTGCCTCACTTCCCACGAATTTGACCTGCTCTGCCCTCAGCTGCACCCTTATCAAGATAAACGTCGAGCAGAGTACTCAAGTCCACCCAAGATTTTCTTCTCTTCAACGGATTTGTTCGACAGTCTCAGGACTCATCTACAGTTCATCAAGAAGCTGAGAGGAATTAAGGCTCCTAATCAACCCGCTGCCCACCATTTCTGATCCGACCCATTACTGTAAGTGCCACAAGTGCGCTATACCCTCGTCTGTAAAGAATTATGAAGAAACACAGCTGTTCCCTGGCCATCGAGGTCTACACTCAATACGCTGGAACCACTGTTCAAAACCAAAAAAGTAAGTTGTATGAAACACAGCCAAAACAAATCACTTTTCAAAGAATTTCCGAATATACTCAGCAGAGCGAAGCAGTTTTGATTTTCCTACTTAAGAGGAGTTTCCCTTCTCACTGTGCTCAGGAGGAATTTCACAGCTAAATGGGAGACTTACTGTACCCTCAAGTCTGCTGGGAAGCAAACTGGAAACACTTTAGAAACAATACAATACATGGAGAGACTGAAGGGCAGAAGGCATGCTACCAAAAATCGTATTTGTAATTCAGTTCATAAATTGATTTTCTAGAAATTAGTCAGTAGGCAAACTTTCTGGAGGGTAAAGCCTGCAGCACTGCTTTTTGAGCATTTCTTGGCCTCTCACTAGAGAAACAGCAGATGTTAAGAGTAATCATGAGGTAGTGTTTTCATAACATATTTGCAAATATTATTTTAATCATACGCTGGATAAAGGCAATGACAGTTCAGTAGTTAGACAAAACAGTTTTGATTCCAAACCTACATGCTAAAGACACACTTGGGAGTTGCCTTGATCATGTTAAAAATCAAAATGCAAAGCTCCCCATCTAAATAGATATGGAATAGAAACAACGGAGAGGTGCCACAGAACAGAAGTTTCTTACGCATTTTTACCTAAAAATGTACATAACATATTAAAGCACAAATTTCAGGTGTGTGCATATAACCCATTCCCCCTAATTAAAGACTACAGAATACGTAATCGCTGAAAAGAGAACACTGTTCATTTATTTGTCGATCTATCTTCAGGCTACAAATACCTATCTCTAATTTTCACCAGCACTAACTATATTTAGCTCACATTAAGAACATAACATAGCACGAGTCAGTTTCTGACAAGGAAAGCACAACAGCATCTCAGCACAGCCTTTACGCACTCCCTCTTAAACTAGACCCTAAGAAATGAATCACGGGCACCCAGAGCTGTCTGGGAATGTGTGAATCGTGGAATGTGTGAATCGTGGAACACGCTGACACCGAACTGTGCGAACGGCACAAGGCAGCAGAGCATCAGCCCCAGCGCTGATCCGCCCGCTCCTGCGGGACCGCGGCTGCCGCTCGGTACCCGACGGCACAGCGGGACGGGGATGAAGCGAAAACCCTGAGGAGGACCGCAAATCGGGAAAACACATACAGTCTCGGAGAGAGGAAAGAAGGAAGGAGGAGAGCTGATCAGGCTGAGTGAGCTAAAGAAACGCCTCCTGCCCGGAGGCAGGGACCGGGGACCCTCCGCTCAGCCCGCCCCGCCGGCACCTCCGGAAGACAGTCAGCGAGGGCAGAGAGCCAGCGGCGGCCCCCGCGATCCGGCGGGGATTGGGGCCAGCTGTCCGGGAGCCCTCGGCCCCCTCCCGCAGACACGGCGAGGGGCAGAAGGGCCACTGCGGAGCGCCGGCGGGGGCGGGCGGGCGCTCACCCGGGCACCGCCGGCCGCGCTTACCTGCAGCACCAGCGGCTCGGGGTTGAAGGCGAGGGTGATGAGGAGCTGCATGCGCTCCGAGTCCTTCAGGTTGCGCAGCAGGAAGCTGCCCGAGTCCTTGGTCTCGGCGTAGCGGCGCACCAGGCGGTCGAGCAGGCGCTGCGAGGGGCAGTGCACCAGGTCGGACCAGCCCTCCACGGCGCCGGGGGTGAGCAGCCGCACGTCGCCGTTCAGGCTGGCGAACTCGGTGGCGGGCAGCGCCTGCAGCAGGTCGCAGCGGCCCCTGCCGGTGGCGCGGCGGCAGATCTTGGTGTCGATGTCGGCGAGCTCCTGTGCCGAGCCCAGGCGCTTCAGCACGACGCGGCGCGAGCCCTCGCGGGGCTCCCCGTACCGCGCGAAGTACACGTTCTTCACGTTGAAGAAGTCCAGCAGGCGCAGGCGGCCCCAGCTCTCCAGCCGCAGCTGCCCGTTGAGGAACTTGCGGCACCAGCTGGTGCCCCAGCAGGCCGGGCACTTATTGAGCTGCAGGAAGCGCCGCTCCGACAGCTCGTTGCGCTGCAGCGAGGCCAGCAGCGAGTGCGTGTTCAGCACCAGCGCCGCCGCCAGGCTGCCCAGCACCGCCAGCTTCACGTAGCGGTACAGCCGCCCCAACTTCAGCGACACCAGCCGCAGCATCGTCCCGGGCCGCGCCGGGCCCCCCGCCCTCCGCCGAGCTCGCTGCCCGCCCCGGCCGCACCGCGGCTCCGGCTCCAATAAACTCCCCGCCTCGCCGCCCGCCCGATAAAAGGCGGCCAAGTTACTGAGGGGCCGGCGGGGAGGGGGAGGGCAGGGGAGGGGGGGCGGTGCCTGCAGCGCGCGGGCCCGGGCGGACCCGCCCCCGGGGAGGGGCCCGGGATCCGCCGCCGCCGCCGCCGCTCCCGCCGCCGCCGAGCCCCCCCCGGGCTCCCCGGGGAGCTCCGCCCCCGCCCGCCGCTGGACACGCCTCCGGGGGCGGGGCCTAGCGCGAGCGCCGCCGGCCGCCAGGCGGTTGGCCGAGCGTGACGCGGCGCAGTCGCGTGCGGCCCCGCCCCCGAGGTGGGGCGGGAGGGGGGCGGGGCCTCCGCGCGCGGGGGCGGGGCGCGGCGCCGTTCCCGCCCCCTCGGCCCCCGGCCCCGCCGGACTCGGGAGCCGCCGTGGGAGCGGGCGCGGGCCGGCGCTGGCCGCCGCCATGTTGCGTGTGCTCGTGTCTGCCTGTGCCCGTGTCTGTGCACACAGCCCGCCCCCGCCCCGCCCGGGACAGCAGCGCTCGCCCGGTGCCCGCGGAAACCGCACTGCCCGCGGCCTGCCCGGGACGGCCGGGCTGCCCCAGCAGTGTCCGCCGTCCCCCTGTCCCTGCCCGCCCCCTCACGGGTCCCGCCGCGTCCCAGCTTGGCTTGCTGGTGCCACGGGACGGGCTCTCTCTTTCCCAGTGCTGGCAAGGGGCAGTTCGTGGGTCTCGTTTTATCGCTGGAACACTACACCTGATCCTCTGAAATGCATTCACTCTATCCCCGCTCCGGGGAGAGCCATCCAGCCACCGTGCTGAGGAATGCACCGTGCTCGGAGGCTGCCTCCACAACGTCCCTGTGAGTGCTGTCACCGGCACTGCCTCAGGCTAAGAACCATTCCAGAAAACTAACACACAACGCAGTAACAGAGATTAAGAAAAAGGGTGAAAGTCTTCATCTCGCCTGGCACTATGCTCTCACAAGTTAAAAGACAGCCTTCATATTGTGAGAAGTAACTCCCTTTATTACCTTTTCAATCCCGAAAGTGCAATAGGGGTACGGTCGTTGGGAAAGAAGTGTAGCAGACAGCATAATTTCCGGTTATTTTATATGCACTATACAAAAATTTAGGTGCTTGGTATCTATAATATTGGACGTATATTTGTCTTTTTATACTGGCGTGTAGTGATATCCCTATGTACTGTGTACTGTATTTCTGTCTAGCATAAAGTATTTCTCATACTGAGATTTCGTGACTGACCGTATCTGTTTCAATATGCCTTGTTAAATGCTGCTGGTAGGGTCAAAACATTCCATCCAGCAAATTCTGGTCTACAAACCAGTGGGTTTATTACAAAAGAAGTATATACATGAATATATATCATCTCCCTTAATTCAAGTCTTCATTGGGGGATGCACTGCTTGATGCCATATTTTAAAAAATCATAATTGTTTCTGAAAGATGAACTGACTTTTTTTTCTGCATGGAAACTCCAAACTTGCTAGTTAAACATGTTTGGTCTTTACATGTTGGTAGTGGGTTTTTTCATCTAACAATATCTACTCTGTATGTTATTAAATCACTAACAAATACAAATATAAACAAACATACTGAATTAATGTTTATTTTCTGCATTGCTTTTTTCTCAAGCTTTCTCATTTGCTCATTTATAGGGAAGCAGCTTCATCCTTCTGAACACGAACAGAATATTTTAATCTTTACTAGATGAAAACATTTTAAAGTACAAAGAATCATTTAAATAGTTTAATACGCTCTTTCAACAACGTGTTCTTAAAGCATTTGACATTGCAAATTCATAAACAAATAAATCTGATGTTTCTAAACAGATAGAAAACTTGTTCTGTAGCTATTTCTGGTTTCACTGGCATTCACTGGAGACCGTGGGGGTTGTTTGTGAGGGATAGGGAAAGGTGGAGGCTGCCTTTCTATACAATGTGTCTTTTACTTGGTTTCATAGATTTACTAATTTTGGGTAAAGAAAAAAAGGAGACCGAAGGGAAAATGCAACCATTTGGAAGACTAAAATGTGTGGGGAAAAAAAGGTCAAGGCAGAGTTGGACAGAAAAAGCAAAGGAAGGTGATCAACTGAGGAAAAAATTAATTCTGAAAGAATGACAGATACATCTTGTAGTTTTAAAACCCCTGATTTGTGAATTATCAATTTTAAAGTGCAGGGGCATGCAAAATAAACTATATAACGCAAAATAAAGTAGATGATGCATTATAATGCATGCATTTCCTGTCTTTCTAGAGTTGCCACCTTCTGACTAGGCTTCAAAATCAACTACAGTAGTTTTCCTGTGAAGACTTCATTATCTATGACAGTGTAATTGATCAAAGCTCGCAGTGACTGGGATGCAAACGCAGGCTGGCAGTGGAGTGCCAGTGCACCACGTTCTCTGATGGCAGCAGGTTCTCACAAAGGGCTGGGCTGTGGCACAGCAACAGGGTCTCAGATTGCTGTGTTATATGAAGGGCCATTCCAACAATTACCTAATATTGCTGCCTCCATCTGGGGATTTTCCACATCTCCCGTAACAATGGTGCGTTGGAGTTATGCACAGACCTTTTACACAAGTGGATATAATGTATTCCCTCTGTTTTCAGAGACATGGAGAGGCCTGGTGGTGATCACAGGCTCTACAGCTGCAGCAACGTCCTACACAACATTAAATTATCTAGTATATTGATTTGCAAGAAGACTTGAATAGATCCAGGCCTCCATAATGAGAAAGCAAACAACCACTCAGAATTTAAACAGTTGAGAAAGAAAAGATAATCCAGCAGCTCTACTGAAAGGTCTGATAACGGACTCTGCCTTGCTAGGGCACTTCACTCTGAGCTTTTATTTCAAACTACACCATAAGCAGCTGTTCAAAATGGCAGCTATCTCAAAATCCTTGAAGATACTGCAAAAGAGTTTGGAGTATCTTTTTTTCTTAATTGTCTAGACATTCACTCCCACACTCAATCACCTTGCCACTTTCAAAACAGGGATCTTTGTCCCTTTAGCCAGGCAGCTCCAAAAGGTGTTCTGGGAAGAATAATTCTAAGTTCTGCACCTTTATAACCCAGAGTTTACATTATATTCACATTCATCAGACTGACTGCATGCACATAGTTCAGAAGCCTGTGTCCCAGCAAGGGCTGCAGTGGGCATGCCTGAGATTTCTGATTATTTCCCCTTTTTATGTTTGGGGGATGGCCACAGGTTGGGACAAACATTCAATATCCTCAGACATCTTTCAGATTTGATCCTTGAGCAGAAATAGAACATATCTGAAGGAATCTGTGTATATGGCTGGACTGTGTAAAGGATCTATCCAACCAACCATCCATCACACTTAGAGGGACACTGCAGTTCTCTGAGGACTTCTGCTCTGTGCTCTACCTTCTGCAGAATGAAAATCTGTTTTATTATGTTGTGCCACTTACTGATGGCAAAATTAAATAAGTATTGTGCTTCTGGAAAAATAACACATAAAGTTGGGTTAGGTTAGTCTGGTAATCTTACTAGTGGAAGGGAGTGCCTTTCTTTAACCAATAAAAAATTGCAGTAAATTGGAGCTTTGATTGTCTGTGTACAGTACTAATTCTTGCTTAGAGTGCAAGCAAAACTGGAAAAAAAGCAACAAGATGACAATTTTTATAAATAATCATAAAATTTTTAATTGCGTAGAATTTTTTGCACATAACATACTGTATTTGGTGCAGTGTAACAGAAATACTGGCTCTGCAGAATTTTTGCCTTTAGCAATCTGGCATTTTTACTCAATTTCTTCTTCCTTTTAATTGCTGCCTGACTATTACAGCCTTTGAGCATCTGAGCAACATTACAGAATATTTTGCTGAATCAACATGCTAGCAAATGTGCTTTATCATCATGAATCGGACAGTGCCTGGTTATTGCACTGAAATTGAATATCAAAAGCTGCTAAAGCATTTTCAAGTTCTCCTTTCTCTTTCCTCACATCTTCAAGTACAGATTAAGGATGGTCTTTGTCCTTTAAAGTCAACATCTATTTTTATCCTGATTTTGTGCAGTGTGTTCTTTATATTGGTGTAAGAAGAGGGTGACAATGTGTATGTCCTTGTGTGAAGTCTAATTATTTTGTTTCTAATGGAAATTTTGAGCTTCTCAATGATCTCATTTGTTTTCATCTTTCAACTTTACAGAATAGTTTTAGCATAAACACAAAATAGTTTTACTTTCAGTGGAGAATTTTGCTGCTTTTATGTGTAACTTTTTTGTTCAATTGGCTCTATGTGTATTATGTAGCGTCTGCCATCTGTTTATTTAGAAGAATCATTGCTTAACATGGATTTTCAGGTTTGTCTGCTAGGAGGGTTTAGGTTGGATTATTTCTTTCTTCCTGTATACCGCTCTATGATCAGACTGTTTCATATTATACTAATCAGAATTTTCATGGCATGGAAATTATAGGCTTGTGAACTTTATTCTTCTTTTTGTATTATTTTGTACAAGTAAGAACCTGGTAAAACTGCACCAAATTTAATATATCATTGTTTGGCTATTGGCTTGGACTTCTATGGAGTTGTCCTGTGTCCAAAGTAACTGATTTAAATAATTATTTATTTCATCATGTTCCTTCAGTGGGGCCTGTGCATCTGATAATGAAGTTATTTTATTGTAAACATCTAAAATCCATAATACAGGAAACCACATGAATGCTATCAGCAACTTTGCATTCTTGTTTACTAAAGGCTCTGTTATTATAAATGAATTTGAAAATGTCTATGGGAATGCATTGCCATGGTAACTGAGATCCACAACAGCAGCTGCCTGCTCTTCACTGCTGTTGCATATATACATTAAAGCTGACAATGCCTCCTCATTCAATTTTAACATGTGTAGCCTGAAAAAAAGACATCAGCATTTCAAAAGCTACACATCTGATGTCAAATGCAGCTGATCTGTGAGTCTGGTTTATTTAGTTTTGTGGTTTCAGTCTTAGAGTTGTTGAAAAATAGATAGAACCTTAGCTTTAACATGATTTTGTGCCATGGGAAGTTACTCTTTCATACTGTTTTGTCAAATTTAAAACATCAAAAGATTTTCCAGTAATTCAGTTTTAGAAAATGCCTTTGCTATCCATACTTATTGATTGTTATAGCAATTATAGTCAATAGTTAAGAAGAAGTTTTTTGCCCCTGCTAGGCTTTCTGGGAGGAATCTATAAGTGGGGCTTCTGTTCCATTTTTTAGTGTCCCATACTCTAAAACTGAAATCCAGTCAGTTGTCCTCCAGCTCTGTGCTGTATTCTGTTTTACATTTCAGAGACGTCTTTAGATCTAAGCTATGCCATTGTGCTGTGCCATTGAGACACTTCCTAAACAGAGTGTCTTTTGGTCCAGTGGGCAGAGGAAATATGAAATGTGTTCCTCATGTCAGTAAGAGTAAAATAATCACAGTCATCTTCTTAAAAATATTGTCAGAAGAGCATTTTATGTTATCCCTTCCTTAAAGATGAGGAAAATATAACACAGAGATATTACAAGGCAGATTGAAATCTCTAGCATTACTTGTAAAAGCAGAGTATTATGTGGCATAGAAAAGGGCTGAAAGAATTAAAAACCAAACTCACTGTTCGTTGTGCTGGTCCTGTTAAAAAAACAAACCATACACTAGGACTGGGAAAGTCTCAAAGAGCTGAAGGTTTACCAAAAATACAGCTTCCTCCCTAGGAGCCATGAATTGGACTGCTAGGTTTGAGAAAAAGATATCGTGGAAGGATATGATGAAGTCCAAGATGGTGAATGTGATGGAAAGGCTGTGTATGTCTCAGAAGTTCTTTAGCTTTTCTACCAGCAGAGCAACAAGAATCAATTAACCCCCTGGCTCCCCAAATTAAGCTCATAGGATCCTGTTTCAGAGCATTGAGTGCTGCACTGGGTGACAGAGCTGTGGAACTCCAGGCCAAAAGGCATTGCAGATGGCCAGAGTTTCTGTTGGTTCTCAGGAAGAATGGAGAGCTCACAAAAGAGCACACTGGGGCTAACCAAGTACGTGGAAACTGACTTTGGAAGTCTCTGAGCTGAAAAAGATTGCTCAGGTGCGAAAAATCTGCAGAAGTATTAGGCAACAGTACATGTACAGCCTATTCCTGCTGCTTCCTAGACATCCATTTCCTGGATACACTTAATGACAGGCTACTGGTCTACAGGGATATTTGCTTTGGCCCTCTAGCTTGTCCCTAAGTGTCCATACTCTGCAAACAGCATCGCCCATCAAGGTATAAAACAGCTATAAGATATTTAGTTTTACTATATTTGGTTTTCACACATGAAACAAATGCAAATATTTGAACACTGTCGGAGGATCAGCTGTTTAACAGTAGGTCCATTATTATTCTGTTTGTAAAACATTGCATCTTCAAATGCTTCAACTTCAGTGTAAACTGAAGGGCTAAAACACTTGCTTTCATGTCCATTTATTAAAACCTAATTGAAAGTGCTGCCACTGGGATGAATCTTCTAAAAGATGTAGAAGTTCTTTTAACTGCATTTTGATAAATTCCAGGAGTAGGGAACATAATGTGAAATCACAGAGCTCATTAAAATTAAGTCATACTAGAAGAAACAAAGAAACAGTTGGTGGCTCTGAAAGTACTTACCACAGTCATGAAATGCAGAACTTGACTTAGAAATAGCTGCCACAAAGGACACTACTTTTTAATAGCTGAGGTTTTTTCTATTCCTTTATCACTATCACTTAAGGTATGTTTAGACCACACCTGTGGCACACACACACCATGCCCCTGCCAAAATCTTGCCACAGAAACCCAATATAGAAATTGTTGAGAAAATTAAATATTTGAATATGCTTATACTTGCCAAGCTTAAAGCTTCACTTAAAATAAAAGAGAAATAAATTTTACTGTGGTAGGAAGTACGTGCTAGAACCATTTTTGACAGCTATTGAGAATTATAGTAATGAGAAATATGAAACAAAATTTTAAACTATGACAATAGGTGCTAAGTTTTTGTAAGTAGAGTTAAATACAAAGAATGAAAACAGAACATACTACATGGTGATAAATATGTTTAAAAATTAAGATTTGATGTAGAAAAGATAGAACACAGGTAGGAGTCGGTAGATAAATTCAAGCTTTAGCATAGGGCTGCCAACATAACTGTGTCTTTAAGAAGAGCTTCTGAAAACACTGCAAACTACTGTAATTATAGCCAAGGGACTGCATCATTTTAAGAATATTTGCTTAGGAAGGGAAGATCTGGAATTAGCTTCTAATTAGAAAATGTTGCAGTCGAGATCAGGTTTCCAAAGGATTAAACTGTGAAAGTGTTACCGAGATCCACTAATGGCCTACATGTCCCTCCTTAACTACAGCTGCTCTTTCTTCCTGGGAGGACTCTTCCCAAGTGGTTTTCTCCTGTGTAGGTCATACCTGAAGTCACAGATGTCCCAGCTGTCAGCCCTGCTGCAGTGTTGTGGAGGCACCAGTCCTAATTCCTTACAGGTTCAAGTGTCACTGGTAAATGAAACACTCATTTTAAACACAATTATATCTGATAAGTGAGAACATCAAGGAAGTACGTGTTCAAGCAACAAACAGCAGTGGGTTTTTGAAAACGCGTGGAAGACAGAGTCACTGAAAAGGGAATTAAGCCATTTCTGGTTTAATGCTAAGTATTGGATAAAGCTTGAATTTCTGTGGAATGGAGAAAATCCACAAAAGGTGAAGTGAGGCTTTTTTAATCTTATACTAGTGGATAAAACCAAACTATTTTTGTTAGTCTTATAAAAGAGAACACATAGAGAAGCAACCTGGAAAATAATAAACCACACCAGGATACACAGATTTTAAAAAATTGTAAAGAAAAGTCTGACCACATAAGAAATTAGCACACCTTTCCCCCCAAAAAATGCAATTCAAAAAGAATGTTGTTTTTTTTTTTTTCTTAACTGTTAAAAATGTTTAGTGCAGAATCAGCACTATTATTACATAGGAGCTATGAAAAGTTCCACATTGTCTCATGAGATGGATTCATTGAGTCTAAGAAAAAAATCTTTCCAAAGTGTTTGTCTAATAAAAGAGAAATTTATCTCCAGCAAGGAAATAATTCTCTAGAACAATTTTTCCTTGGCTTATGCAGGCAGATTTTTTCCTTCTTCTTAGTCAAGCAACCACTGAGGATTCTTAAAAATTCAATAAAACACCCAAGGTGTATTGGAAGCAGAATTTTCTTCCAGTGTTGCAGGCTGCTTTACAAGTTTGGAAAATAAATTTTTGCTGAGAGGTAGAATCCATTGTGTCAGTCAGCACCTACTGCAGCCAGGGCTTGTTGGTTCAGAGCTGACACCAGCTCTCGTCTTGGGGGCACAGTTCATTCCCATCTACCTGCAAAGTCACACAGAGCCACTCCACCGCTGTCCCAAGGGCTCATAACAGGTTGATAACAGGCCTAGAAGGGTCGGGGTCTCATGGATAGCATGGGCATGCATTCATCGGGGAATGAACTACATGGGCTTCTGACTTCCTTTGCATTCTAAATTAATCCGCAGTTCTGTGATTTTTCCAATTCACCCTTGCAGAGAAAACTCTTGGTCAGTTAAGCAATGGATCTAACTTAAACAATAGGTAGCTTTCTTAAATATAATTGTATGCAGTATGTAAAGCACCAAACTGTCTGAACCAGTGTCCTATCTGGCCTAGAAAACGATGAAGTTCATGAAAACCCAACTTTATATGTTACTGTAGGAGATATAACAGAAGGAGAAAAATGTATTTGATATATGTAGTCATCGCTTAACACTCTACTGAGGCTTTGCTGAGAAATAAATAACAAATTGCTGTCAAGTGGTGTAACGTGAAAGCCAGTTCTAGCCAGTTTTTGCTTCAGCCAACAGTTTCACATATGGAAAAACATATAGTGCTTACCCAGCTTTGCAGATGGATGCGGTAACAAGGCCTACACGTTTTGAGACCTCATAATAAGGATGACTAGAATAAAGAGATCATGGTTACTCATGCCTCAGGCTTTCCTGAAAGGTGGTTATGTCCACACTAGTGGATTTAGGTCAATGACAACCACAGCAAATTCAGCTCAAAGGTTGGTACCTACTGGCTACCCTGTGTTACATCACAAGGTGCTTTGGGTCTTCAAACTGAAGTGGTTTATCCAAGGAAGTTGCAGATGATTTTGTGTCTGAAGTTTGTCTTCAAGATCACAGTATGAAATTACACAATTTCTAGCATGCACTCATGAAAATTAATAGAGCTGTACCTTGTAATTTGCAGTCCAAAGAAACTTTTATGGATCTGAGGTCACAGGATTGAGCAGCAGTATTAGAGTGCTATTTTATTAAAATGGCATGTCAAGTTCACAAATCATTCACATTTCAGAGCAAGTTTTGCAGCAGTCCTTATCAATCACTTACACATCTCGTACAAGGGAGAGAAGAAAAAAAGGAAACGTCCTCAACAAGGAAAACCATCAAGAGCTTCATCCTCTGAACTGAAAATTCCTACTGAGACAAGGTCAGTTAAATTACATACTTTCTGTGCTTTACTCCAGCTGACAATCTGCTGGTTATAATGCAGGAACACAAGGGCTCAAATAGATTTTTCTGCCATGGTGTGCCATCTGGCACAGAGCAGCCTCACAAATGCTGCTTCCCTGCTCTGCTTCTGCAGACCCAGTGACAGCATAATTGTAAGCCCTGTCAGTTTTCAGCAGCAAAGTCAGCTTAATGCAATCTATCTGTAGGTATCGAAGTCACTCATACCAGATGCAAATGTTTCATTGCCCAAACTTAAAGATGTAATTATATTTCCATGCAGAAAAAAATCTCCAACATTGGGAGTACATTTGAAAGTGCAGGAGGATTAAAACAAAAAAAGGGATTATATCTAGGACTGGTTGGTATATTGGTGCTTAACAGAATAATGCATTAGGCAGCAGATGAGTTATTTCTCTGCTATGGTGCCAAATTTTGATCTTGTTTTCCTCTGGTATGAGAGAGATGAGGATCTGCTTTTAATAAGTGAAGCAGTAATACAATGAACCATCATGCAGTCGGTGCCTAAGTGTTCCCAAGCAGCACTTTGACTACCTCTCACTACTGTGGCAAGGATGTGTGTCCTTGTAACGTGGATTTCGGAGCGTTTGGAATGATGCTCCAATGTGTGGCAGTGCTGGGATGCTGCACAGATGGTGACTGGAATAAAATTATTCTTTCATTTGTGACTCACCTCAGAATCCAACCTTGTGTCTCCAGCAGGGACAGGACAGAAAACCAACTCACTGCAACAGCTTTTTTTCTTTTAATTAAATTTTTTAAGTATCTGTCTAAATACTGCTATTGCACATGAAAATCTTACTTCCTAGACATTAATGCTACAAGCAAAAAAACATTGCAGAGTTCATAGCAAAAGCATCGTGTATGAAGACTTGCTAAACATCGAGGCTCTGACTGTGTATGGTGCTGATTTCATGTTCCTCAGTACATTATTCAGTATTCAAGTGAACAGAAGGCGCTCCTCCAACCCATTTATGATACAATGTTGTTCAGTGGAGTTAATATACATCTCACACTTACAGGTACACAAAGAAATTGTGTATGCTCGCATTTGACAACCATAATTTTGTACTCCTGCAGGCAAGGTTCCAGCTTTCTGTGATTCTGCCATTTTAGAAATGCCATTCTTCCATGAAAACCTCTGCACACTGTGGAAGTAACTTAAAAATGGAGGCTTCCTAATTACTCTCCATAGTTAAGTGCTTAGAGAACAAAGACACCTTAGATTACTGCAAATGGGGCTGAAGCAGAGGGCAGTTGGAAGGAACGTCTTATGTACAGCCATTGGCAGCATTTCTTCAATAGCATATCCAAATTAGAAGTTGGGTGTGGTGGCATCAAAATATGAAGCCCCTCTATAGCTGGATGAGTTACATTAGAAAAAGGTTGAATTACTTGGCAATTCTTCAACTACAGTTCTGAACACTTGAACTGTAACTACGCAGGAATCCCCAAATCATTTGCAAATAGAAATAAATTATATCTCACAACAAGACATAAATGATAACCACCCTATGGAAAATAAGTGGCAAAGGACTTCAGGAAAGGAATTCAGATGTCTCAGCTCCCTCGTATCTGGGCTTTAGAAGAAGTTGACTTGATTATTTCTACATTTATTATTAACAACTTTCACTCTGAGATTGTCCTATCAAAAAGATCAATTTCTGAAAAAGAAGTGCCATAGCTCCCAAAATAGCCATGCTGGATTCAAAGAAACAAACCACTCAGTTATTGGGAAGTGGCTTCCCTCCACCTCTGTGCTTTTGAGAAAGTTTTCCTCTTGGTTTACAGGATCCATGTTTTGACTGATGCTGCCTGCTTCCAATTCCTTCTCAACACAGTCTTGGCACTGGGGGCTCAGAGTTTTTCCTTGATTCTATATATTAGCTAAATTTGCCTGACCTTCCTGTATGAGTTTTCTTACAAGGCATTGTGACTGTCCCACAGGAAATGGTTTCTGCTTCTTCATGAAAGAAAGATGGGACCAATTCTCACTTTCTTTGTAGATGTACTGCCATGAGCTATAGCAGTTGTCCAATGTCTCAAGAGCAAGAGCAAAAATACATGGTGATTTGTTGTGAAGAGTAGTTTAATTCCAGAAGCCCTTTTACATTTTCTTTCAAGATTTCTTGATCACTGTCTGGGTTGTGTTGTTCTTTTTTGTTTGGTTGGGGTTTTGTACGGAAATCCCATCATGTGAAAAGGAGTAGGAGGAAAAAAATCCTATTTATAAAGCCCCAAGTTTTTACTGTTATTTAAGAAATAAGTATCTTTTTCCCCACTAAATCACACTGTAGTGACTTCTATTTGCTTTGCAACGAAAGCTCAGAAAGCATCTTTTGCTTACAGATACGAATGCTGGGAACAAAATCCATTATTTACAGTACTTTTGAAAATTTTATCTCACTTACAGGAAGATGTTTGGACTATTTAAAGTAATTTTACTGCTTCCTTAGGATAAAGAACATACTCTATTTAACCATAGTAGGTGGTATTTAAAAAAAACAAAGGCAGCCTAAAGTGGCTAAATTCAGATGTAAAAATATCAAATGAGATTTATTTTTATAATGAATTCAGGTAAAATGACAAAACACAAGTAACAACTAGAGATTGTTTGTTTTCATGGCAATATCACCTCTGTGAACTGCAAAAAAAAATGTGTCTGGTTTAGATTTAGATTGCACAGAAAGAAAAAGCCAAGCTGAAAACAACAATAATTTATGGCCGAGCAGATGGCAAATCAAGCTAACTCTAGATTTATTTCCTGAGCAAAAGTTCTGTTTAAAATACATTGTTTATCTGGCTAGCTATTCTTATGGTCCCTTCCCATCCACTGCAAATGAGTGATAAATTTGAGGGTTGTTTCTAGGGGTTCTTGCAATGTCAAAAACGGTACTATTTTCCTTTACAAAATTATAATTTTAATATGAATTCTAAAACTGTTAAGGAAGGACATAAAAATTTGCCAATTCCCATCTGGTATCCAAATAGTCCTTTATTTGGATAAATAATAAAAGTCTACCATGACTGCAATTCAGTTTAAAAATCACATCTTAACCTATCTTTTCAAATGCTGTGTTATCTATTGAAATATTACATGAAAAGTTACATGATAAAGCTTCTTTTTAACAAAAGCAATGTAGTAAGAGGTATTTCTCAGCACACAATATTTAATTTTGAGGATATGCTGAATGATGTTTTAGTAACTTTAAATAATATAATAAAACATTTTTGCTTACTTTTTTCCCTAAGAAGTCTAGCTCTTATGTGAGATGGGAATTATTAAATTCCATGCAATTGTTTTCTAGGGGGGATTCAGGAGGAGATTTTGAAATCTGAATTTTCATTGGGAAAATGCAACCCCATTGTATTACCAGACTACAACATTCTTGTCTTCTACTATTTTAACACATGAAAGATACCTGCTGTTATAAAATACTATGATAGCCACATTCCAAATGTTGTTAGTAATAATACTGTATTTTTAAATTCATAATTCCTAGATAAAGGAACAACTCCCCAAAGCCAGATAATGGTATTTTCGGTTTTACTTCTTTTAAAACCCCTAAAATTAAATCAATATGCAAGATGTGAGTGGAACTCAAGGAATTGCTTTCTTTCAGAGGCAATAAGTGACCATTTGCTCACCCATGTTGAAACGGACCTTTCAACAAAAGGCCATTTTCAAAACCAGAGAACAGATAAACATAATAGCCTGTGTTTTGCTGGCAGAGTCTTCCAGAGTGACAAAGAGACCCTTTAAGCCTGCACAAGAATGTGGCAAACATGTTTTATGATGTAATATACCCCATTTAACATCCCAGAAAGTACCGGGGGGGTTCATGGGGATACTGTAAAATACACGAAGAACTACATTCAAAGACTATTTCTCTCTACATTTAGGAGGTGGGTAGAAGATCTAAGTAACAACAGAAATGCTCAGTCTTTGTGACTGTTCTGCCTTCACATCCAGTAAAAGACAACTGGTCAGCAAGTTCCAATTTCTCCTCTTTTCCAAGACCAGTTCAACTGATTCCTCTTTGAAGTGACAGAATATGTGGATGCATAAAAGTTCTGGGGTTTGCTGCTACCAAAACAAATTTTAAAAGGACTGCTGTGAGACATTGATCTAATAATCCCTTACTTATGGTCCTTTCCATTTTAGAGACTCTTGTTTCTGGTGGGTGAGGCCCTGCCCTGCAGTCTCCTGCACACCTGCAGGGCTGTGCTCAGCAGGTGGAGCGTTGCCAGTTTTAGAATGTCAGACACGGTGGAGAGAACATTCATGGGAGGGCTCCAGCTGTGCTCCAGAGAAGCAATGTCAAGCACCAACAGAATGTAAATCTGTCCAGCACCCTTTTTTCTTACTAGACTTGCTCTATAAGGAGCAACTGTTTCTCCTGACCTGCAAAGGAGGCAGAAGACTGGCAAGAGAAAGGACAAAGGATAAAGAACACTGTTAACAGCAAATCTGAGAACAAAGCAGGAAAGCCACAAGTGCTGGCTCAGCTTAAATGACTTCCTAGCACTTTCTGTCTGGAATACTTAGCTGACTTATCCTAAAATTGTTTCTTGTTCTTCCAAGGATGTTGAGCAAATATGCTGTTTCTTCCTAAACGGTGTCGGACCTGTGAGAGACGAGCACATCCACAGCAGTCTCGGTGTCCTGGGAGTGCACTGCTTAGCGTGTTGAGCATTTGTTAGGGAGCACTTGTCAGAAAACAGGTGTGATTTGAAGACACACAAATCTAGCTTGTTCCAAGCCTTTTGTACACCTTGGGAAGGTGAGCCCCTGCAGTTCCTCTCCCTACCAGGGCCAGAGAACTGCTGCAAGGTTTAATATGGGGTGGAGATGGAAAGAACAGCCTCAAACAGGGAATAAGTATCTGTTTGCCCTCTGACAGCAACAAACACAGCCTTGAGTTTGTTTGTTGCTCATGTCAGATGTACTTTTACTAGAGGAGCATAGAAATTATTATCTCTCTTTCAAATACCAGAACACAGTTTGTCTGTAAGTCATGCAAGAATTCAGTAGACATCCAAGCAGACTATTTGAATAATCTAAAATACATTGTGTATGCATGTTAGAAGACAGGAAAAAAAATTCCTTATATGGCTCAGAAATAAAACAGACTACACAGAACACAATTTATAAAGCTTTTTCTGACAAAGTAGAAAATCTCACAAAAATTAATGGTCCCCAAGAATTTTTAGTATTTCAGTCTCCCATGTCTTCCATAACAGACTGGTGGAAGATGTTCATGTAAAGCCTAAGAAAGTGAAACTTAAGCAAGAAAAACAGCAGTTCTGATGTTATTCCACATCCAAACTGACAGAGGAATGAAAATGCTGGAGTCACCCTAAGATGCTCTGAGTACGATGGAGTTTATGTATTACTTGAATTTCATCTCTACATTATAATTTTTTTTTTGTTTATATAACTCAAAATACTAACACTACCAAATGCAGTACTTTTTTGCTTCCCTTCTCTTACACCTGCAAATTATATACCCAGAAAAACAAAAAACACAGTGAGACACTGAGCATCTTGGAGCCCAATCTAAGCTGGTTCAGATTTTGGACAAGATGACCCTTGAAATCCCTTCAAATCTGAATTATTCTTTCATTCTCATTTTTTGGTGTTAAATTAATCAGAAATTCAAGAAGATAATTGCACAGGATTCACAATAGATTATTGTTTTCCATTCATGAGCCTCTACTCGCAGAGAGCCTGGCATTCATAAACAGTAAGAACAACCACTTTGACCAGCAGGCTTGTGTCAAAACAAAGGAATGCCTAAATGGGGTTGATCAGCAGCTGAAACTGATCCCCAGAGAGCAGAATTCATAAAAAAGGATTTTTTTCATGATTCATCTTAGGAGTCTTCCACAGCTTGTCTTTGGAGAGCAGAAGAAAGAGATAAAAACAACTGCTGTGGCAAGAAAAAAATGCCAGGTTTTGAGGAAATTTTATGAAGGGAAAGGAGAGATAAGTGGAGAGATAAGTGGGTCTGGATTCCTCCTGTGTCTTGGTCTGGGTACAAAAAAAATGCTACAGAGCAGGAAGCACACCAAAAGCATGAAAGTACACAGAGAGTCCTGATGTTCTGCAGGTATCTGACAGTACCTGGGGAGTGACTCCTGTAGAAATGTATACACAATATATACTGATAACAGGGCGTCACTTGAATTTTTCAGCTCTAATGCAATGTTTCTCCATTTCTTACTTTTCCCCTAGCAAATGAAAAACTCTACTCTGTTCATTCTGGCCTAAGTCTTTCTAAAGAGATCAATGGCACTTATTTCAGGTACTTTTCTTTCATCTAGTCATGACTGCTTAAAATGAGCAGATTGTCACACAAAATATGCATGGTAGAAGTCTGTAAGAGGACTGCTTGGGTTTTTAATTTTGCAGCAGCTGCTGCAGTGGGCATGACAGAGTTGTTATTCTGGGCATGCTGAAAATTAGACATTTTGTAATCTTGCCTGTAACTTAACCCTTATAGACGGGATCAAGGATAAGAACTGTTCTGACACAAACTCAGCAAATTTCCCTATACTTCACAGAAAACAGTGAAGGAGAGAGGAGAAAGAAGAGAACAATAATGAGTTCCTGAAGAGGCTGCCAGATAGAAGCACAAATTACTACAACTGTCATAATATGTGATAATTTGGGTATAACCTAAAGAAACAAACATCTGTGAAAGGACACACCAAATGCAATGCTTTCCAACCTCAACTTCTACTTGAATGGGATTCCTGTGACTTTGAAAGTATCTCCAGGATACCTTAAATAGAACAGAAATAGCTCAAAGACAAAGTTTACTTTAAGACATTCTTCAGAGGTCATTCCCATTGTGTCAAAAAAAAAAAAAAAAAAATTCAGGGATACTGCCAAGAAATAGCATCCTTTGGAAGAGCAGCATTATATCTACCTTTTCAGTAAGGATACCTCTTCTGTGAAGAGATGATATCACCTTCAAAAGGTTTACTTTCTTGTCACTATTTCCACAAAGCAACAAAAAGGAAACATTTGTCCTAGAAGAAATATAGTCTAAGCATTTTAAAGATTAAATTTTTGTTTCACAATTCTTCTGATTAAAAGAATACACACAGGTCCCCCCCAAAGGACTATGATACGTTTGATCTGAGAATTGACAATTTACTCACAGAATTTCTATGATATTCCAAAGAAAAAGATTAGCATTTAAGTCAGGCTTTAGTGAAATCCAGTCACAGACATCAAAGGTTCAGTGTTACTGACTGAATGAAGCCATACCCTGTTGGCCAGAGTGCTGAAAGTGGATTCCTTTTGTTATTTATGGACAGAGGAGTTTAGGATCAAACTGTGGTCTCACTGAAGTTAATGGCTAAACTCCCACTGACTTCAATTAGAACCGAATTTGGCTCACAGTCTCATTACTGAGCATAACAATTAAAAGAAGCTTTTACAAGCTGTATCGCTGTGTAAAAGGGCGTGAACCATGTAGCAAATTTCATTGAACCCACAGCCAACAGTCATTGCTATAGCAACTGAGGTTCTAACAAAGGTAGTCACTGTCTCTGTAATCATCAGGTGTCTCTATAGCAACTAGAGTTTCCAGAGAACAAGAGAAAAATATTTGAAAACTGTCGGTTGGAAGAAAAGAGGTTTGTGAATAAGGAGGTTGGAAGCAAGAGCAACGCAAGGGTAAAACATGGCTTGGAGTAAAGAGAAATGATTGTCCCAAACATACAGAGAGAGCGGCAAAGGAAGAGAGAGCACAGGCCAAGGGCTCAGCTGGACAAGAGAGAGAGCTTTCCCTTGGGTAAGGAAGGAAAGTGGCACTCCAAAGAGATATTCCCAGATCCAAATGAGTTATGTTTCAGACAATTCTCTTAAAGGAAAATTGGTTACTACAAAAGAGTGCAGGGCCAAACTTGTCTGCAATAGGAGCTACAGTCCACCAGGATTTTCAGAAGCACCTGCCTGCATTTCTTGTGCCCACATTCCTTTACAAACATAGCCCTGTTAGTCCTCAAAATGGAAGAGCACAATCTGTTCTCAAGAAATGCTGCTGCAGATAGCACAGTACAATTATGTAGAAATTATGATTAACTGTTCCCAGTGTTACTTATTTACAAGTTTTTAAACAGTGTCGAAATGAAAAAAGGAACAGCTGCTCTTTGGATACGGATAGGGATGCAAACAGCAGTGTTAATTATAGGTCTATTTCTGTAAAATACACTTTTAGGCTCTGAGGTAGGAAGCAGGGTTATCTGCACATAATAAAGGTCAGCATACGTAAACAAATTCCCCACAAAAATTAGCTTAGTGATATTGGCAGAATCTGTAAAATAACTTCAGACCAATCTGATTCCTAGTGATCTAATGGAAACAAGAATTGGGGCAAGATGTCTAGTATAACAGGGAATTGTCCAGAAAGTTCACATTCACACACTAAAAATAATTCAGTTGGATCAGCACGCTTCCTCTGAAAATAAAGTCACAAAAGTAATTACGAATTCCAAATGGGATCAGATCCAGTGTACTGATGCCCTACAACGCTTTGTTTAAACAACCCAAAACCTCTCTTTAAGCGGTACCATCGGTAAAAGAGCCGGCGGCGCTGGCGGCAGAGCTCTGTTCCACGGGTAACGAGAGCCCTCTAGTGGGATCCGCTTTCGGAGCCACTCGTGGGCGGGAGCAGCCCTCGCCTCGCCCGGAGGTTACACCGGGTATCTGCTCCTGCGTTCCTACCAGCGCTTTGTTATAGCGCAGTGCAGTGTGACATCGTTTACAGCTGAAACAGAAGTCACCAAATGACACGCTGATGGACAACGAACCTGAGTAAAACAAAACGCACTGTCCCAAAATACTTTTACAGGCAGCCTTTGGAGGTTTGGGGGGGCTGGGTAAGTTTGGGGGGGTTGTGGCTGTGCAGGGGGTTAAGCCTGACATGGCCATGACAGTCGGTGTGTTTGCAGCTGTGCTGTAGCAATCCTAAATTCAGTTTTTCAGTAGCTGCTGTTTACCCAGCGCAGTTGAATCAATGATGTGGTGTCACCATTGATGTGGAAGCGTGGGGTATTAATATCAACGGCCCAGGAGAGATAGATCTCCTTGGGAGCTGCTACAAACCACAAAACCATCCCAACATGCAGTAGGTCAAACGAACCTGGCAGAAGGCTGGTGTGGATGAAGGAACACCTGGCTGAGCTCCAACGGGAAAAGGAAGAAGAGAAATGGAAACAGAAACGAGTAACCCAAGAGGAAATACAGAGACATTGCCTGAGCGTACAGAGAAATGCTGAAACAGAGTTGTAAGTCAGTAGGGATATAAAGAAAAAGTCAGCAAAAGTGGCTCCTGCAAGTGTAGACCCAGGCTGAGGGGGGCAGAGAGACTAGTGACAAAGGACATGGAAAAGACAAAGGAATTCAATGACCTTTTTGCCTCAGTTTTTAACACACACTTGTAGCGTAGTCTGTGAGACCGAGGCATTGCCTGCTTTTATATGAAATGAAACTTAAACCATCATAAATGCACAAGTCCACAGTTTTAAGAGATAAATGTGAGTCAGCTCCCCAAAGTAGTCTACCGCCAGGGAGTTGTAATTTAGAAAGATTTAACTTAAAATTGTAACAATAAAAATTATCTAGATTGTTTTTCAGTTTATTAAAATACTAAAAAAAAAACCACAGGGCAGCTGTTCAAGCTGAATATGAACATTAAACACGCAGAAGTAAACTTGGAAATACTCCCTTCACAATCTTGACATTCAACTGTGTGGATTAATTTAAACTGCATAAACAGGCAATATCAGTTCTCCACAATTTTGTAAGAATTCATTTAGTTCTGAACCTGTTGGCTAAAACTGTCTAAACTGGAACAGATTGACTCTCCTGTAACAATTCATAGAACCAAAGTACTCCCTGTCTTTCAAAGCTTTTATTTCTTCAGACATGCTGGCATTTCTGTCCTCTCAGTGAGAAAAGCACACATGAGAATTTCAGGTCTAAACTGAATTTGTTCTCTGAAGGAAGATTCCAGCATGATGAGCTGGTTGTTACATTACTGGGTGCATCAAATTTATTCATGCTCTAATAGGAGAAAAGATTTTCCCGTGTTGATACAATGCCTCTGGACAGTGACATATGAGCAGAAGAATCACAAGTCTTGGGAGATTAAAAGTCCAGTTCCTCTCAATTCAATGAATATTCATCATAATTAGTACAGTGTTTTAATAAGTCAGCAAAACAGGCTCTGAATCAAGGAGAAAAAAAGAACACCAAAACAGACTTCACCTTCTGGATAGAAAGCTGTATTCCAGTAAGCAGAAAATATTTTAAAGCTATTTTTTCAGCTAAGTGTAATGGCTGTAACATAAAGATACATAGATTATGTGGGTTTCTGTCTCTAGAGGCTCTGTGACCCACATAGATTGAACACCAGCAATATCGAACAAGATAAACCAGAGTCTGACCTCAGAAAAAAAGAGAGAACAAGATCAATAGCAACCAGCAAATAAACTGGTTTCATAGGAAGACTGTTCTAAGCAGTAGAAGAAGAGATTTTAAAATGCACAGAGGCCTGGCAGGTATAAATGATGTTTAGCCCACCACTGTGGGCTTAGTGGCCTTAAGTGGCCTTAGCCCCCAGTATTTCCTGGGCAGTTGTGTATCAGAGCAGGAGCGAGCAAGGCAGATCTTCTTGGCTGGAATGGATTAGAGAAAGATAACCACTTGTGATCCCACTAATCCTGTTCCAGTCTGTCTGGGGATTTTAGGCAAGCGAGCTGTGACAGAACATTTGTTATCTGTGTACTCTCAAAGTGGTTGATTTCTCAGTTTCAGAGTTGGTTTGGCTTGGTCTTTTAATTATATATACAGATGCACTTGTTTTCAAAGTTTGTTTTTACTCATGTCTGTATTTTTCCCATGCTTGCAGAATTGCCTGTGGTGCTAGAGCATAGAATCTTTGCTTGGAATAACTATAATCTATTACAATTTTTACATTGTGCTCCTTTTCTGATCTTATATCTTCCAAGGTGAGAATCCCTCTACTGATTTACAAAACTCCTCTTGTATTTTCCATTCCATCTTGATAGTTTCTATTGGAGCAGACATCTACATCTGCCAAGCTAAAGATTATTCTTCTGTGAAATCCATAGAGTTGATAAGTGGACACAGAAAATAAGTTAAGACCTCTTGTTCATTAAAATTACATGCCAGAGGAGATGAAGCAAATACTATTTATAGTAAGAACAGAGTATTATGAGAATTACTTGATGTACTGCCTTCCAGAAAGACTTTCACTTGTTTTGTCTATTTCACTTGTTAAGTAATATTCAAAATATCTTGCCCATGAAAACTTTCTTCATTCACCTGGTAGCCTGTTCTTAAAACCAAAATATACCTTTCTGTTTGATAAAGTTCCCTTCCTTCTTAATTTATCATTTGTTATCAATATTGGAAATATGATGCAGCTGTTGCAACAGATTGTTTTCCTATTTAACCTCTAAACCAACCATAACTTGGAGAGAAGTTTTTCCATTTTTAGAAAGGGAAATTGCTGAAGGGCCTGGATACCCCTAAAAATAGGTTTACCTGAAATAATATGGAAAGACCTGAGCACAAAAAAAGTCAGATTACCTGGTCACATTGCCAACAGCATTTCAAGTGAGCCCTTATTGCAAACCCAGGTGAGGTTTTCTGAGCCCATACTGGTTTTCTGCGTATTTTCCATGGCTCATTTTCTCAGTTGAGCTGCTCCTAATCTACTCAGACTCATCCTTCTTCACAAAACTGTACTTAACAAGAATCTGCTAAAGAAACACTGGAGAAGTGATTTGGAATAATTTGGCTCAGGAGGTCTCTTGCCCTGTGTACCTCTAATAAAATCACCTGGCATACAGAGAACAATAATACAGCCACACCAGTCAGGAAAAGGTGTAACAAAACTACCAGGACTGAAACACTTCATACAGGCTCTTCTAATACCCACAGCTTTCACTTTAGCTCTTCTCCATGTACGGCTCTGAACATTTGAGGCATCCCTCTAAGTGCCCTATAGGTGCCAAAGGACACCAGGTTATTAAAAGCAAAATGCATTCTTAAGGTCCTGCACCACTTAATTCCAATATATTTCCCCCAACAGTGCATGTGTAAAATTATCACTTAGAAACACCTTGCAACTTACAATATCCTTCCTTAATCATCATATCTTTGGCATATTTCAGATGGTGTAGAGTAATAATTAATGCAATGGTTGAGAATGCAAAGAAAAACAACAGTTTTTAGATGTTGCTTCTGGACTCCTCAGAAGCTGCAACTATGATGAGTGTCTGGGTCTGGAGAGCTGATC